>NC_136972.1:14822133-15194633 GCF_032717465.1 Coenobita brevimanus
TCACGTAGGGGCTGCCAAGAGGATGTTGCACGTTGTTTTTGTGCAGGCTGGCCCTCTCTAGCAGCGTGATAAGTCACGTAGCGCCGCTTCCTGGGGGACAGGACCTCCTCATCACTGCTGCTGGTTTCCACCTCCACTGGTTGGACATAATCTTTGTCCACAACGTCGTTGTCCAGTAGGGAATCATTGTCGCCTGTGAAGGCGTCCAGGGCGACTTGGATTTCCTCCTCCGAGAGACCTCTATGCGCCATGTCTGACCAGGGCCACTGCTAACAGGTGAGTGACTGAGCCGAGGGTGAGCGCGGGTCATGCGGGGTAGCCGAATGTCCCCGCCTGAAGGCAGGTAGGGGAAGGTCGAGCGACCCTACATACCAAGAATCAAGCGCGAATTTTGAAAATTGTACAAATTGTGCACCTTGCAATTGTGCGATGTACCAGTACGTCGACGGGACTGGCAATTACATAATGTTGCAACATAGTTATACGTCGATGGAACGCTCTGGGTTAAGGACTATACACGATAGTACACATGCAGGACATCCTGACAAAGATAGGACTGTCAGACAAGTCCGGATGTTTTACTACTGGCCATCGTTGCACAGACATACACAGTCACATAGATGCGAGTCATTAATGAGACACAAAGGCTACACATTAACACCTGCACCTATAGGGAAATATTCTGTACCTAACCAACCATGGGAAATTGTCGCGCTTGACTTCCTTAACCCCTAAACCACGGGGTTGTTTTGGCGCTCCTTGCATGTCCTGCGGCGATTTCGCACTCCGACAGACTTTGCAAAAATATTTGCCAAAAATCAGTTATTAGTCCTAGAATGTTATAATTAAATATGCCTATGGCACATACCTTCAGCTTTCTCCTGGGATGTTTGTTGAGCCTTCTTCGAGTACCGTAGGACTTGTGCAGACTTCTGAAGTTGGGTAATGAAGTCTCCACTTTACACTTCCCGACACCCCATAATATGATTACCACAGCCTGATATTATCACTAGAAACACTATTCTATGATTTTCAAATAGTTTGGAATCCATACTCCAAAAAAAAAAAAAACTCTGTGAAAGCAATGAAAATTACGAGCGCGTACCAGCTTCCCACTTGCGCTCATTCGCCGCTGGTATTCTGCCATTTATTATTTATAAAAAGACTCACACTTTATATTTCTATTACTATATAACACTTACATATATCTGCGGTCTTTATCCATAATTTTCCTTCAGTAATAGTAGTTTATTGTCACTGTAGGCATTCAATTTCTCTTTCAGTAAAATACATAGCATTCACTTTCTCGTCCTGTATACTAGCGTTGAGAGCGAATCTGTCACTTTCACTGTCACTTTCATAACTCATAATATTCATATATGCTAGAGTGAAACTTTCACTTTCATTACTTCTAGTATATATACTTGTATTCTGATATTACTACTCATTTACATTTCTATTTACATTCTCTATTTTATTTACATTATTTACATTTCTATTTTATTTACACTGTGTTATGCACTGTCACTTGTAATAACTTATAAAACTATTTTCCACTGTTCACTTATATTTACATTCATTGCTTTCACTTGCTGTTTACACATTATTTACACAAAATTTACATTTCCACTTGCACTGTTTTATTCACCAGAAAGATCGTAGTCACTGTCTATCATTTTCATTGACAAATTAGCCAGTTGACGTTCCACAGCAGTCACTTAGCCCTTTACCCCTTTCCACACGAGGTTTAGTAGGGGGTAGAGGTCACAGGGCCCTTTGCATGGGGCTAAAAAGCTGCGGAATTGGACAGGCGCGAATCCGACGTGGTTTCACCTTGAAAGACGACAGTAAACTGAATACAGTGTGGTGGCCTGCCTAGGGGGAGTGCAATGCTGCCAATGTCAGCGTGGTGACAGCTGCTAATATATACGCTATGAAATGATTCGCAGGAAATCTAGGCAATCCATAATAAATTAGGTAGTTCCAGGTGAATGTAAATATCACTTAGGCTTCTCCCTTCCTTTCTTATATGTATTTTTATTACGAGAATAGATTATACAGCATATTTCAAGGGGGAATAAACAGCGAAAATTAGCGAACGAGTGCACATGAGGTGTTGTCATGTGATAATTAGCCAATTCCAGGTGTATGGCAATATCACTTACTTTATTTCTTTTTTGTATATATTATTTGGTATAAGAATAGGGCATTGGGCTTATTTCAATGGATGAAATCAGTGTAAAATTCCAGGGAAGATTTACTTAGTGTAGCATGGCCGGGCAGGTGAGAGGAGAGGGTAATGGAGGGGAGGTAGGGAGGGGAGTCAAGAATGGGGAGAAATGGCTAGATTGTCAACAATGGACGGGAGTACAGATGAGATTAGGAGTGCTGACTAATGTTGGCCATTGGCAGTACTGATAGATGATACAAGCCACCACTTGAAAGCCCGGGCGAATTCAAAATAACACAGAATCACAAAAGTGACGCCCCGTGGTATGATCCCTTGCTCCCAAGCATCACGAAAGTGACCCCCTGCGGTTAAGAGGTAAAGTGGGCTGTTGTGGTTCAGCCTGTACAAACGTCCAAATAAGTGATGACCTGATTCCCATTACTTTTCGCTCAGAGAGGTATCTGGCAACTGCAATGGCCTAGTTATATTTCCTATATGGCAGACCGGAAAGAGCAGTATTTACATAAACAGCTGCAAAAAGCAATTCATGTGTTTTTATTGTGTTTATCTCTCATTACGTGAGAGGAAACAACACTATACTAAAGTCAAGGCTTAGCCATACAAAAGAACGTGAAACGCATGCCCTATCGCCCAATTGTTGCAGGATTTATATGCAGAGAAACTCTTGTAATACATATTTTACATCCTAAATCAACACTTCTGAAGGAAAAATGTCCCACAAAACAAAACTCACAGATAATGGTAATGTTGAAATCACGAGAACCATCAAATCAGAAAAATAAACATCTAATAATGTATTACTATCCACATGAGTTACCTGAGAGGAGCATGTGGAGTGACATGGAGAGATGGGTTGACGAATGAAGAAGTGAAAGAATGTTGTGGGGTGGATGTGGATGTGACTGAGATAATTAGAAGTACACTGAAGTGGTTTGGACATGTGGAGAGAATGGAGAATGAAAGACAGACTAAAAGAGTGAATGTAGGTGAGGTGGAGGGAGGGAGAGGGAGGAGGAGACTGAGGATGAGGTGCAGGGATGGAGCTAGGAGGTATATGAGGGAGGGGGGAGAGAGTTGAGTGGGGGGGGGGCAGTCAAATGGTGGATGACAGAGAGACTTGCGGGCGTTTTGTCTGTGGTCACCCTTTGCAGGATTAGGGCGTCGGGCTATAGATAGATAGACAGACATTTTATTCTCTATGCAGGATGATATTTACATGGTAAAACCCATGTGAGCGCTGTAAGCAAGATGGATCGTCAACACGATATTACAGTCTGTCAGTGCAAGCAGATAATTGCTCTTTATTTAGCAAATATTCCGGCAAGACATGTATCCTGGCAGCTTAACATCAAGAAAGAGACAGTTAATGGATTGATAGGCGATATAGTGAGGGGTAGAACTTGGAAAATTTGCCAAATGGAGCCCCTCGTAGCACAACACAAGACCTAGATAGGCAAATTACTGCACGTGTCCAAGAACAACCCCTAACCACCTATGTTGTTATCAAGAAGCAAATTAATCTGCCAGTATTAAGTTAATGAAACCTGCACAATTATCGGGGAAATTTTGGTCATTTTATTCATACAACGAAAATCTAACATGTGATACAATATATAGGACAGTTTCATGAAAACTATAGAGGGAGAGTATGATAGTCAAATGCAAGAGAGTGAGAATGAAGATAACTAAAGATGAAAGAACTGTATAAAGTGAGGGGGGGATCGTGACAAAAACCGAGACTTCCACTTAGATCTATGGCATGATAATGACTGATTGAAACAAGGCCTGTTGCCGAGGGAAAGTGACAGAATTCCACTAGACTAATCCCAAAACTGGGAAAAATCAACCAGATTTAGGGAAATTATGAAAAAAAAAAAATGCTAGACAGGACTTTAAGAGAATGCCAGATATGTAGAAAATAATTAAATTTTCTCCAGCTAGATTGTTTTAAAACAATTTTATTGGGAAAATTACTACATTGGTAACACTGCTGGCATGAGTCGTGACGACGAGTGCAAACGTGCCAGATGTCACTTTTTATTTAATTATTAATTACCTAAAAAAATAAATGCTAAACTTAATATTTCCGCAAGCTTATTTTTTTTTACACCATAAATAATTTTTGCAGAGCAGGTGAAGACTGTTTCTGTCTCCTAACTCCCAGGTGAACGTTGCCAGACCCAGGGAGTTTTGTCCAAAACTCAAAGAAAGCGAGTCATCACTTGTCTGAGTTCTTCACTGACGAGCAGATGGCCACAATATACAAACGACATGTGCGTTCTCTGATTGAATACCGTTCACCACTGTGGAGTGGATGTGGAGCGGTTGCATTGAGGCAGTTGGACAAAATTCATAATAAAGCCATTAGATTAATCAATAATCCTGCCATAACGCAGGACTTTCCTCCACTATCAGTATGTAGAGATGTTGCTTCTTTAGCATTGTTTTAGAGATATTTTTACCGTAAGTGCTCTGACGAACTGGCTTCAATTGTGCCTCCCCTTCACATTTTCTCCCGAAATACTCTGGCAGCTGGGAGCGCCCATGAACTCACACTCTCTCCCCCGCAATGCAGAACCTTTGCTTATCAAAATTCATTTACCCCCAGAACTACTACTCTCTGGAATTCACTTCCTGGGAGTTGCTTCCCACATACATTTAATCCACTCGAATTTAAATCCAATTGTTAAAAGTATTCTGATGAATGGAGGATGCCTTTAGGCACATGGACTTATTTTTCTTCCTTTGTTTCTCCTTCCTCCATTCATTATCAAAATTTAAAAAAAAAAATCATACACACAAAGGAGGACCCTTATCTGGTTAGCGTTTAAAAATACCATCTCTCGCCTTGCTCTGAACACAAAGTAAACCACCCAGACAACAGAAATAACTCTGTTTATCTATCTATTGCCACACATCTTAATCCAGTAACGGGTGGTGACAAACAATCACTTCCACGTCACCCGCTCCCTCTCCATTTCACTGCCCTGTTCCCAGTTCATACACCCCTCCCTCTCATATACCTCTCCACTTCATCCTTCAGTCTCATCCTTGGCTTCCCCCTCCCTCTCCTCCACCTCACTCACATACATCTTCCTCGTTAGTCTCCCGCTCTCCATCCTCTCCACATGGCCAAATCACCCCAGAATTTTCTCCTAACGCTTCCTGTCACATCCTCATCCACGCCACAGTGCTCCTTCACATCCTCATTTGTCAGTCTGTCTTTCCATGTAACTCCACTTGCTCCTCTCAAATAACTCATTTACACTGCTCTCACTCTTAACTTGTGTCCTTCCAACAAGGTCCAAGTTTCACTTCCATACATTAGAGTTGATATCACAATAGTGTCATGCAGCAACATTATCCCTTCCATGCTCACTACACTGTTTCTTATCACTGCTCTGAAAGAACCAGCAACCTTTCTTCCTTGTTGTACCTTTTCAAGCACTTCACCCTACAAACTTCCATCCTTGCTCATCACACTACCCAAGTGCTTGAGTGCACTCACATTTTCCATTTTCTCATCATCCAACCTTACCATACATCCAGTGACTTCATTTCTCTCGAAGACCATAACTTTACACTTCCCTACACTCACTCACCTTTAGATTCCGTTTCTTAAACACACTTGCAAACTCATTCACCTAGCTACACACACTGCAGCCTTAGCCCCTTCATATATACTCATCACGGAATTCAACAACTTCTCATTTCTATCTATCTATTTATCTATCTATCATTTACTCCACATATATTCTAAGCATTTTCCTCATTCCTTCTCAATCCACCATGTCATTGCTTTCTTCAAATCCATGAAGGCCACACACAACTTCTATCCCTTCTCTAGAATCTTTTCCACTGAAGACCTATCTATCTATATACCTAGGCTGCTTCCCCCAAGGAAAGGGAGGTAGCCGAGACAGGACGACTCACTCTCCATTTACTCATCCATTCAAACACATTCATTCGCATCTTAGCCCCAAAGGGGAGAACGGACAGATCCTCACCGCATCACACCACACAAGGGTCAACTGCGCAATGCAATCAGTGACATCCACAGCAGGGCCCGACAGCAGAACTGGTTTACCCCTGCCACATCATAACAGACCCATCCCCTTACCCGCACCTGACCTGACTAGCTGATCAGACCAAATGCGGGAGAATATCCCCTCAGGGCTGCGTCATCACTTATTCATTCACAATTTCTCTCCATTTATTTCTGTCACGCACAGCCACTCTTCCTTGCTCAACAGACATCCCTCTCGCATCCAGCGCTCTCTTCACACTGTCCATCCATCCTATTCGTGGTCTTCCTCTCAGTCTTACACCTCTCACATCAGATCTAGTTATCTTTTTCACCAATCGCTCATTATTCATTCTCTCCATATGCCCAAACCATTGCAACACCCTCTGCTCAACTCTACCAGCCATCTCCCGAACAACTCCAGTTCTCCTTCGCACTTCATCATTTCGCACCCGATCCATACGCGTCACTCCACACATACTCCTCAGACATCTCATCTCCATTACATTCAAACTTTTCCTCTCTGCTACACCCATATTCCATGTTTCAGCCCCATATAATGCAGTCGGTACCACAACACCCTCATACAGCCTTCTCTTTTACATCCATTCTAAGCGTACGACATTTAAACACTTTTTTCATTCCTACCAGCACCTTTCCTACTTAATTTATTCTAAACTTCACTTCTGCATCTATTCTTCCATCCACAGCAACATGTGACCCTAGTAATTTAAAACAATCTACCTCAAGCAACTCACCATTCAAAACTATATTTATCCCCCCTACCATCTATCAACCTCGTACACTTCATCACTTTACTCTTATTCTCATTTACTTTCAATTTCCTCCTTTCACACACCCTTCCAAACTCCTCTACCAACTGTCTCAATCTCTCCTCTGAATCAGTCACCAGTGCAGTATCATCTGCAAACAGCAGCTGCTTCAGATTCCACTCTCCTCCATCAACATTTACCAGACTCAGACCACCTAAAACTCTTGCATTCACCTCCCTTACAACACCATCTAAGAATGAATATGTGATCTACACAACCTCTTCAGTTCCTAACACCTCCCAATTATTCACCAACAAATTCCTCTTTTATTCGCTAACTCTGTCAATTAGTATCCTATCATCCACTTTTCCTGTTACACTAAGAAGACAAATGTCCCAATTGTTACCATAAACTTCTTTTTCCCCTATTCCTTTGTATAGTGAAATTATTTTATCTGACTTCCAATCCTCCGGGACTCTACCTTCCTCCCAGGCCAATCTGCACATTTTCCATATCCATTCTACTACTGTCTCTTCCCCATGTTTCAGTATTTCACCACACACTTCATTTATTCTTGAGGCTTTTTCTATTTTGACTTTCTTTATTGCTTCACTACTTCCATCCTACTGATTTCTTCCTCTCCTCTCAGCTCCCTCTTCCCAGCCATTCCACAGTTTTTATCCTCGCATAACTTTCATTCTCTATGTTTAACAGTTCCTGAAAGCTTTCTCTTCCCCTGCTCACATTCCCTCCCTTCTCCACTAGCAATCTACCATTTTTATCTTTCATTTTCCAGCTACCTTTCTTATCACCCTGTCTTACTCTCTTTACCTCTTTCCAGAACATTTTCTTACATTCCCTCCAATTTACACTAAAATTATTTCCAAGTTCCTCATCCATACTGTTCTTACTGTCTCTTACTAATCGTTTCACCTTTATCTTACTCTCTGTGCATAGCTTTCTCCCCCACCTTCTTGTATGAACTACTTCTTTTTATCCTTCCATTCTTTCATTGTATTTGAACCTTGACTTTCACCACTGCGAAATGGTGGTCAGGAAGTCCGGTTTCCCAACCTCCGTATGCTTTTGCATCCATTACATACCTTCTTATTCTGTCATCCAAACACACATAATAAATGCTTTCCGTTCATTCAATTCACCACCTTCCCTTCTCATCACTTGCCACTTATACCTGTGGATCATTTTGTGTCTAAAGAGGGTATTGGCTATCACTAACCCCTTCCTCACACAGATGGCCACTAGTGCATAGCCATTATCATCCACTTC
The DNA here is from genome assembly GCF_032717465.1 of Coenobita brevimanus. NCBI lineage: Eukaryota > Metazoa > Arthropoda > Malacostraca > Decapoda > Coenobitidae > Coenobita > Coenobita brevimanus. The sequence continues at coordinate 14,830,409 of NC_136972.1, forward strand.
TGCAGGCACATCCCACTCACCAACTAGTCCTTCCACCTTCACATTCCCTACTTTTCCATTTATATCTCCAGTAAAAAACACTCTCTCAATCCTTTCAAACTTCTCCATGCATGCCTCCACATTTGCCCAGAACTCTTCTTTCACCCTACTTGCACGCATACACACACACACAATCGCCCACATCTGTAGTCCTATTTTCAATCTTACCAACAAAATCCTTGAGCTAACCGATCCATACTCTCTTATATTTTCCTTCCATCTCTTGCAAACAATAAAACATACTTCTCTTGCCCTCTTATTCTCACCTCCCCCATGCTTATAAACCCCATCCATACTTCCACTCTCCCACACCCTCACCTCACCATTTAGTGTCAGTTATTCCACATACATCCACTTTTGCACTCTCAAGCACCTGGTCAATCTCTCTCTTTTTCACCTACTCATTTGCCTCCTATGTCACAATTGGTACCATGTCCTTTTCTTGGTCGTTAGTCATCACCTGTTGGTCAGTCTTGGTCCGAGGTTTCTTGTTTGTATACTTGGTTAGTTGTTTTCCTGGGAGGGGCACTAACCCTTTTCGAACCCACTTGTGGTCACATAGGGAATACGTGTTGGTTGGTTTTAAGGTTACCACACAGCATTGTAATTGATTTCTTGGCTTACAGGAAATCATTTGGCTTGTCACTGAATGTGGAGCTATCCTAAAACACAGTACCGCCACACTTAAGTGAGTGGATCATGGGCAGCCCCACCTACCACTACAGAAATAACTTGACACTTCCATTAACAAAAGACATAAAAAATGTGAAAAACAAACCATTTTCTTAATGAAACCTCCCATATTTTGTACTGATTTTGTTAGCAACACAGATATCTAATCCAAAGCACAGGATGGATCTAAGGAGCTAAAAATTGCATTGTCAGGTGAGCCCTACATTTCTTTTCAATTGGGCAAGAAAAAAAATCGATTTTCCAAAATGGTGCCAGGGTCGGCTACTTGTTCCTGACAATTTTCGAACCGACGGCCACGGAGGGGCTAAGCTTGCAGTTGCTGGGCAACTAGAAGTTGCCTTGCAACCAAAACCTTTTGGACACAACTATATCAAAGGCTGGTCATTGTGTCCAGGTTTGGTTGGAATTGGTTAATTCTGAATGGCAAAAGTGCCTGCCACAAGTTAACAAGACTGCTAAGGACACTGAAGCCAGTTTTCATAGGGTTGCCACCAGAAAACTAGAGAGGGAAATAATGGACGGAACACTTCCGATAGGGAATGGGCTCAAGATTAGGCCTAAAGGAGTAAGAATTTTCTACGGCCATTAATAATGCCTCTACAGCTCTAAATGTTAAAACTATGAAAAAAGTTGTTTTGGGGCCGTTACTAAGCAACGATTAGTTGCTTAGCAACCAAAACCTTGCCGACACATCTAGGTCATAGGCTGGTCATTGTGTCCATGATTGGCCAGAAATAGTTCTGAAGGGTAAAAGTGCCAGCCATAATTAAACAAGAATGAAAGAATACAAGAAAAAAAGACACTGCAACTAACAGTGAAGGTAAGGATATATCTATCTATCTATCTATCTATCTATCTATCTATATATATATATCTATATATATCTATATCTATCTATCTATCTATCTATCTATCTATATATATATATATATATATATATATATATATACATTATCCATTTCTCATTTTAAGATGGTTTGCTTCCGGAAGGCAGTGAGAAATGAAAATGGAAGAATAATAGGCTAAATTTTATCTCTAAGTTTACCTCCACCTCACAGCTAGCATATACGTATACATATATTTTTGGGGGGACAAGTTTTTTTTTTGTGAGAGTTTGTTTCCCCCTTACCTTTGTTGGCCTACTGAACCCCAGCTGGGGACCTTCATTATGCCACACTGTTGAGGGCTGTGTTCTGGGGAAACAAAGGGAGAAAGCAATTACTGATTGTTCACCTTAATTTTTTTTTTCGTATTACTATATACATTTGCGGACATATCAAACAGAAACACCCCTTCTGCTAGCGAGGTGGTGTGATGTTCTCGGCATTTGGTAACACTGTTAGATATGGAATTTCACCAGGTTTCGTTCAGTCGCTAGGACGAATCGAACGTGGTGACCACTGCCGCTGTGCTCAGTTATTGGTGGTAATAGAATATGTAAGCAATGTTCCGCCAGAAAATATAGGGATAATACCATGTCATTATTATGGTTATTTTTTAAAACTGTCACACAATACACCCTCTACATAATGGCAGGTATAAGGAATGATACGGATTTCATGATTGGTTTAGTTTCGAGTTATGAACCATGCAACAGTTAACAGTTCCTTATATAAGTCATAGCTTTCAGGGTCCCCACAACTATTAATGAACAGAAAATTATCAAGACGCCCATCCTTACAACCGGGAACATGACATTGGTAATGGAAGACCTCTAAAATTGAAGCAATTTTACTACATACAGGAGGTTGCACTAGGCCTACAAGAGGCATCAGGGTGGGGGTGGGGAACCTGAAAGACAAGAGAAGGGATGAGCGTGAGGAAGGGGACAATAGTGGCCGAAATGAGAGCTAGATTGGAGGGGTGATGAAGCAGGGGGCGTGGACTTCGGTAGACGACAGGAGTTTCAATTGGACGGATAGTTTACGAGGTGATGACTGGGCCAACTCATTGTTTCATGGAGAATATGGCAGTTTATAGTCAGGCCATGAAACTTTATACTGACGTTGCCATGTGTTGTTATTGACTGGCATGGTTTGTAACAATTCACGATACTTTCCACTGGATGGCTCAGTATCCTGTACTATGAGTATGGTGACTGTTTCATAATGTGCAAATATATGACACGTCCCTACAGTATGTCAGATGTTACAGCTGTTTTTATAGTGATTGGAAATTATTCCTGCCGCCTAAAGTCCCTTTCACACTAGCGGGCTGGGTCCACACCTGACATAGTCTGTCGGGCACGACTGCGATGTTGTCCAAACTGTGAGGAGTAGGTGACCGGTGAGTAGGTAGTCGACAGAGCCTGAGTGAGGTATGACAATGGCCAACACAGTTTGTGTGCGAAAAATAGCACTGTATAGAACAATAATTATTGGACAAAAAAAGGAATAGAAAAAAAAAAAAAAAGGAAGTGTCTGGTTATTTCACTCAACAATGGACACGGACTGCCCGCTGGTTTGCCTGTCAAACTTGCCACAAACTGATACAGTTTCCCTCGCGGCCGCCAGTCCCCGTCCGCTACTGTGGACGGGGATTTACGTAGTATCATCATGGAGATATCGTAAACAGAGTAGGGATAGGCCTATGTAGTTTTTCCTTTATCACCAATAAATATGAACAGTCTGACAGTAATGAGGGTCTCTGTGTGTCTCATTAATATCTGTATGACACCGACGTAAAATAAAGGTGGATTTACGGTACTTAACACAGGTTTATGTTACCGTTTTCCATATGCCTTGTTTGAGTGTTGATTTTACACATTGCCAGTGGTTATTACTAATATTTAGGTTCATATTGAGCAACTGTGGTATGACCCAAGCATTCCTTCACAAATCCTGGAGCCAACATGGTGGAACAAGGTTGTAATGTATGCAGTTTTCCAGTCTGTGCACGTTGCATATTACAACAACAGTGCTATTAATTACAGAAATCGCCTGTATTAAACGCAAGCACACAATTTATCTCCAGTGTTTTGTTAAACTAAATAACAGAGTAGTGTTCCCACTGTATGCATGTTCAGGATAAGCATATATACGAGAAGTGGAGTCAAGCAGGGCCATTGCTAGACATTCATGACATAGGGGGCTTAGCTTAGAGTTCTGTAGAATCACAAGCGACGAAGGCACGAGTTCTATGTGGGCCTGGGAGTATGCTCCCTGAGATTTTTTTTTTCTATTCAGACTATCTCTGACAGTATTTCCTGACATCTGAAAGCAATTGAACGAAGAAACCAGTCTAAAATACAGTACTGGATTTTGTTTTATCAAACAAATTTTTAAAAATTTCTTTGGATGTGTAATGGTGTGTACAGTAACGGAAGTAGTAGGCTAACAAATGTCTGGTGTCGTATAAAATCATACAAACATTACAGTAATTATGAATGGAATTAAATACAGTATAGTGTAATTTTTAAATACTTTTATATATATTTAAATGGAGAGGAGAAAGTGTGAGAGAATGGGAGTATGGATGGGGTATATGTGCAGGAGTAGGTGAGAATGAGAGGGCAAAGGAAGGAGTATGTATAGTTGTGAGTAAAAGATGGAAGAAGAGCATAAGACAGTATGGATCAGTTGGGTCAAGGATTGTGTGGGTAAAGTTGAAAGTTGGAATACAAATATGGGCGATTGTGTGTGTGTATGCGCCAACGCAAGATCGTGCTAGAAGAGTGAGTTCTGGACAAATGTAGAAGTGTGCATGGAAAAGTTTGGAAGGCATGAGAGAGTGTTTTTGATCGGTGATATCAATGGTAAAGTTGAGAATGTGAAGGTGGATGGAATAGTTAGTGAGTGGGGTGTGCCTGCTGAGATAGATGAGAATGGGAGTGCGTTAGTGGACATTTGTGCTGGGAGGGGGTTGGTGATAGCCAATACTCTCTTCAGGCATAAAATGATCCACAGGTACGAGTATACATGGCGAGTGATGAGAAGGGTGGGTGGTAAACTGAATGAAAGGAAGGTAATGACTGATTATGTGTGTGTGGATGAAAGGATGCGAAGATGTGTAATGGATGCAACAGCACATAGAGGCTGGGGGAGTGGACCTTCTGACCACTACTTGGTGGTGGCCAGAATTAGAATTCAAGTAAGATGGAGGAATAGAAGAAGGGAAAGACGAGAGGAAGGAGTAGTTGCAAGGAGAGTGGAAAGGTTACAAGAGGATGAGAAAAAGGCAGAGTATAAGAGAGAAGTGGAGGAACGATTGGGCAAATATGAATTAGAGCAGATGGGAGACGTGGAAGGTGTGTGTAGGATATTTATGGAAGAAATATGTGCAGCATGTGATGTGGTGTGTGGAAGGAAGAGAAGACGGAGGGGGGTGCAAGGAACAGCGTGGTGGACTGAAGAGGTGAAACAGGCTGTGGCACAAAAGAAGAAAGCATACAATGAATGGATGAGAAATAGGGGCGTGGAAGAAGTTGAGAGGCGGAAGAGAGGGTTATATGTAGAAAGAGAGAGGTGAAAAGATTAGTAAGAGAGAGTAAGAAGAGAGTGGATGAGGAATTTGGAAGGAATTTGAGTGTAAAGTGGAGGGACTGTAAGAAAATGTTCTGGAAAGAGGTGAAAAGAGTAAGACAGGGTGGAAGTGAAGTTAGCAGGGGAGTGAAAGATTAAAATGGTAGATTACTAGTGGAGAAGGGAGAAAAAGTGAGCAGATGGAGAGAACACTATAAGGAATTGTTGAACATAGAGGATGGAAGTAATGCAAGTATATGTGGGTGGGGAATGGCTGGGAGAAGGAGGGAGGTGAGAAGACAGGGAGAAATCAGTAGGATAGAAGTTGTGGAAGCAATGAAGAAAGTTAAAACGGGGAAAACCCCAGGAATTGATGGAGTGTGTGGTGAAATGCTGAAGCATGGGGGAGAGATAGTAGTAGAATGGATGTGGAAGATGTGCAGATTAGCCTGGGAGGAAAGTAGAGTCCCGGAGGATTGGAAGTCAGGTATAATTATTCCCCTGTACAAAGGAAAAGGGAAAAAAGAAGTGTGTGGTAATCATAGGGGCATTTGTCTTCTTAGTATAATAGGAAAAGTGTATGGTAGGATATTTACTGACAGAGTTAGAGAAAGAACAGAGAAATTAGTTGGAGAAGAACAGGGAGGCTTTAGGAAGGGAAGAGGTTGTGTAGATCAGATATTCATTCTTAGATCTTTAGTGGAAAAGTTTCTAGAGAAGGGAAAGAAGTTGTATTCGGCTTTCATGGATTTGGAGAAAGCATATGACAGGGTGGATAGACAAGGATTGTGGAAAGTGTTAAGAATATATGGAGTAGATGGGAAGTTGTTGAATGCTGTGAAGAGTATGTACGATGGTGCGAAGGCTGCATTGCATGTGGATGGTGAACTAAGTGAATTTTTCTCTTTGAAAGTTGGGTTCAAACAGGGATGTGTCATGTCTCCATGGTTGTTGAATCTATACATGGAGGGGGTAATAAAAGAGGTACAAGGTAGGGTAGTGGATGTTGGAGTGGCCCTGGTGAGAGAGGAGAGTGTTTGGAAACTCCCTGTACTGTTGTTTGCAGATGATACTGTGTTGTTGAGTGAAGGCGAAGGGGAGCTGCAAGGCTTGGTGGATGAGTTTGGGAGAGTAAGAAATGGAATCTAAAGGTGAATGTAGAGAAGAGTAAAGTGATGGTCTTTGAGAGAGGTGAAGTCAGTGAATGTACAGCGAGGTTGGATGGTGAGGAATTTGAAAGTGTGAGTACGTTTAAGTACTTGGGTAGTGTGATGAGTAAGGATGGAGGTTTGGAGGGTGAAGTGCTTGAAAGGGTACAGCAGGGAAGAAAGGTTGCTGGTTCTTTGAAAGCAGTGATAGGAAACAGGGAAGTGAGCATGGAAGTGAAAAAGTTACTACATGACAGTATTGTGATACCAACTCTAACGTACGGAAGTGAAGCTTGAACGTTGTTGGAAGGACACAAGTCAAGAGTGACAGCAGTGGAAATGAGTTATTTAAAAGGAGCCTATGGAGAGACAGGCTGACGAATGAGGATATAAAGAAGCGTTGTGGTGTGGATGTGGATGTGATAGGAAGCGTTATGAGGAACACACTGAGGTGGTTTGGCCATGTGGAGAGGATGGAGGGTGAAAGACTGACGAAGAGAGTGTATGTGAGTGAGGTGGAGGGGGGAAGAGCGAGGGGGAGGCCGAGGATGAGATGGAGGGATGGGGTGGAGAGGTATATGAGAGAGGGGGGTGTGAGTTGGGAGCAGGGCAGTGAAATGGCAGGGGACAGGGCGACTTGGAGGCGATTTGTTTGTGGCCACCCCAAACGGGATTGAGGCGTCTGGCAATAGATAGATAGATTTGCTGATCAACACACACACACACACACAGTTTCTGGGCTACACAAACAAGATTCAGGGTTAAAGCCCCGAGAGTCCACCCGTATAAACGGCCTTGAAGCCAAGACAGCAATAGTCCGGCAATCGTTTTGAAAAAGTGTTCCCCAGAACTTGCCTCTGTTCTAGCTAAATTATTCAGACTATGCATACGTACCTCTTCATTCCCAAATTTATGGAAAGAAGCCAATATCCACCCAATTCCGAAGAAAGGACGTTCCTCTGACCCTTGATTACGGACCAATAGCTGTCACATCTCTTGGTAAGATATTTTAAACTTTAATTAATAAGAACATTGTTAAACATCTTGAATCCAACAACTTAATTAGTGATAGACAATATGATTTTTGCCACGAAAGATCCACCATTGACATACTCAATCTCCTAACTTATGCTATCATCAATCAATTTACCTACATGGAGAAACTCATGCAGTAGCCCTTGATATCTCTAAAGCTTTCGACAGTGTGGCACCGTTCCCTGCTGTCCAAACTCCCTTGCTATGGACGAACGTCTTTTGTTCCTTTGATTTCTTCATATTTTAGTGACAGGAAAATAAGAGTAAAAGTAGATGATGTATATTCCAATTTTCACTCAATTAACGTCAGCATGCCGCGGGGATCAGTTCTGGCGCCAACCTTATTCCTGGTTCATAATAATGATCTTTTATCTGTCACCCACAATCCCATCCACTCATATGCAAATGACTCAACACTACATAGTTCATTCACACTTAGACACCCATTTACAAAGTCTAATATCTCTACCTTTCAACTCAATACAGCCATCTCCATAAATCAAGACCTGTCTACGATCAATGAATGGGGACAAAACAACCTTGTCTCATTTAATGCTAGTAAAACTAAATATATACAATTTATTAATAGACATATATTGCCAGATTCGTACATTATCTTCAGTGCTACTAATATTCCCATCTCCAAAAGTATTGGCATTCTTTGCATCTCGCTTAACAATGCAATCAGCTGGACCTCTCATGTTAGATCACTTTGTATAACCGCCTCAGAAAAGCTTGGATTAGTGTACAGAGTCCATAACTTCTTCAGTGACGAGCAGTTGGCTATAATTTATAACAGCCATGTGCGCTCTCAGCTTGAATAATGCTCACCCTTGTGGAATGGATGAGGAGAGGTTGCATTAAAAGAACTAGACAAAAAAGCTGTTAGATTTATTAACAACCCTGCCATTACAAATAAACTACCTCCCGTACAAGTAAGAAGGAATGTTGCATCCCTTGCATTATTTTACAGATATTTTTATGGCAAATGCTCAGACGAAGTTGTGTTCATGGTGCCATCTCTCCATGCCTTCTCTTGTGCTACACGGGCATCTGGTAGTGCTCAGGAATGGACTGTCACTCAGCCATATTGCAGAACTTCTGCCTATCAGAATTCTTTCATTCCCCGAACAGCATCACACTGGAACTTGCTTCCCCAGAGTTGCTTCCCCCCAAATTTCAACCCACAGCTGTTCAAATCTAACTGTTACAGATATTTTATGAACAGAGGACACCAGTAATCTGGTGTATGGCTTATTTTTTTTTATTCATTTGTTTTTCCATCCTCCCTTCTGTTTATGTAATGGTCTGATTTTTTTTTATATATATATCCCACCGTTGTTGTCAGTGTAACGGTGAGAAATTGGATTTCCCATCGTTGTTGGTTCTGTTTAACTTACTCGTTGATAATACAAATGGTACTCAACTTTGTCTCCCCTCAATGACTGATAAAGTATTCACCTCAGTAAAAACAAAGGAGGGGAAGTACTTCGACTTTGAATGATAAAGGTTAATTGCTTAACGGATATTTTTGGTAGCGTTTGTAGTTTTGGCCGAGTCGAGAATAAGTCAGTACCACGTGTGTTAGTCGTTCCGAAAGCAGAGGAATCTTGAACTGGAAGGGGAGTGAGTTATGCATGAGAGGACATAATTCCCTTGGTTGGGTATCAAAAACTACATATACTTTAATAATTCTATACTTGTTAATCAACAGACATTTTTGAATTACATGACCTTTAATCATATGTAAAAGGGTTGTAAATTAAGCCATAGTTTGGGCGAAAGTCATCCAGTACTGTTACCAAGCGAAACAATTTGAATATTCAACAGTGACTTCTGAGGTCAATCACACCACATTCCCCACTATCGGTCATTCTTGGGCTCGTCAATAGCCTCAAGACTGGGACATTTATTGGCATGAATTGTCTTTTCGGGCTGGCATAGCCTCGAACTAAAAATAAATAATCACTCTTGTTCTACTTCGTTGGGGCAGTATAAACTTATCACACAATTCACTAATAATTCATAATGACTAATAATTAACAATCACTAATAATTCATAATCACCAATAATTCATAATCACCAATAATTCATAATCACTAATAATTCATAATCACTCGGGCTTGTTTAGCCTCGAGGAACAACTCAAAAATCACATCTTTCTTACAACCACCAAGTTCACTTCAACACTCCCAATATTCCCAACCTATTAATAGAAGAGAAAAGAAAATGGTTGATGAGTTTGAATTTGCCTTTCCGTTACATGATCATATTAACTTTCAAAATTCTGTACCTTAACTACAATAAAAAAAAAAAAAAGGTTCACCTGATTGATTCATAATTCAATTTCTACTACATTCAGTTTATAAAACTATTCATGGGTAGCATAAGAGTGTGTGTACGACAAGTCTATGGGCAATATCACATGATGGCCTCGTGCACGCCCCAAAGTCACGGTGTCTGTGAACTGAATCAACGTCTGTTATCCACCACGTCTGGGCAGCGAATGTCTACATTAAGCTTTTAACAACATTACTTCATAATGTTCACAAGTAAGGATTAAACAAGCAAGGGGGGGGGGGGAGAAAGGAGGAATGTGGACAGCTCACCTGAATCAACGTCTGTTATCCACCACGCCTGGGTAGCCAATGTGGCTTGTCGGGCACATAGGGACGCCACTGCCAGATCAAATGAGACTGTGTTTTTGCGATATGGTGAGGTTTAATTCTCTTCACTATTTATATAGTAGAGTACACATGACGTTAGGACTTTTGATTGAATTGGGGAAAATTTGAGATTCATTCCTTACTACATTTAAATACTGAATTTACTGCCATCCCGCCTTGAGTTTGGGGTAGCTTATGCCATCTAGTGACGGCTAAGGCAAGCGGGACTATTTGTTCCTCACAAATTACATTATCTTGGCCTTTATTGACTATTAATTTCACATATTTGGATTCTAGCAGCTTCATTAGTAAGCATTTCACTACAATGATACGGAAAGAATTGCATACCCATTATTATTCTGTTTAAGGTTTAAACTTGGCGCCCGGCAACGACACACAAGCAAGGGGGGGACGTTGCTGACATCTGTTATTCGTTACTCCCATAGCTCAACACTTCAGTTACACTACCTATGCATAGATACAGAGATGTATACATATAAAAATAAAGTTATCCCTACATCGATCATTAGCACATGAACTACTACTTAGGACAGGAGCCTTATAGACTAGTATTCAGATTACACCCTATCTAACTTAGAAATTACAGTACCTCTAAACATATACATGAATACTAAATTTGTGGCATTACATTTATACATACATATATATATATATATATATATATATATATATATATATATATATATATATATATATATATATATATATATATATATATATATAAGATTGTATGGACTTGATGGTAGGTTACTAAAAGAGGTGAAGAGTTTTTATGTAAATACTGTAGTAGAGCGTGTGTAAGAGTGAGAAATGCTGTGAGTGATTGGTTTCCTTTGAGTGTGAGGCTGCGACAGGGATGTGTGATGTCGCCTTGGTTGTTTAATATTTATATGGAAGGTGTTGTAAGGGAGGTGAATGCAAGAATTTTAGGTGGAGGTCTGAGTCTGGCGAATGTTGATGGTGGAGAGTGGAATCTGAAGCAGTTACTGTTTGCAGATGATACTGCACTGGTGGCTGATTCAGAGGAGAGACTGACACAGTTGGTAGAGGAGTTTGGAAGAGTGTGTGAAAGGAGGAAATTGAAAGTAAATGAGAATAAGAGTAAAGTGATGAAGTGTGCGAGGTTGGAAGATGGTAGGGGGATGGATATAGTTTTGAATGGTGTATTGCTTGAGGAGGTAGAGTGTTTTAAATACTTAGGGTCACATGTTGCTGTGGATGGAAGAATAGATGCAGAAGTGAAGTTTAGAATGAATGAAGTCGGAAAGCTGCTGGGAGGAATGAAAAAGGTGTTTAGATGTCGTTTGCTTAGAATGGGTGTAAAGAGAAGGCTGTATGAGGGTGTTGTGGTACCGACTGCGTAATATGGGGCTGAAACATGGAATATGGGTGTAGCAGAGAGGAAAAGTTTGAATGTAATCGAGATGAGGTGTCTGAGGAGTATGTGTGGAGTGACGCATATGGATCGAGTGCGAAATGAAGTGTGATGGAGAACTGGAGTTGTTCGGGAGATGGCTGAGAGAGTTGAGCAGAGGATGTTGCAATGGTTTGGGCATATGGAGAGAATAGATAATGAGCGACTGGTAAAAAAGATAACTAGATCTGATGTCAGAGGCGTAAGGCTGAGAGGGAGACCATGAAAAGGATGGATGGACAGTGTGAAGAGAGCGCTGGATGCGAGAGCGATGTCTGTTGAGCAAGGAAGAGTGGCTGTGCATGACAGAAATAAATGGAGAGAAATTGTGAATGAATAAATGATGATGCAGCCCTGAGGGAATATTCTCCCTCATTTGGTCTGATCAGCTAGTCAGGTCAGGTGCAGGTAAGGTGATGGGTGTATTATGATGTGGCAGGGATAAACCAGCTCTGCTGTCGGGCCCTGCTGCGGATGTCACTGATTGCACTGCGCAGTTGACCCTTGTGCAGTGTGGTGCGGTGAGGATCTGTCCCTTCTTCCCTTTGGGGCTAAGATGCAAATGAATGTGTTTGAGTGGATGAGTAAATGGGGAGTGTGTCGTCCTGTCTCGGCTACCTCGTTTTCCGTGGGGGAAGCATCCTAGGTATATATATATATATATATATATATATATATATATATATATATATATATATATATATACGGTATATTTCACACATGGGCTACACTCAAATACATTAACATTTCTCACCTCAGTATCCTGTCCATCCACCACCCTTGTCAATGACTTCCTGAAGTCTTCGTGGCATTTTCGCTGTGTTGCGTCTGACATGGTCAGGCCTCGCCCGAAATACCTCCCACACCTCACGAATGTGATCCAGGTATTCCTGGGGTGGGCGCTCCCGCCCAGGTTCCCACGTGTTTATCATAGACCCCCAGATATTTTCTATGGGGTTGCAATCTGCCCCCTTACTGGGCCAAGGCAAAAGCTGAAACTGGGTTGCTCTTCAAACCACTCCTGCACAACAGAAGCCTGATGAATTGGGCAGCGGTCGTGGACAAAGCATACCTGACCAGGGAGGAAGGGGTGGTTCCTGGTGTTAAAGGAGGGCAAAAAAAAAGTTGTTCAATATTTCCAAGATATTTTTGGGCATTGAACAGACCCTCTATGTGGTGCATGTCACCCATTCCGTGCATGCTGACCCATCCCCACACGTTCACGGTCACGTGTCCACTCCTGGCCACGTGAAAGATGTTTTGCTGATCGTATCTGGTGAAAGAAATGATAATGAGATATACTGGTTTTGTTCAAGATATATGTTGTATATGGTTATTAGGTTACATGATTATGACACAACTTAAGGACTCAAATATGAATAGTATTTGACACAGTTTTTGCACCTATCAACCCGACAAAATCTTCCACAGGTATACCCACTAATGTTTAATAATACTCAGCTTAATCCTACATCATCCTTGAACATGCTTGAGGTTTCATTTACTCACGATTGTGATGGTGTCATGATAGGGTGCTAGTGCTAGTATTAGTAGCAGCAGTAGCAGCAACAGCAGCAGCAATAGTAGTAGTAGTAGTAGTAGTAGTAGTAGTAGTTGTTGTTGTTGTTGTTGTTGTTGTTGCTGTTGTTGTTGTAATGGTAGTAGCATTGCTGATATTGTGGTCATGATGATAATGATGTTATTGTGATGCTAAGTATTGGTTATTTTGCAGCTGAATGTCCTTAAATCCTGCATGCAAAATTTGAGTCAAATTTAGCCCACCGGACGAGGGATAATAGCGGAACGAGCGAGAGATAAAATTAACCTCAACTTCGCCCACCACTCCACTTTTACTGTTCTTACTCCCTCACCACCTCCTGATGTCCAAAGTTGTTCTCATTTTCCACTTTCACCCCTCCACCTCAACCCTTTCTCTCCCTCACCTATTCTTTACACTCTTTCCTTTCTCTTTTCTCTCCCATTTTCTTTCCTCCTCTTTTCCTTTGCACTTCTCTCTCTCTCTCTCTCTCTCTCTCTCTCTCTCTCTCTCTCTTGCATTTCGCTTCGCTCAACCATAAAAAAAAACTTTCAGTGCTTTTTTTTTTTTCCTGGCACGCACATACAAAGCCCCCATACTCCTTTCTCATTCACATGTCAAGAGCGTTCCCTGTCTGTGTGCATTGTTGTGCTGATGAAACATTTTTGTGAGTCTTCTGGTTTATTATCCTGGGTAGTGTTTTCATCCACTATTCCTTTAGAAGTATGGAGATCACATGAGAATTTTCGATTGCATGAGTTGACAGTATGATATTTAAGTCTTCCTCTTTAATTTTGTTATGTAGGAAAAAGATTTATTAGAGAGCGTTTCTAAAATCTTCGCAACCAGCCGTCTCTCCATAGCAGAATAATACTGTCTGGTGGAAACAATAATAAAGTATAGATGGCGTCATCGAAGTCAGTGGGTTAATCATTCAGCAAACACGCCATCCACGCCTCCCTTACTGCTGCGTCAGTCACAGCACAATTTTTGCAGCTGAATTATCCCGCATGATTCCCTGATTTATTTAGTTCATTTATTTCTTTAAACACCAGCACAGCCCTAGCTCTTTTTTTTTTTTTAATTAATGTACTGTTGTCCTTTCATATCTTTAAATTATTTGTCCTTTTCATTATATTCTGATCACAATATGATTTTATTTACTCTAAAGGAAACTGCATGTATAGATGTAATTACTACCTCTCAGTAGGTATTTCATCGACACCTTACTGCTATGGAAGCCACAAAAGGGTTTTATTTGTAAGATTATTTTTTTTTTAACTTTTACATATAACACCTTTCCTTTTCATATGTATATACTAACACAGTGGCTATTTTTCTGTTATTCTCTCGTGACACTACTGTCTCTCCTTAGTCTGTAACTCCTTCAGTTTAGTCATGTTTTATCTTTTTTTTTTTTTTTTTTTAGTTTCTCTCGAGATCACCAAACAATTTCAATTAGCCTCGTGAGAACTGTTAATTGTGAACGGGTTAGAAACATTGACCATTAATAGGGTCAGCTTTTTAATTTGTTTAAAATAGTGGTGAAACATTTCATCCACTCTTCCGTTACGTAAATGGCAATAATTTATTTACCTTAAGATATCCCCGTATAATATTTCGATTTAATTCGTGACCCTATTATATTTTATATAATTATTGTTAAGGATATTTTGTGATGCATTTTCAGCATGACAAAGTCGTTCTTTCTTGTTACCGCCAAGTATTTCATTAAACTTATGAAAGGAAACATTTCATTCCTTCTTTCTTTTCCACTATGTAAATGACATTTAAAGTTTTTACACAAAGATATGCTTATATAATGTCTATATTTATTTTGCCATTATTACCGTTTCAAGCGCCATCCCTATTTCAGTGCAGGCTACTTTAAACGTTTTGGTGAATTCTTGTTGTGCATTCTTCACACTGTTTTTAGGAGAGAACTTTCGGTACCATTTAATTTGAGAAAATTTTAAACCATCCTGCTTTGACATTTTTGGAACTCTTTCTTATATGAAAATGGGACTAATTATTTAAAGAGTTTTGTGGGATGTTTTCTTTTACCAGACTCAGAGAGTACCGGTAGCTTGATTTTGGATTTGTTAATTTTTATTTTAGAAGAGAATCTTCGGATATTCTCCGTAATATGTATTTCTTCAACCTTTTTTTTTTTTTTTTTTTACTTTTAGAATTTTCAGAACTATATATTTTGAGGAGAATTTTCTGGACAACTTCGTTTGAAGAACACTTTGGTTCGTTTTTTAGGATATCTGAATACTTTTCTTTGTAAGAATTTGAAACCATTTTGTTTTAGATAACTTGGAAGAATTCTTAGAGATGCTTCAGGAAGGGAATTGTTTGAAATGTTTGTCTCTGAGGATTTTCAGGACTATTTTCTTGTAGTAAATTTACTGATCCATGTCTTTATAGAGAATATTTGGAACCTCTCCATTTTAGAGAATTTTCAAAGCACATTCTCTTTGGAAAATAAGGATTTCTGCTTCCAGATTCCCGGTTGGCTAGTTACTTTCCGACAAACTAATCTTGCACCATACCATAATTATTTGCTTTTCTAATTTACCTGTATTCTAAAGTCCTAAAAAGATAATTAAAAGCTATTTCATCTATATACTGTATTGTTATTTTGACTTATTCCAATTGAAAGTCCTGTCCAGTGATTGTAAAAGTGGGGATGTTTCAGCCACTCTGTTTAGGAAGTGATACTGTCCCAGGCTACTGTTTCATAGCATCCTCCTTCTTGGGAAATTTTTATCATATCCTGTGGTGTAGGCTATTCTTTACTGGCAATGTTGGACTTGAAAGCATTTATGGACTGATTACAGTGGCCAACAAAGATTGCTAGTGAGGTAAAAACATGTGTTCTAGACTAAGTCGAGTGTGCTCTTTCTGGATCTATAGTCAGAATTATCCCATCACGTCAGGGTTTTTGGTTATGAATATTATCGTCTGAAATTAATCTGGCAAGCGTTAAGTTAGTGTGGTTGGTTTAATGACGACATTACTGTAAATATTTTCAATACTATGAGCCCCTTTTAAGAATGCTGCTGCATCTATGTGCCTACTCAAGTCATAATTGGAAAATTAATTTACTGTGATTTAAAGGCGATATCCACCTTTGAACAGCAGCCGGGTTCTATAAAATGCATGTGTTTCATGTGACCATAAAGCGTACCGTGACGACGGCAATCATTACGCTATAAAAACTTATATAAAAGACATGAACACAGCTGGCAGGTGCAAATTCCAGTGTAAGCTATTGGTACATTCTCGGGAAGTCGACTTTTCACCACGTCACATCAAACCAGGCCTTATCAAAAACTGTAAATATTTTGAAGCAAGACGGTAATGGCTTCTAGTACAGGTACTTATAAAGTTGTTTCATGCAGGGAAAACTGATGATTAGTACAAAACCGACATTTTCCTCTGACCTTGAACTGATGTGTGATTGCAAGTTAAAAAGCTAAACTATGCACACATGATTATATGCCGCGTGGAAAGCATCAATGTTAGTTGTGCAGAACTTTAGTGGAAACCATAGAGCATGTCAGCGAATGGGCTGTAGAATGTCACGTAAAATATACTTCATGCATTCCTGCCTTTACTTCTTTCCATCTAAACAGGGTGAGATAAGCAATGAGTAATGTGGTTCTAGGTTCCACGAAGACATTTCGGTGACGGAACCCTGCTATTAAGTTCGATTTAACTCAGACATGATGAGTGATTGCTGATGGTTTCTACAGTATGAGATGATTTCCATATACAAGTGCAAGAATACCTATCTCAGGCTCTTGAGACACTACCCAACACTGCTTACACTAAATACTGTACATTACTTTTTAATTAATAACTTGCTTGTGGACCCAGCGTGCATAATACTAACTGGGGACGAGTATTTATATATCGCTAACTCCTATCCATGAATAATGTGAAATTAATTTTCTAAGCATTCCTGTTGGGTGCGCAAATTGGCTATATATACTTATTAGCCGAAAAGGTCCACCCTCGAGGCTGACTTTTTCGGCTAGCTCCTGCGGAGAGCTGATTGGGCCTTCGGCCAATATACCTAATGTAACTTTTCAGCATACAATTAATCCTAATAGATTATATACTAATACACTCCCTGGATCATGCTGATTCAGAATATGTATCTTATGTAGAGTTAGACCCTAAGGGAGCAGAGCTTATACGTAACAAACATACAGACACTCGCCTTTACTATTATAGATAATCTCTTAACTATCACACTGGGTATTATTAATACATGTAAGCAATTTGCAAACCTTACATGCGTGCTAATATCTGACATTTAAAGTCAGCAGCCTAAACTTTGTTTAGAACATTTGTCTTTTCCTTAGTAACAAACATTTTTTGTTGTTGTCCAGTGTTATCATCATCATCATCATCATCATCACCATCACCTGTTTGCCGGCATAGTCATTATCATTATATCGTTATTAACATCACTGGCTTTATTATCGTCAATACCAACACCCTGACACTCACCACCACTATCACCACCATAATCATCATCATCATCGTTATCATTATTCATGAAAATTCATCATTCAAATCGAAATTTGCATCTATGCAAGAACAAGCAAAATAGTAAGGGAACATTCGATCAGCATGACCAATGAAATTGCTCAAGCAGTCATTCACAAATCATCCAAGCCTTCAAATATTTGCTGCTCTGGAATGTAAATCGAAAATGAAAGCCGTAAACTAGAGTGACGGGCTCTTATTTGTATGGGAATAAATACTCTTTAACAGTTTCATCATAAGAATATCTTCTTTATTTTTTTCTTGCAGCCTACAGACAATTTTTTCTGCATTTTTTTTTTTTTTTGGGGGGAGGGGGAATCTCCTATAGTGTTGATGTTAATGAAGGCTTCATCTAACGAACTTCTCCAGTTCCACATGTAGGGCAGGATGACAGAGGGAGTGGATCTTGCACCCTTTGTTGTGAGTCCTTCTGCCAAGGAGGGAAAGGATGTTTCGGCCGCAATGGTAACAATAGGACAGCGGCAACAGAGGACTAGGCCCATCCAACCCTTGAGAGTGGTCACAGCTGGCCCCACCATAGAGGAATACCCTGTCTCCCAGGAAGAACAAGAAGCAGATGAGTCCCTCCGTACATTTATCCAGAAAAAAACAAGATAGTGATAAGGAATTCCAGCTTTTTCAAGGAGAAAATAGTTTGTGGTACAGAGAACACACAAGTAGAAGGGGAGAAGTAACTAGGCAGCTCTTATTACCGAAGCAATGTAGGGAGAAAATACTGACGTTATCACATGAATCCTTGATGGGAAGACATATGGGTGTTCAGAAAACTGTAGACAGGATTCTAGGAAGCTTTGCTGGCCAGGAGTCAGTGAAGAAGTGAAGAGATGGTGTTAACGCTGTGACGTTTGTCAGCGTACTGTACCAAGGGGTAGGATATCAAAGGCACCACTAGGTAAAACCCCTATAATGGGAACCCCATTCCAGAAGGTAGGGGTTGACTTAGTGGGTCCTATAAGTCCAGCCTCAAAACAGGATGGTAAGTACATATTAACCTTAGTAGACTATGCAACTAGATGGCCTGAAGCTGTGCCTCTATCTGGGATCGATACAGAAAGTGTGGCAGGAGCACTTTTGAATATTTCCTGTAGAATAGGATTTCCTAGAGATTTTGAGTGATAGAGACTCCCAGTTCACTTCGGAGATGATGCAAGAGGTCTGCCGGTTTATCAGAGTTAGACAGGCTTTCACCACTTTTTATAATCCCAAGGCAAATGATCTAAATGAGAATTTCAATGGTACCTTTATAGCAATGTTAAAGAGAATGTGTCAGGAGAGATCTCAGGACAGAGACAGGTACCTCCCAGGAATCATATTTGCCTTTTTAGAAGTCCCTCAAGTTAGCACTGGGTTTTCACCATTCGACTTGTTATATGGTCGCAATGTGAAGGGACCCATTAGTTTGGTTAAAGATTTGTGGACAAGTGAACAGGAGCAAGAAGTATGTAACACATAAGAGTGCATCACTAACCCAAGGAATAAACTTGAAGATACCTGCAGACTATTCCATGAAAACCTACAGAAAGCTGCAAATAAATACAAACAGCACTATGATAGGAAGGCTAGAAAAAGGTCATTTGAAGTTGGTGATAAGATATTTTTGCAGTTACCTACCGATTCCAACAAACTCCTGTTGAACTGGAAAGGCCCTTTTGAAGTAACTGAGAAGGTTGGAGAACTAGATTAGAGGATTAAGATAAATGAAGATAAAAGCAGTGTTTCATGTTAATCTTTTGAAGAAATATGAAACTAGGTCCGAGACACTTGGTTGTGTGACTGGATATGCAACAGCAGGAACATCATTAACAGAGAATAGTAACATGGAAGACAGACATTTCCATGGAAATAAGTGAAGTTAGAGGCAGTGAGGCTTCCATAGATGTCAAAGTAAACCTGCATTTGTTAGCCGAACTAAAGACCAGACTCCTAGATTAGTCAGAGAGTACTCGGACATTTTCTCAGTTAAGCCAGGACACTTCTCTTGTTAAACATGTTATCCAAGTGACAGACTCTACACCTGTCAGGGAAAGACCTTATCCTCTTCCATTTGCCATAAAAGAGTCCGTAGAGAAGGAAGTAATAGATATTTTGGACGAAGGAATCATTGAGAGATCATGTTCAGATTATTGTGCCCCTATTGTACTTGTTAAGAAGCCAGATGGATCGTTTCACTTTTCTGTGAACTTTAAGAAATTATATAAGATCCCTACTGTAAGTTTGACTGTGAACCTATGAATAGACCTAATGATATCCTTATACTGTTACAAGGTAAGAAAGTGCTTTCAAAGATTGACTTTAGCAGAGGGTGTTTGTAGATAGAAATGGGGGAACAATAAGTCATTAAGAGCTTTCGTGACTCCAAGTGGGTGTTATCAATTTCTGAGAATGCCATTTGGTCTAGCAAACTCTCCAAGTACGTAATAGATTGCTGAGGAAACTACTGAAGGGGCTGTCTAATGTGGATAATTTCGTGGATGATGTGCTTGGACACTGTGAATTGGGATGAGCATGTTTCTCTTTTAAGAGAACTTTTTCAAAGAATAAGAGAGGCGGGAATAACAATATGACCATCATAATGTTTGTTGGGTATGAAACTGTAGACCAGCGTTTCTTAACCCGGGGTGCTAGCACCCCCATGGGAGCTGAAATCAATTTTAGGGGGTGCTGGAAAATGCTGTATTATTGATTTTTTTTTTCCTTATTGGTTTTCCTTAGTATTGATATCTTTGTTTTTTTTTTTGAGAATGTCTAAAATAATCTGTTAGGCAGTACTTCACTTCACTTTAACCCTGCTATTAATAGTGTAGCAACTGTAGTCCTAGTAACCTGATGTAAAGGGGTGCTGGACTGAGGCCTTATTATATGGGGGGATGCTGAGGTGGAAAAGGTTAAGAAACGCTGCTGTAGACCTTCTAGGTCACACTGCAGGCCAAGGAAAGATAACTCCTCTTGATAACGCAATAGAAAGGACCCTGAAGACCTCTGTCCCTAAAACTAAGAAACAGTTGAGATCTTTTCTAGGCTTAATAGGATAGTATCAGAAGTTCTCACCACAATACTCTCACAATACTTCTCTCACGGACTTACTGAAGACAAGGTGTGCTAACAAGCTACATTTATGGAACGGAGATCAGGATGCCTTTGATCAGTTAAAGAGATTGCTAACGTCACCTCTTATCCTCAGAGCACCTGACTTTGGTAAACCCATTATAGTGCAGACCGATGCTTCAGCTTACGCTGTTGGGGCTGTTTGCTGAAGGAGGTTGATGGTTGTCTTCTCCCTGTTTGCTATGCTAGTCGTAAGATGCAACCTCGGGAAACAAGCATTCAGGCATAGAAAGAGAGGGTCTTGCTACAATTTTTGCTCTGAAATATCTGACCAATACTTATATGACAAAGAGTTTATTTTGTGTACCGATCACTCTGCATTGGATTACATTAATAAGAAAAAGTAAGAAAATTCTAGACTACGGAGGTGGTCATTGTTTATACAGCCCTATTCCTTTGTTTTTTGTTAATTGAAGGTAAAGATATGCTGCTGGCTGATTTCTTAAGTCAAATGTGAAGTTTGATGTCACACTGTAGTGAGAGTGTGAGGGGGCATGTCACATTCGTAAGATTTATATTAAATTCATCAGAGCAATGTATTGATAAAGATGAATCAATTCTGTTTATTATATATGCTCACATAATTTAAGAATCACAAGGTTCAGTCTGTGAGAATCCTGATACTGTGTTCTAGGAAGATTCATATTCAAAACATAATGACATAATGACATTGTTAGTTATGCAGTTTAATGAAATTGGATGGGCATACCTAATTTTAAAAAGTGATTCATTAGTTTTAGGATATTTATAAACTTTGCTTTGATATTTGTTCGGGATGTTTGAGAAGTAATATGGATGAAATTTATCCGTTTTTTTTTTCTTTTTTATCCGAAGACAAGGATTCATGAAGCATCGTATTGAGTGGTTTCTTTTGATCTAAAGTTCATTGAGCTTTGGTAATTTTTTTTTCACGTAAAATGTTTGTTAATTAACAAACTTGTGTTATATTTATCATACATGAACGTTATGCTCTTGTTCTTGTATTAAAGGCAACTTTGTTACAGTAGATGTTTTGTGGTTAATTCGGTGATGAGTTAAGTATATTTGCTAAGGTTTTGTGCAGATTCGTTAAGGCTTCATGCAGATAAAATTATTCATATTTAACTTTAGGAGATTCAATGACACAGTCCCTCTAGAGAGCAGGATCAAATTAAGGCAGACCATCGCCAAGACAGGATCAGAAGGGAACTTAGTTATTGAAGACGCCAGGTGGTGAAACGATACCTTTCCTGATACCGAAGTGGCTATTATTCAGGACTGTATATACTTCTGTAAATAAACTGTTTTGTTTTGGAAAAAGAATGTTTTACTCAACCAGCAGCAGAAATGTATAAACGTCTTGTGACAGAGATGTCTGGACACACTGTTTAAAAGACTGGAGATGATAGGCAGTAAGAAAAACAGACAGAGAGAGACAGTTCCAGTATTGGCCTGTTGCATACATGAAGGACTGGGAATAACGGTTAACAGTTGCACTAGAGAGTTGGACAGGAAAGGGATGAGTTTGTTGCTAGAGGGGTGCTACGCGCCTGCTGTAGTAGAGGAGGGATGCAAGCAAACTGTTCAGACGAGCAGTGACCACTGAAGTAGCGATAGAAAAGAGATAAAATGCAACGGACCGGCAAAGATACAGAGGTTGACGGGAGCTAGTAAGAGGAGAAGAGTTGATGAGACGAAATGCTTTTGATTCCACCTTGTAGAAGCGAGCTGTATGTGGGGAGCCTTCCCGCACATGAGACTTGTACTTTACACAGAGGTGAATAAACCCCGAGTATAAAGTCAACAACTGCACAGGGGGAAACGAAGGTACAGAGTTGGCTTAGCACACCTAATCCCATGGAAGCAGATTTTATGAGACGTAATATGTTCTTTCAAAGATAAATCCTGAGAGAATGAAACCTCTAGATTAGCAAGTTGGCACCAAAGTCAGTTCCACAGGCCTATTCAACTTTAGCATGCTGCCGCCTATGGGTGTTTGTGGCCGCCCTCCCCAGTATTCTCAATTCAAGGTCTGCTGTGGTCGTGCATGGTGGGTAGGTTTTGCTCCTGTGTAAAATTTTGGTTTTGTGCTTCTTGGTCCATTTTTCGGTACCACCTTGCCACTAACGTGAGGTCGAGGCTGCATACGCTTACTAGATAATATAATTCAGGAGTGGATTAGCATAAGGCCGTAAATGCCACCGTGGCCAGTATGGAGTTAGGTATACCATTCTCTTCCTCAATCCTTCTTTTATCCCAGGAGAACAGATATACGGCCATGTGATCATAGCAATATGATTGAAAATCCTGAAGAGCAGAGGTAACTTTTAGTCCGTAACACTGGGAGTCGAGTCACATGGCTCCCCCTCCACTAGCCTAAGGGCAGAAGGGGCCCAGGGTGATGTAACGTTCTCCCATTGACTCCCTGGGCCGCTACCTTCGCCCCACCCCTGCCCAATAAATGTGCGTGTTTCAAAGCTACAGCCTATCACGGCATGAATCTGATTATTAGCCAATCATCATGCTCAGTCTAAACTCTCTTTGGCTTGTTTGTTGATAAACAAAGCTGCTTCGTCCAGTTTGGCGGCACTTTTTGAAAATATCTGTGCTTCCCTCCATATTTTGCCACTCTTTACGTATATTTGATGCATAATAGGCATCATGAGTGACACTGAAGACTCGTCAGTGAATGGTGAAGGTATGGAGGAAGCCTTAAGTGAGTCAGGTCCTTCCTAACCTAGAAAATGACTACGAAGTGAGGCTGGCTGGAAAATGAATGTGGCCAAGACTCTTAGAATACTGGTAAGGCCTATGTCAGTCATAACACAGGCAAGACTGTAGGAAAATGTAAAATAGGGCCAGCATGTAATGATGGGTGCTTCAATAAACTTACTAGGCCTGTAATTGAAGAAGTGCTTAAAAATTACTGGGCCCTGGGTGACCACAACAAACAGACGGCATAACTGCAAACACTCCTACACCCTATGCCTGTGCAATGCCAACGCAAGCCTATAGGGCTTGATCCACCTGCAAGGAAGCAGACTGCAATACACGATAAAATATAACAATAATGAGTCCCGTGTGTGCCTAAAAGCCTTCCTTTCTGTTTTCGGGATAGGTGAAAAGCGGGTGAGAAATGTGTTGAAAGAAATGACCTCTACTGGCACCCCCATACCAGACAAGCATGGGAGACATGAACCAGGCAAAAATTTGTTGGAATGAAGGCTCAGTGTGTTAAAGATCATATTGAAAAGGGAGAAACCTGTACTGTACACAGTACTGATCATATTGAAAGTTTACTTACTGTATCCTCTCACTACTCATGAACTAAGTTGCCTAACAGGAAGTACCTCTCCACAGAACTTAACAGAGTTCTTTATACCGTCTCTACAGGGAATTAATGAGAGAAAAGTACCCAGATGAGGAAAAAGTTAAAGAGAGCTACTATTGCAGGGAGCTCCACACATATAATATTGGATTTACACCGCTCAGGGTGGACACTTGCGGTACGTGTGACCTTTTTGATTGATTGATTGATTGCAAATAATTTAAAAATCTGGCGGCGCAAATGCCAGGGTCATATGCCGCCGGATGACAAAGTAAAACACACAGCAAAAGAAAAAGTGCATATTCAAATTAAAGTTAAAATCTGTTAGTAGGAATAAAACACTGAAAATATAAAAAAAATAATTTATAAAATATCAGTTACTTATAAAAGTGGAAGGAGGCCCGCCTCCTGAAGAAAACTAAAAACATCACTAAAATCACTAGAGGCTTCACCAAGCATCGAGGACAAACAGTAGGCACCATCTACCCCCTTATGCCTATGGAGGAATCTCTGACGTAGGTCCCCCAGACTCGGGCAATTGACCAGCAAGTGACGGAGAGTAAGGGGAACAAGGCAGTCATCACAATATGGCTGAGATTCACCATTCATCAGGAACCCATGTGTAAGCCACGAATGCCCAATGTGAAGCCTAGCAAGAGCCACCTCCAATCGCCGAGACACAGAGGGAAGAACCCTTGGCACAACCACTCTCTGAAAAATTTCTTTTAGTTTATTGTGAGAAACAACATCCTACTGTCTCTGCCAACATGTACGAATTATGTACCGTAAGTAAGGTGTTACATCAGAAGCAGGAAGTGGGTAGTCGGTTGGGGGCTGTTGATAAGACGCAGCTTTAGCTAAAGTATCTGCCCTCTCATTGCCCACCACACCAGCATGTGCGGGTACCCAACAGAAGTCTACATGGCGGCCACAACGGCCAAGAAGAAAAAGCCACTCTAAAATTTATAAGACCAATGGATGGGATGCATTAAAAGACTCAAGTGCAGTCAAAGCACTATACGAGTCACTAAAAATAACAAAAAAGGATTGGGGGAGAGTCAAAATAATTTTAACAGCATATAAAACAGCAGTCAGTTCCACGCATACACTGAAATAATGCCAGGGAGGCTACCGCCCCTACTAAAGGAAGGGAATACAACACCAAATCCTACTCCAGTATCAGTCTTAGACCCGTCATTATAGTCGGGGACAGAACCCTCATGAATGGAGGCATGTTCTAAAAAGAGGGAGAGGGACACCTGAGAGGGAAGTGAGCCCTTTTTTTCAACAACGGACCTACAGAATGTCACGCGAGGGAGCAGACAAGAACCCACCCTTGGGATCCGATGTGGACAAATTGCCAGTCTTGGAACAGAGAGGGCTAACATAACAGATCGGACTCTGTAACCAAATGGCTTTGGAAAATTAGGACAGGTGTCAAAAACAGAAGATTGGGAATCCTGGGAGACAATGGCACAAGAAACTGAGTCTGGAATGCGGTGATCGGACTCTGTAACCAAATGGCTTTGGGAAATTAGGACGGGTGTCAAAAACAGAAGATTGGGAATCCTGGGAGACGATGGCACAAGAAACTGAGTCTGGAATGCGGTGAAGACAATACAAACATCTCATCATTAGCAACTGGCATCGCAGATCCAAGGGGAGTACACCAGCATCCACCAATAAGCTTGGAATTGGGGATGATCTGAATGCCCCGGTTGCCAGACGTACACCAGCTTGATGCACAGAATTTAACAACTGGAGACAGGCATCTGTTGCAGAGGAGTAGACCTCACACCCATATTCAAGTTTAGGAAGAATAAGAGACCTATGCAAGAGGAGGAGGGTCTGACAGTCAGCACCCCAAGAGGTATAAGCTAACCCTCAAAAGACTCAGAGCTTTAAGACAAGCTGCCTTAACAGAACAAATATGAGGGACCCAGGTTAGTCGTCTATCAAACAGAAGACCCAGAAACCGCGTCTCGTTCACACAGGATATTCTCCTACCATAGAGATACAAGTCAGGGTCTGGGTGGACCACTCGAAGATGACAAAAATGCATAGCCACTGTCTTTGTTGAAGAAAAATGGAAACTGCGAGTTTCTGCCCAGTCAGAAATTCGATTGAGAGCCAGCTGCAACTTCTCTCTATCAGAGACATTCTAGACGCTGTGAGGGAAATCGAGAGGTCATCGACATACAGTGATCCCCGTACACCGTCAGGAAGTACACTAATGACACTGTTAATGGCTACAGCAAACAGAGGAACACTAAGGATACTCCCCTGTGGTACTCCATCTTCTAGTGCTCGGGCAGTAGAAAGCACTCCTCCTACTCTCACCCTTAAAATTCGGTTAGATAAAAACTGTTGAATAAAAATGGGCAAGCGTCCACGAAGACCAAACTCATGAAGAAAGAGTAAAATACTGTAGCATGACACCAGGCAGTGTCATATGCCTTCTCCAGTTCGAAGAAGACCGTGACCTGGTGTTGGTTAATGGAGATAGCCTCACAGACAGAAGATTCCAAGGATAGCAGTGCATCGGAGGTAGATCACATTTTTCGAAAACCATACTGGGCAGGGGATAAGAAGTCACCTCCCTCTAAAAACCACACAAGCCTAACATTGACTATCTTTTCCAAAACCTTACATATACAAGATGTCAAAGAAATATGGCGATAATTCGTCGCCTGTAGGTGGTCCTTACCTGGTTTGGGGATGGGGATAACTACAGCAACACCCCAACAAGCCGGAAACTCCCCAGAACACCAGATCTTATTAAACAGTGAAAGCAAAAACAACAGGGACTCATCAGACAGGTGGCGTAAAATGGCATAAGGAATATCATCATAACTAGGAGAGGAATCACGGCACTGCAACAGAGCTGCCTGGAGTTCAGAAATTGATAATGGAACATTGTAAGCCTCTCCCCCAGCAGAGGCAAAACTGAGACCACGAGACTTTAGGCGCCGACTGTGGCAAGCCAAAGGCGTATCTGCATCCTTCTTTGACACACTGGCAAAATGATCAGCAAGCAACTCCGCAACAGCAAGTGGATAAGCCACGGTTTCACCTGCTGCAGTTAAAACAGGAGGGGAGGGAACAATAAATTTTCCTGAAATTTTCCTTACCCTGTTCCACACCTGGGTGATGGAAGTCCTCGTATTGATGGAGGAAACATAACCCTTCCAGGATGAATGCCTGGCCTCCTTTAAAACCTGCCTCATATGAGCCCGTGCCCTCTGAAATGCCATCAAATACTGAGGATCCCCACGGTTAGTCGAGAGAAGGCGACTCATTTGGCTCTCACTGCGGAACTGCACTCAGATTTCCACCAAGGAATCGGACGTGTAGGAAACTGACCCTTCGTTTTTGGAATAGATAACAGGGCTGCTGAGTGCAACACAGTATTGAAATATGACACAGCCTTAGTAAGACAGCCAAACTCGTTGACAGAAAGGGAAATGGAACTTAATTCCCTGAAACTTGGCCAGTCAGCCTTATCCAGAAGCCAGTGAGGAAGACGTGGCTGAGGTCCACCAGCACTAGCAGTTAAAAGTAATGGAGAATGGTCGCTGCCATAGGGGTCTGGCAACACATCCCAGGTAAAACCTAAAACAGCATCAGCTGAGCATAAAGATAAATCAATGGCAGTAAAAGTTCTGGTCTGACTATGGAAATAAGTCATTTTATTGGCATTGAAAATGCCTAACTCCTCATCTTCCACTAAAGAGGCCAGCATTACACCCCGAGGG
Source organism: Coenobita brevimanus (assembly GCF_032717465.1). NCBI lineage: Eukaryota > Metazoa > Arthropoda > Malacostraca > Decapoda > Coenobitidae > Coenobita > Coenobita brevimanus. Next base: position 14,858,174 of record NC_136972.1, read on the forward strand.
TTGGCCTCACTGTTTCCCCATAGCGGAGGTAACCATTCATATCTCCTAGTAACAGAATGGGAGAAGGAAGTTCGTGAATAAGGCGTTCCAGATCCGCCCTTTCAACAGTAGCATTAGGAGGAAGATAAAGACTGCAAACTGTGTATTGCCGATGTAAAAATATCCGGACAGCAACAGCCTGAAGACGAGTGGAGATGTCCAGATGATTGTATGGAATATCCTTGCAAAGGAAGATAGCAGCACCTCCATGATGACCTTGGCCCAGCACAGGATTAGAATAAAAGGCATGGTAGTCAGAAGGACCGGAAGGAACAGTATCACACCATGGTCTCCTGGATACACATGCACAGAGGAGTAAATTGAGAAACTAGATGACACAGTTCCTCATAATTGGCACGTAAACCCTGACAGTTCCACTGGATGATGGAACCCATAATGGAGGAATGATGATTAAGTGTGGGACTGTACACCTGACAAGCGAGCGGGTTTCGATTGATGCTTATGAAGGCCCCTGACAGGAGCCTGCCCAGCACCAGAAACTCGCACCCTCTGTCTAACATCTGAAGACAAACGTGAGGATGTGGAAGTAAGTTTTATAACACTCCTTCTTGGAGTGGGCATACCAGTTTGTTTGGAAGGTGGCTTGGGGGCTGTCTTTGGAGGTGTAGGATGGCCAGTGCCTCCACCAGAAGCCCCAGAAGTAGGAGTAGAGCCCACAGGTCTAGAGTCATTTGAGGAGGCCATCCTATGCTCCAGATCTGAAACACCAACGAGCGGTCCAAAATCCCCAGGAGGGGACTGGACCAGAGCTGAAGCATCAGCTTCAGGTGTCTCCTGGTTAGATCCCTCAGCCTGCTGGACAGAGGGAACAAGAAAAGTGTCAACAGAAGGGTCAACAACAGAGACCTTAGTTGGCCAGTCTTCAGATTCAGAGGACTCTGATGAACAACGATGATGTTTGCCAGGGACAGTTTGAGCCTCAGGCATACTGGCTATGAAAGGAATAGGAGTCTGGTCGACATAGACATCTGCCACCACCACAGAAGTGTGCAAGTCGTCAGTCACCGAAGTGGGGGTGGAAACAGTCGGAGTATTGGTTGGGCAAGCATCAGTCTCACGAACAGTACTAACCATGAGGACAGCATTCGGCACATCATGAGTTGAAGGAATGGGTACTGGAATGGGTCGAGGCTGCCTTTGAGATACAGGGTGACGCACTGGTGTTCTGGAAAGGACAGAAGCATATGTAACCCCCGGCTGAAAGAAGAGTGTCTGGGCTCTTCTTTTTGCTCCAGGAAATGAAGCCCTCTCAGTTGTTCGAATAGACAAAATCTCCATTTCCAGGCAGTAGCAAGGGCAGTTTTTAGAATTCACAGCATGAGGACCCTCACAACGATAGCATTTAAACGGGCCTGGACAGTCATTGGTATGGCTTGGTCCGCCACAGGAGACACATACACCAGGAAGGCCAGCCTGTGCTCTGCGGTAAAACCTGTTAACGTGGCCATAACCTTGGCAGTGGAAACATCGCTTTGGGGTAGGCACATAAGGCTTCACTGGAAGTGACAGCCAAACGAGTTTCACTGACGCAGGCAAAGTTAACCTATTAAAGGTCAGGAACAAAGTAGGAGTAGGGTTCAGGACACCATCTATTTTCTTTTGAAGATGCTCAACTTTAACCACCCCAAATGATTATAGTTCCTCTAACAACCGTGCCTTTGAATATCGGAGTAGGTCACGTGAAAAAATGACTCCCTTACACCTGTTAAATGTAGCATGTGGGATACAGCAGACATCAGAACCAGACACGGACGTCAGAGCCATTAGGCGGGAAATCTCTTCTGGGGGAGATACCGCAACCAGGATGCTTCCATCCCCCTGTGTTGAGATTTTTGGTTCCCTCCCACATGCAGACACTATGGCTCGGTGGAGATGAAAAATGTCAATGTCCAAGACTGACTGACCAGCAGAAGACTTCAAAACAATATACTTAACAAAAGTCTCAGGCTCAGACTCTTTTAGGCCTAGCCCCAGAGCCCCACCAACCCGAAGTGAGTACCTCCCTGATCCAGCAGAACACTGGGGCAGAGGAGGATAACCACCAGCAGCCTGGAAAGGTTCCAGAGTGGCAATGAGTGAGTTTTTTTTTTTTTTATGCAAGGAAGAAGGAACCAAAGGCCACGAGCCTGCAATTATTGTTCCTTCCAAGAGAAAAACAAAATACAAGAGAGAGCCAAATTCAAGATCTGATCATTTCGAGATGCCTGGACACACTGCGTTTGAATGACTGGAGATCATAGGAAGCAGGAAATACAGACAGAGGGAGACATTTCCAGAGCTGACCTGTTGCATAAATGAAAGACTGGGAGTAACGGTTAACTCTTGCATTAGAGAGTTGGACAGAAAAGGGATGAGAGTTTGCTGCTAGACGGGTGCAACACGCCCGTCGTAGAGGAGGAGGACTGCATGCAGACAGTTCAGAGGAGCAGTGACCATTGAAGTAGGGATAGAAAAGAGATAAAGATGCAACAGTGCGACGAAGAGACAGAGGTTGAAGGGAGTCAGTAAGAGGAGAGTTAATGAGACGAAAAGACTTTGACTCCACCCTATTGAGAACAGCTGTATGTGGGGAGCCTCCCCACACATGAGAGTTGTACTCCACACAGGGGCGGATATAACCCCTGTATAGAGTCAACAATTGTGCAGGGGTAAAGAAGGAACGGAGTCAGCTTAGCAAACCTAATCTCTTGGAAGCAGATTTTACAAGAGATGTAATATGATCTTTCCAAGATAAGTCCCGAGTAAATGAAACCCCAAGCATGTTCAAGGTTGATGCAGGATTAAGCTGAATATTATTAAACATTAGTGGGTATACCTGTGGAAGATTTTGTCGGGTTGATAGGTGTAAAAACTGAGTCTTTGAAGCATTAAAAACAACCAGATTATTTTTACCCCAGTCAGAGATACGAACCAAGTCAGACATTAGGTGTGCCATAGCCTCGTCCCTTGTTTGTTGAAGTAACTGCTGAGATGGACGTTCCGGGAACCGAATGGATAGGTGAAGGGTGGAGTCATCAGCATATGAGTGGATAGGGTTAAATGTACAGCTTAGAAGGTCATTGATGAATAAGAGGAAGAGAGTTGGTGATAGGACAGAGCCCTGAGGAACACCACTGTTGATAGATTTAGGAGAAGAACGATGGCCGTATACAACAACGGCTATAGAACGACCAGAAAGGAAGCTAGAGATGAAGGCACAGCTAGAAGGATAGAAACCGTAGGAGGGCAGTTTGGAAATTAAAGATTTATGCCAGACTCGATCGAAAGCCTTTGAGATGTCAAGTGCAATGGAAAAGCTTTCGCCAAAGTCCCGTTAGGACCAGGGGTCTGAAAGGTAGGTGAGAAGATCGCCAGTGGAGCATCCCTGACGGAACCCATACTGACGATCAGAATGAAGGTTGTGATAGGAAAGGTGCTTTAAAATTTTTGTATTAAGAATTGACTCAAAAACTTTTGAGAGGTGGAATCTGATGAGTGGTCGGGGACGGATGCTGCGTCATCAACATGAGTTTTATTCTTAGCTAGAAAAGCCATTCATGTAACACCATAAACTTCATTCCCCCACCCCTCCACCCACCATGGAGCCCAACAAGGGGAGGTCAAAAGTCAGGAATAACACCACTGACGACCCCAGAGGTTGTGGGAGAGTATACTGTATGCAGGTAACCACTGGGGGACCTGGGCAAGGGTGACTCCAGGACGATAGGAGCCAGCAGGTCCCCCAGTGCCCACTTGACCCTAGCCAATGCATGATCAGTGGACTGACCTGGTCGGGTCCAACCAGGACACCCATCTAGCCAGAATAAGGGACCAAAGAGGTATATTGCTAGCTGCAGGGCATATCGTGCAGCATTGCTCAACCTCCAGGACTCCCATCTCCCAGCATTATGGGACGCCACGCACCGCAAACACGTGGGGAGGCAACAGTCCCACCCTAGATGGCAAATGGGCAGGGACTAACATCACCAGCAGGCCTCCTCCACCAGTGATGTAGGGGGTGCTTGGTCCACGTGGTCGACAAATGCCGAACCCTACAAAGGTAGGCATGCCTCCAAAGTAGGTGGCACAGCCAACCACGCTTCAAGCCCCACCACCACGTCAAGGTGACCCCCCGCAGCGGGGTGTGACCTTTTTAAAGTGAAGATTAAGAGCTTCCAGAAGGAAGGAAAGCAGGACTATGCCAATGGTGTAGAAGAAGAGCTAAACAAACACCTCCACCTAGCACAGAAGGGGCAAGATATTCTGACCCACTTCAAACAAGGCCCATACAATAACCCACAAACTCTTGCAATATGGTTTGACCTGCAACAGACCCTACCAACACCTAGGTTGTCCTGCAGTGTGGCCTATTATAAATGAAAGATGTGGACATACAACTTTGGAATTGTTAATCTGAAAACAAACAAGGCCACCAAGTATGTGTGGGATGAAGTAACAGGGAAAAAAGGCAGTGTTGAGGTTGCAAGTTGTGTCCACAGGTGGATTATGGATAATAATGACCCAGATGTTGAAACCCTAGTGCTTGTCTCAGATAATAGCAGTGGACAGAACAATATTAGTTTTGTGCTCATGTGTGTGAGAATATTGCATAGTAAGTCCTTCTTCCACATTAACCCGCCGATTCCTGATGACATATATATACGTCCAGACATTTTGTCACTGTGACTCCCGTTGACGTATATAAACGTGCAGCAATTGCAAGGTCCCTAATTGGCACAATTTTCAATTTTTGCACATGATTTTTGGTACTTATACATGGGACACCTTCCTCTACAAGTTGCCAGGTAGGGTCAATGCCTTTCCCCACACGACCTCCCCCCCCCCTGCACGCCATTGTCTCGGCAATTCACCTGTTACCAGTGACCTGGCCAATAAAGGCATGTTGTGCCACGGCATGAAATTCAAGGCCAGAGTGATTCCTCAATTGATGACAATGTGGAGGAAAAAGTTTACATAGCATTAGAGGAAGAAACGGTCAGAAATGATGATTAGGTAATGTTGCCAAAAAAGGTCAGGTATGTTGATGCGTTTGGTGAGTGAAACAGTGCTTATATTACCTATATTACTATGTGAAAACCAATATACTCTTGTACTACATATAAATTCGTACCAAATAAATAAATAAATACCGTTCATTAGTGGTGTGGAACAGTTACCCTTTCATAGAACTCGTTTTCCTTGGAGCCAGCCTGATAGAAAATACAGTAAGGTAAGGGGTGCTGCTCACCTTAGGTGAGCAATTCTCTATGAGTTTTCAATGTTTCTCACCAAAAGCAGAGGTTTGAGCCAAAAAAAAATGTTTCCAACATTGGTCGGGATTGGGGGGGTCAGTGGCGGAAAATCAGTTGGGACGCGGTGGGTTAAGCAATTCTTCCTTGTACCAGGTCACTCCTACATGCCCTGTGACAGAGTGTTTGGTCTCATTGAATTCAAGCTACGTAGCTATGTCAATATTGAAACAAAACATGATTATGTCTTGCTCATTAAGGATGCCACACATGAGGCCTTAACCCGGGGCATCCCGTCGACGTGAATTAACGTCCACACGTTTTGTCACTGCCAATCCCGTCGATGTACATAAACGCGAATCAATTGCAAGGTCCCTAATTTGCACAATTTTCAATTTTCGCGAGTGATTTTTGGCACGTATACATGGGACACCTTCCTCTACAAGATGCCAGGCAGGGACAATGCCTTACCCAGCATGATCCCCTCCCTCCCTGCATGCCCTTTTCTCAGCAATTCACCTGTTATCAGTGACCTGGCCAGTAAAGCCATGTCGTGCCACAGTACGAAACTCAGGGGCAGAGTGATTCCCCAATCGATGACAATGTGGAGGACAAACATTAGAGGAAGAAATAGTCAGAAATGATGATCAGGTAATGTGGCAAAAAAAGGTCAGGAATGGTGATGAGTTAGTGAGTGAAACAATGCTTATAATGCCTATATTACCATTTGAAAACCAATATACTCTCGTACTACATATAAATTCGTACCAAATAAATAAATAAATACCGTTTATGAGTGGTGTGGAATAGTTATCCTCCCATAGAACTCGTTTTCTTTGCCGCCAGCCTGATAGAAAACCCTGTAAGGTAAGGAGGTACTCCTACCTGGGTCGAGTATTTAAAACCTCAGGTGAGCAATTTCTCTATGAATTTTTGATGTTTCTCACCAAATGCGGAGGTTTGAGCCAAAAAAAAAAAAAAATCCAAAAATGGTCGGGATTGGGAGGAGTCAGTGGTGGAAAAGTGGTCGGGATGGGGCGGGTTAAAGTTGGTCGAGATGCATAAGGTGGACTTTTTTGACTTTGCTGTAATGCAGGATAAAATCACCAGGCGCACTTCAAAGACTATTAACTTTAGTGATGTCCTGCTGCTGTATGATTTTGACAAGAATGAAGGATTCAGCATGAAGATGGACTTCTCTGATGATAGTGTCACCCTCCGAGTTCAGTTGATGTCAGGCAGGAAAGGCTACTCGAAGACCCTGTTCAACCTTGGCCCAGTGGCACTCCCACCCAAGTACAGTGGCCCCATTCAATTAGCTCCTGAGAAGTTGAATGACTTGAAGTACCTGATGCACTACATTGCCCCTGCCAGCAAAGCAGCCTACTTACATGACATTATTCAGCAACAAGAGGGAAATGGAGTTGAAGAATACCCACACGACACTGAAGAGGTGGATGAGGATGACCACCTGGTGGACTATGATTAACCCCTAAACCGCAGGGTTGTTTTGGCGCTCCTTGTGTATACCGCTAGGATATTTGCGCTCCGACATATTTTGTAAAAATCTCTATCTATATCTATATACCTAGGCTGCTTCCCCCAAGGAAAGGGAGGTAGCTGAGACAGGACGACACACTCCCCATTTACTTATCCATTCAAACACATTCATTCGCATCTTAGCCCCAAAGGGGAGAACGGACAGATCCTCACCGCACCACACCGCACAAGGGTCAACTGTGCAATGCAATCAGTGACATCCGCAGCAGGGCCCGACAGCAGAGCTGGTTTACCCCTGCCACATCATAACAGACTCATCCCCTTACCCACATCTGACCTGAAATAGCTGATTTTTGGCAAATAAAGATATTTGCCAAAAATCAGTTATTAGCCCTAGAATATTATAATTATATATGCATATGGCACATACCTTCAGCTTTCTCCTGGGATGTTTGTTGAGCCTTCTTCGAGTACCATAGGACTTGTGGAGACTTCTGATGTTGGGTAATGAAGTCTTCACTTTACACTTCCAGACACCCCGTAATATGATTACCACAGCCTGATATTATCACTAGAAACACTATTCTATGATTTTCAAATAGTTTGGAATCCATGCTCTAAAAAAAACACACTGTGAAAGCAATGAAAATTACGAGCGCGTACGAGCTTCCCACTTGCGCTCGTTCCCCCCTGGTATTCTGTCATTTATTATTCATAAAAACACTCACAATTTATATTCCTATTACTATATAACACTTATATATATCTGCAGCCTTTATCCATAAGTTTCCTTCAGTAATAGTAGTTTATTGTCACTGTAGGCATTCAATTTCTCTTTCAGTAAAATACGTAGCATTCACTTTCTCGTCCTGTATACTAGCGTGGAGAACGAATCTGTCACTTTCACTTTCATAACTCCCAGTAATCACACATGCTAGAGTGAAACTTTCACTTTCATTACTCCTAGTATATATACTCGTATTCTTATATTACTACTTATTTACATTTCTATTTACATTCTATATTTTATTTATATTATTTACATTTCTATTTTATTTACAATATGTTATGCACTGTCACTTGCAGTATCTTATAAAACTATTTTTCACTGTTCAGTTATATTTACATTCATTGCTTTCACTTGCTGTTTACACATTATTTACACATTATTTCCATTTCCACTTGCACTGTTTTAGAGTCACCAGAAAGATCGTAGTCACTGTCCATCATTATCATTGATAAATTAACCAGTTCACATTCCACAGCAGTCACTTAGCCCTTTACCCCTTTCCACACGAGGTTTAGTAGGGGATAGAGGTCACAGGGCCCTTTGCATAGGGCTAAAAAGCGGCGGAAATGGACAGCTGTGAATCCGACGTGGTTTCATCTTGAAAGACGACAGTAAACTGAATGGTGTTGCCTAGGGGCAGTGAAGGGCTGCCAATGTCAGCATGGTGACAGCTGCTAATATATACGCTATGAAATGATTGGCAGGAAATCTAGACAATCCATAAGAAATTAGGTAGTTCCAGGTGAATGTAAATATCACTTAGGCTTTTCCCTTCCTTTATTATATATATTTTTATTATGAGAACAGGTCATACGGCATATTTCAAGGGGAAATAAACAGGGAAATTAGCGAACGAGTGCACGTGAGGTGTTGCCAGGTGATAATTAGCCCATTCCAGATGTATGGCACTATCAATTACCTTTTCTCTTTCTTTTATATATTATTTTGTATAAGAATAGGGCAAAGGGCACATTTCGATGGATAAAATGAGTGGAAAAATCCGTCCAGCATTTGTATAGCGCAGTGCAACTGGTCAGGTGGGAGGAGAGGGTAATGGAGGGGAGGTAAGGAGGGTGGGGAGTCAAGAACAGGAGAAAAATGGCCAAATTGTCAACAGTGGATGGGAGTACAGGTGACATTAGCAAAACTGAGTATAGCTGGACACTGGTAGTATTGATACATGATACAAGCCACCACTTGAAAGCCCAGGCGAATTAAAAATAACACAGAATCACAAATGTGATGTCCTGCGGTATGATCCCTTGCTCCCGAGCGTCACAAAAGTGACGCCCCACGGTTAAGGGGTTAATCCTACGCCCAGCCTAACCTCCAGTCACCAACTCTATGGCGGGGATTTTTTTTTTTTTCATTGCAAGTACATATTAAAGTCACAGTCACAACAAGCAATACTGGAAAATGATAGCCTATTTTTTTTTTTTTACTTTTTCTACTGTGTTTAACACTTACAAATTAATCAAAAGTAATTAATTCTGTAATACCCAGTATTGATAAGGTCTTCTTTTCACAATGTTTTTACCATTCTTTGTGAGAGAAAGAATCCTTTCCCCCCCCCCAAAAAAAAAGAATAAATAATAAAAAGAAATAAATAAACACCCCTCTTCATCATTATTGTTGTTATGCATTGTTTATTCTATGTTTGCCAGTTTTATCATTAATATTATTCATATTATCGACATTGATTTCCTAGGCTGTTTGTTCCTTTGTTTGCTTCTGTTGTTGCTAAAAAGTAATGCAGCAGGATAAAAATATCAAGATATAATGTATTGGGATTAGATTTTTGACATAGAGCTTATTAATGACTTCTGTGTGAAAAGGGTTTGATTGTTCTCTTTACTTTTTCCATTATTTTGCAATCGTTTGTGCTATGAAAGCCTAAGAAGCTATTACACAAAATGAGGCATCCTTCAGGTCAATGGTTATCGGATTCAGAATCAGCACTATTAAACTGAAATTAAAATGATTGAAGAGCTTGTGCTTTTTTCTTAACCCCGAAGGTTTTCATAGTGTTATCACTTAAAAGTTGTTTGTGTGCTTGTTTGCTTGTTTTGTATGACACTGCAACCCTTTGGTAAAAGTTACTAATTTAACTACTTCCTAGAAATCATCATCTCCAAGATTTTTCATTGTAACAAAAACAAATAAACAAACAAACAGTTAAAGAAACAGTCAAACTTTATGCCGATATAATCATGTTAGTGAACAACATTTACCTGTTGATAGAGTATTTCCCTCCTATTTCATCCTGAAAATTATAAGAAACACCACATTCTAAACTAATGAGAGCTAAGATGTGTGTTTTTTTTTTTGCAATTTCATTGTTCAGTGCACACTTGTGTGAATGCAGAATTTTTTTATTCATATGACAAAAAAACTGGAATAGCTAAACTTTACAATAATACAAATCGTACTGTGATAGCCCTGATAGATTTTGCGTGACACTTCTCTAACTTTGGGTTGACTATCTCATTTTTAAAAAATGGCATTTATGGCCTTATGCAAAATATGTATTTATGTGTGTGTTATTTTGCAGCTAAAAGAGTGTTATAAAACAGAAGGTAAACACCAGAAACATTCAATACAGGGGGGGGGGGGAGTGGAGGAGGAGGAGGAGGTTGATGTGTGATGGTGCCCAGGGATAAGTCCGACGTCCCTGCTGCTACAAAGTTGCCCATTGCTTAGTTCATAAAAATTATATTTTTCTTTGTTTTTCAGTACTTTTAGGTTAGAACTCTTGCAAATACATTGCATTACCTTGAAATAAATTTGTAATCAAAATCTATATCATTTTCATATTTATTTTCATTTTCCAAAGTTGGTACTGAATCAGGTACCACCTTGCCACTCATGTACAAATCCTGATCTTGGTAATCTAAGGTATGATGCAGGATTAAGCTGGATATTACTGAAAATTAGAGGGTACTTCTGTGAAAGATTTTGTCGGGTTGATAGATGTAAGAACTGAGTTTTTGGTGCAGTAAAAACGAGATTACTTTAACCCAATCAGAGATATGAGCCAAGTCAGACATTAGGTGTGCCATAGCCTCATCCCTTGTTTGTTGAAGTAACTGCTGAGATGGACGTTGTGGGAAACGAATGGAAAGGTGAATGGTAGAATCATCAATGTATGAGTGGATAGTGTTAGATTTACAGCTTAGAAGGTCTCTGATGAACACACGAGAGCTGGTGATAGAACAGAGCCCTGAGGAACACCACTACTGATAGCTCTAGGAGCAGAACGTTGGCAATCTACAGCAGCAGCTATAGAACGATCAGAAAGGAATCTAGGGATAAAGCCACAGACAGAAGGATAGAAATCGTAGGAGGGCAATTTGGAAATTAAAGAATTATGCCAGAGTCGATCAAAAGCCTTTGAGATGTCAAGTGCAGTGGCAAAGCTTTCGCCAAAGTCCCGAAAGGAGGATGACCAGGATTCTGAAAGGTAGGTGAAAAGATCGCCAGTGGAGCGTCCCTGGCGGAACCCATACTGACGATCGGAAAGAAGGTTGTGATAGGAATGATGCCTTAAAAATTTCTTGTTAATATACTCAAAAACTTTTGAAATACAGGATGCTAAAGGAATTGGGCGATAGTTTGAGGGTTGGGAATGGTCACCTTTCTTTGGGATAGGCTGAATGAGAGGAAACTTCCAGGAAGATGGAAAGGTACACGTTGACAGACAAACGCGAAAGAGTTTACCTATGCAGGGTGGAAGCATATGGTCATTTAACCTTAACTTGACCAATTTTTTTTTTTTTTTTTTTTTTTTTTTCACATAACTGAGTGGCAGAGAGACAATGCTGCTGCACTGCCTCTTGCCCATAATGCTTCATGGTGACTAGTACCATAATCTAGTGCTGATGTATTATTACAACTCGGTATTCAAGATTGAAATTGTCAATTTTAGGCCAAGTTATAATAAGAAGGGTGTAGTATTCAAGTTGTGACAGTGATCCAGCTCCATCAGGCACAAACAAGCCATCGAGTACATTTCATGCAGGGTAACCCTTTCAGTGCAATTACGTCTTTTTTTTTTCATTTTTGCTGCGTGCAGACTATTTTTTCTTTTTAAATTTTTGCTTAAAAGATAGTTTTGGAAATAAATCCTTCATGAAGCCCTTCATTGCAACAGCTTTCACGTAATCTTGCTAAAATGGTATGGCCGGAATAATAAGTGATTGGTCTCCGCTGTGTACTGTTGAGAAAGTTTATAAAATTCTCATCTTTAGAGAATCGGCGATAAGCTAGCATAAAGTAAAGGCTACTATATTCATACGTCGATAGCCCTCGTGTCAGTGGCGATCTATTGACTATATATATATTTTAGTCATTTATAACCATTAAATTGGTTATTTACTTCTAATCCTTGAAACCCCCCGTGACAGTATGATATAGGTTTGACTAGAGTAAGAAATTTTAATTTTACTCATATCTTTACAGATAAGTATATGACCTGACTCATAACATCATTTCTTAATGGTATCATATTCAATTACATGGTTCAACAATTTTGCAATATTTCACAGTCACCTTAATCCCGAAAAGGATTGCCCTACGTCTTATTGTACTCTGCTATTTGGCTGTCCTTTCTCCAACTCTCACACACATACCTCTCATCTATCTCTCCATCCCATTCCTCCATCTCATCATTGGCCTCCTTCTCCTCCTCCTCCTCCTCCTCCTCCTCCTCCTCCTCCTCTCCCCTTCCTCCTCACTAACTTACAATTTCTTGTCAGTCTATCGTTCTCCATCCTCTGGACTTGGCCAAACCGCCTCAGAGTATTACACTTAACACTTCCGGTCACACCCACCACAGAGCTTCTTTACTTCCTCATTCGTACATCTGTCCCTCCATATACCCAGACATACTCCTCCCAGATAAGTTATTTGCACTGTCCACACTCTTGACATGTGTCGTTGTAACGGGGTTCAAGCTTCACTTCCGTATGTTAAGAGTGAGGATCACAGTACTGTCATGCAGTGACTCTTACTTGAATGCTCAGTCCCCTCCTCCTAACCACTTCTTCCTTTAAACTTCCATCCATACTCATCACATTACTAGTACATGAACGCACTCATATTCTCCATTTCATCACTATCCAGCCTCTTAGTGCATCTTGTGACTTCATTTCACTCAAAGACCACATCTACATTCATTTTTAGACTCCGTTTCCAACATGCACTCTCAGACTCATTCATCAAGCCTTGCAGCTCGCATTCATCTTCCCATAATAATACAGTGCGGTCAACAGCTAATAGTACAGGAAGTTTCCACAACCTACCCTCTCTCATTAGAGACACTCCAGCATCCACTGCCTTACTTAATATCTCCTTTAAAACTCAGTCCATATACAAACTGACCAACCACAAAGACATGACACACATGAAGAGAGAACCTGTATTTTTACACAGGAAAAATCTTCAGAGAAATTACCAATATGCCGGGAATCGAACCCGGGACTCTCAGGTGAGAGCCAGGCAGCATACCACTACACCATGACTAGGTAATAGTTAAATCACGTTGTCACAATCTTGTAACCAACGTCCCTCCGCCCCCACTGTGGGCCTGAAGAGGGTCAGTTAACCCCCTGGCACTCGGGCAAGTAGATGCTTTTAATCTATCCCAAGCACTTCAGGCCCACAGTGGGGGGCGGAGGGACGTTGGTTACAAGATTGTGACTACGTGAGATAACTTTTACTTGGTCGTGGTGTAGTGGTATGCTGCCTGGCTCTTACCTAAGAGTCCCGGGTTCGATTCCCGGCATATTGGTAATTTCTCTGATGATTTTTCCTGTGTAAAAATACAGGTTCTCTCTTCATTCTGACTTGCCGTAAGTGCTTGGGATAGATTAAAAGCATCTACTTGCTCGAGTGCCAGGGGGTTAACTCACCCTCTTCAGGCCCACAGTGGGGGACGGAGGGACGTTGGTTACAAGATTGTGACAACGTGAGTAAACTTTTACCTGGTCGTGGTGTAGTGGTATGCTGCCTGGCTCTGACCTGAGAGTCCCGGGTTCGATTCCCGGCATATTGGTAATTTCTCTGACATGACAGACAGTTCTGCTTCAGTCCAACACCCAGATCAAAGAATTCACATAATTCATTATCTAGACGCACTGTATCCCTGCTGCCCTGGTATATACTCTTCGCATCATTCAGCAACTTTCCATCTAATTCATATACTTTTAGTACCTTCTAAATTCCCTGTCTATACACTCTGTCATATGCTTTCTCCTGTTCCGTGAAGGCAAAAAACAACTTCTTACTCTTCTCTAGATACTTTTCCACTAAACATCTGGGGACGAATATCTGATTTACGCAGCCTCTTCCCTTCCCGAAATCCCCTTGTTCTTCTTCCCCTAAATCCATAGTTCTTACCATAACTATCGATGAGTATCCTACCATAATTATATTTTTCCTCTTATAATTCTGATAAGACAAATACCCTTGTGATTGCCACACACTTCTCTTTTCCCTTTTCCTTTGTTCAGGGAAACAATTATTGTAAAATTACTGTCCTCCAGGATTCATTCTTCCTCCAGGCCAATCTGTACATCTTCCATATCCAATCCGTCATTACCTCTTCTCAGTATTTCAGCACTTCACCACACACTCCCTCCGTTCATGGTGTCTTCCTTCCTTTCCTATCATATACGAGGAATTAGGGGTAAAATTACATTGAATATCTGAGACGTTAAGGTTATATTAAAAGATCTCTGGAATATCAGATCATGGCAATGGACCTAATGATTATTTCACCTTTGTTAAATTTGTAGAAGAAATGTATGACATACCTTACCAAGTAACCTGCACTGGCCATTTTCACAGGAAAAACTCCCCCGTCCTGTCCACTCTTATGCACCAACCTCGCTCATTTCTTTTCGTTTGTGTTAATGATGGCAATATTCAAATGACCACTTGTGAGCTTTGCACTACAAGAAAGCTGAATATAGTTATATACATTTATTTTTTCCCTGTATGAGTAAATATTGTGTTTAAAATAGACAGATATCGTGTGACAATAGTTTTGTCTTATATCAAGTAATTACTGAACAATGTTGGATGTTTCTATTTTGTTCTATATAAGGAAAATGCTATATCGACGACCGTCCTTCTTCTCGGTATATATATATATATATATATATATATATATATATATATATATATATATATATATATATATATAATAATGGCTTATTATTTTCCTGCAAGAGGGGAACAAGTAAAGAGTGAGAGCAGTGGAAATGAGTTACTTGAGAGGAGCATGTGGAGTGACGTGGAGGGACAGGTTGACGAATGAAGAAGTGAAGGAACGCTGTGGGGTGGATGTGGATGTGGTTGAGAAGATTAGGAGAAATACACTGAGGTGGTTTGGACATGTGAAGAGAATGGAGAATGAAAGACTCACTAAGAGGGTGTATGTAGGTGAGGTGGAGGAAGGGAGAGGGAGAGGTAGACCGAGGATGAGGTGGAGGAATGGAGTTGAGAGGTATATGAGGGAGGGGGGGTGAGTTGGGGGGAGGGTAGTCAAATGGTGGGTGACAGAGCGACTTGGAGGCGTTTTGTCTGCGGCCACCCTTTGCGGAATTAGGGCGTCAGGCTATAGATAGATAGATAGATTTTCCTGATTTACGGGTACTCTGAAGAATAACTGTTCAGCATGTACTTAATGTGAGAGATATTTTCATTTTTTTTTTTAAATCTGTTTTGATGATTTATGCTAATAATACGAACATTATCGATGTCGATATTTTCATTTTCTTTGTAGTCCAAACCTCGCAAGTGGTCAACACTACATTTTGTGGACGAAAGAAAGAGCCGTGGATCGGTTGGCGTAGTCCACGGGTTGTAATCCGGTAGGTTGGGGAAGCTAGACGGCACCTTTTCCATACCAGTATTTCTGCGTATACCACATTGTCTTCATTGTTATTTATACACTCTATGCTGAAAAAAAGGCTTGATTAACACACATGGGAGCATTTGTTTGGAATGTGGAAAATAAATCGATTAGAAGGACGCACTAAAATAATAAACAGACGAGTATTTATGTGCACTGCTCAAAATAAATACTATAATAACACACAGGGGAATGTTGATGTGGAATGTGCAGAATAAGACAATAAGGAACATATGCTCGGGAGGCTCCTAAATTCAACAGAATTCCGCCCCAGATGTATAATGTACAGTCAAAGAAAGAACTATCTTTCCCGTCCCACGTGAAGAAAATTTACATCTGACAAAGCACATTGAGAATGGCATTTCTACTTCAGCGTAGCTCAGATGGTCCGACTTTTCCATTTTGTATTCGTCAAAACTTGGGAAGATACTTTTTCTCTGTCTGTTCAGTGGTAAACCATTGTGTTCACTCTTGCTTCCCATCTCACAACACACAACCACAGATAAATCGTGTACGACGGTAAACCATAGTTTATGCTCACTTTCTCCTGTCTCAGGCGCAACAAGTCTGTTTAACGCCAAAAGAGCCCCACCTGTCGGTAGTTATAG
This sequence comes from Coenobita brevimanus, assembly GCF_032717465.1. Taxonomy (NCBI): domain Eukaryota; kingdom Metazoa; phylum Arthropoda; class Malacostraca; order Decapoda; family Coenobitidae; genus Coenobita; species Coenobita brevimanus. The sequence continues at coordinate 14,874,275 of NC_136972.1, forward strand.
GTTTTTCTATAATGCACAAGTAACAGCATCATTGTGAACATTGACTCCTGTGGTATAGAAAAGCTTCCATATACCACGTAAACATTGAAACAAAACCTGCTGTTGGTTGTTCAAAGCTTTTCTAAACTGCAGGATTTAACAGTGTCGCGGCACACTGTTCCTGGTGCTGTCTAAGAAAGCTTCTAACTTCCACCTTAACACTGGACAGCAGGTCTTGGTTCGGTGTCACTGTGTCTACATCTTCCCTCCAGTAAAGTGCAAGGGAAGAGAATGAGCAGAAATGAGGCTTAACAGTGTACATATACATGTCGATAAGTAACGGGACATTAATAATTTTTGAAACACAGCGATGCGATCTTTGACGCCTTTCAAACTTATCAAAATAATGTGGATGAGTTTTATAACTCTTCAAATAGAGAGTACATAGATAGTCTTCTTTGAATTGTACGTACATATATGTACTGCATATGCAACACATGCATGCATAAATGTTAATATGCATCTGTATTCAGTACTCACCAAGTCAAGGAGCTAAAAATTCACGAGCTAAATATTTTTATGCCAGTATTATATTGGGATAAACTAGGTTTAAGTTTTGACCTGAATAGCCCACCATTATGGGCAGAATTTTATCAGTTAATTTTAACTGACCATAAACTTGTCAGCACGTTGTCGCGAAATTCTGACCAGATTATAAATGCGACAGTTTTAAGAGAGAGTAACAAATAGGGGGCGCAGTTGGGGGTCGATGGGACGGGGGGTGAGTGAATTGGGATGAGAAGAGGCAAGGTAGGAGTGAAGAAATTTATGGAAAGAAACAATAAAGGATAAAGGGAGGGTGATGACATACAGCGCAGGGGTGAGGCAAGGTAAAATTGAAGCACAGTATGGATGAAGGAAGGTAGAACTGAAGCAAGAAAAATTGAGTGGGAGTGAAGCAATATAAGGAAAGGCAAGGTACAATGGAGTACAAGTGGAACCAAACGGCAACAGACTTGTTGGTCTTCTAGTGGCTGTTTGGTATAGGAAAGGTTATACTTAACAAAACTATTCTATCAGCTAAAGACAAGGATAGAAAAGCAGGAAAGCTCCCACGCACCCACCAAACCTTCAGTGAAACAAGGAAGGGTTGAGGGAAGGTATGGGTGAGGCAAGGTAGGGGTGAGAAAGGGTATGGATGAGGAAATATATGAGTAAGGAAAGGTAGGGACGATGCAAGGTAAAACTGAGGCAAAGTATGGGTGAGAAAAAGTGAGGTGAGGAAAGGCAGGGATTAGGGAAGGTAGAAGTGAAGCAAGGTAAAGGTGAGAGGTGGGAGAGGTGAGGCAATGTACGGGTGAGACAGGGTAGGGATGAAGCAAATTAATGGTGAGGCCACTATGGGGGCGAGACCAGTTTTGAGGCTGAGGCGAGGTAAGGGTCATGCTGAGTGAGGGTGAGAGACACTAAGCCTAAGGAAAGAAATACGGATGAGATAAGCGCAATGTTAAGGCAGGTATAAGGACAAAAGAAAAGAAGCAGAAAGACGAGTTAAAAATTTACGGTATTAAAGGAAGAAATGAGAAGAGAGGAAAAGGAGGGATGATGAAAGCAGGGATGCTGAAGGAAGGGATGAGAAGAGAAACAATCAGGGATGTAAAAAAGGAGGGAAGAGAAGGTGAGAAAGGCGTGAATACAGAGAGACCCAAGTTGGCAAATGCATAAAGAAGCAGAGAAACAGGATAAGGAAAAGGAAAATAAAGTATTAACACAATTTAGACAAAAATTATATGTATTAATGGTAAGGCATGGAAGAGAACACCAAAGGAAAGGAAAAGGAAGATGTGTCAAGGAAAAAGGGTGAGAGCAGAGGGAAGAAAGGAGTAAATGGGAGCAGAATCAAGACTATAGTCCACGTACCTTGACGTGAACCATATTTATGTGCCTTTGCAGCTAATTTCACGTAGATCAGTGGCCAAGTGACACTGCTACGAATCTACATTCTTTTTTTTTTTTTTTTTTTTTTTTTTTTGGCATTTCGTGACTCGCATCATATCTATGTGTTTATCTAATTTTGCGGTTCTGTTATGAGGATGGAGTGATGGTAGTTATAGGACAAGCTAGAGCAAAGAGTCTAGGTAGGAGTGAGAACATTTGGCATATTGAATAGCACATTCATCTCTACCTTCGTCTACACAAGGACACACTGCCCTTTAGCTCTCACCTTTGTGAGTGATGATGGCTACAGGGTTGGGGTGAGGAAAATTAAGGGAAGAAGTATGAAAGAGCTGAAGGAAGAGGCAAAGAAAGGGTACAAAAAAGAACGAATAAGGGCAGATGCACGAAAAGGGGGAAGTGAGAAAAATGTTAAGACAAAAGTGAAGGGATATTGTAATAAAATGAAGGGAAGGGATGAATGGGAGGGGCGAATGAAGATAACTGTAAGTAACGGGATAAAAAATATGCGTATTAGATTAGGATAGAGGTATGCCAAGGTAGGGGTAGGAACAATAAACATGCTGAGCATCGCATCTCTCTCTGTGCTACCACCGTTACCATGCGCCACTCAGGTCTCACATTTATATGAGGGCCAGCCATTGTTATGTTAATGATGTGGCACACAGGGCCAGCGATCACACACACTTATTATCAGCAGCCATTTCATATTGATTCATGAAGATCTATCTGTCTAGCTGTCTATCAAAATATATATGTATACACACACACACACACACACACACACAAATATATATATATATATATATATATATATATATATATATATATATATATATACTGTATGCCGGTATATATGTACATAGATTGATTTATAGACAGACAGAGATAGATAGACAGACAGATGTACTAAATGTAATAAATATACTAATGGCTGGCTGTTTTTCTAGAAGACTAAGACAAATAAGGATATCAGTGTATTGGGACTCCATATTGTAGTTACAAATCATAATAGATAGATAAATAGATAGATAGACAGCTCTATGCGAGCCTGGGAATGGGAAATGAGCTTGCAAATTACACTGAGGAAAGCTGACGACAGTGGCCAGTAAGATGATGCAGTTAGTTGTCAGCAATCCACCGGTGAACAAAGCCTTAGTGACCATACACACACATACACACATACTCACACACAGGCTTCTAGAACTTTCCACTCACAAGGAACACACGTGACACAACCCCTGCTACACCAGAATTTAGGAAAGAGAGCTCAGAAGGAGACAGGCGATAGAAGAGACAGGTCGCAGGGAGAAGGGCTTAGCAACTTGAGAGAGAGAGAGAGAGAGAGAGAGAGAGAGAGAGAGAGAGAGAGAGAGAGAGAGAGAGAGAGAGAGAGAGAGAGAGCGAGACAGGGAGACAGGGACTCTGCTCAACTCACTCGTGAGTGAGAGACTTGTTAATTTTTCCAAGACAAATAAAAATAGTCCCATACTATTCTTTACCTCTCCTGTCACTACATGACAAATGGGAAAGAAGATTAGCTACTCACGAAGCTACTCCAGTATAATAACCGCTCGTCCACAAGTCTAATATATATAAAACTCTACTACAAGTAACCACAAAGGAACTACAAAGTCTTTTATGACATCAGTACCAGGGCATGTAGGATATATATATATATATATATATATATATATATATATATATATATATATATATATATATATATATATATATACTGTATGCCGGTATATATGTACATAGATTGATTTATAAAGAGACAGAGATAGATAGGCAGATAGGTATACTAAATGTAATAAATATACTAATGGCTGGCTGTTTGTTTAGAAGACTAAGACAAATAAGGATATCAATACCAGGGAATGTAGGAACACCTTTACTGGCGACGACTCTCAGTATCTCCTTACATCAGACCTAATGATAAAAATAAAAACAATAATAATAATAATAACAATAATAATAATAATAATAGTAATAATAATAATAATAATAATGATAAATCATTAGTTATTATTATTATTATTATTATTATTATTATTATTATTAGCAGTAGTAGTAGTAGTAGTAGCAGTGGTGGTGGTAGTATTAGAAGTAGTAGTATTTGTTAATATTACTGCATATTTTGGGTACTATAAAATCATTTAAGCTCCTAATCGAACTTCGTGTGAAAAGTGACAGTCTAGTATATTGCGAATATAATCGTGTGTGTGTGTTGGGGGGGGGGGGTAAGCTGGAAAATGGATTTATATGAAACTTGGCAGGATGGTTGGATATAGTTCTTAGACTGGCCAGTTCCATTTCGAACGAAATTTTATGAAGGGGTATTCTGGTTCCTAATAATTATCTCCACTGGTGATACAATAAGCGCACGTGGAAGAGGCGGCGGGGATCTCCATGGAGTTTCATATATCTTAACAAGGAGAGAGAGAGAGAGAGAGAGAGAGAGAGAGAGAGAGAGAGAGAGAGTGAGAGAGAAGTTGTACACTTACACTCCGATGCCTGTTACTCTATTATTGCTAGGAACAGACGATTTTATTCTGTTGAACTGTGGTCGTAGTTGTAGTTGTAGCAGTAATGGCGGCTATGATAATGATGGTGATAGTGACTGTGGTGTTGGTGGTGGCAACTGTGGTGTTGGTGGTGGTAACTGTGATGTTGAAGGTAGTTGTTGTAACCATGACAGTGATGGTAACTGTTCAGAGATGACTCTCTTTTGAGCAAATGCTTTGTAGCCCGATTGAACCGAGAGGCTCTTCTAACAACTATTAATATACTAAGTTAAAGGAATATCTTAAGGAAGCTGAGCACAGGAGGAAACAATAAGAATAGCTAAAATCATTTACGCCCACGAAAATACTACGTTTTGTTGGATGAAGAACACTCTGGTAAACTGTATGGTATATGTTTATTTCAGACATTTAAAAACAACACATGAACAGAAAAACTGTTGTCAGTGACAAAGGATTTACATAGGTGATGGAAGGGTCAGGGTTAGAGATGTTACTTGCTTCTGGCTGGGAAAACAAAGGCGGATCGGTTGACCACATGATCACTGGTGAGTGTATATAATTCACCGGGTAGGTCAGGCTCACTTGATTCGTGATCATCAGCTTTTACCCTCCCGGAAGGGAGCTGAGAGCTCATATAGTCTGATCTAAGGGAAAGATTTGACCTTCACACACGCACACACCCGTCCCCTTGCTTAAGGGGGATAGTAACCACCGACTTCGTCAGTAAAAAATTTCGCATCCTGAGCGAGGCGCGAACTCCCGTCTACTAGATGGCAAGCGATAACGTTACCACTGAGCCAGCGAGCGGTGTGTGTGTGTGTGTGTGTGTGTGTGTGTGTGTGTGTGTGTGTGTGTGTGTGTGTGTGTGTGTGTGTGTGTGTGTGTGTGTGTGTGTGTGTGTGTGTGTGTGTGTGTGTGTGTGTGTGTGTGTGTGTGTGTGTGTGTGTGTGTGTGTGTGTGTGTGTGTATTGTACATGATTGCACTGAAGGATGTTGTGTGACTGGTCAACCTATTCGACAGAACGTGGCATTACAGTGTGTCAGTATTTCAGCTACTGCTGTATTAATGTTTCCACTTATGCTCAGCTCCCTCAAGGTACAACTTCAACATTGTATATTTCTAGCTGTTATTGTCATCCAAGTTTAATAACAGACATAAATTATTTTATCATACTTCAAATTTATAATAATAATAATAATTATTATTATTATTATTATTATATTATTATTATTATTATTATTATTAAATCACAACACTAGTGGTGAGTTAAATTGTTCTTGTCATTATTATTATTATTATTATTATACTTTTTCCTTAAGAAGTAAAGTGCTCCTATTCACTCAATTTCAAGGCTACGGTCATCATATTTGGGCATCTGAGTCTCCCAGCTGGCGGCTTCATATGACCCCGTATCATCCAGTTCCCAGTACCGATATTCAAGTTACTGTACATTCAAAAACCTATAAAAATGATAGATTCGCGTATCCACAGGAACCGCTGAAGGTACAGACTTGAAATTTTGGTGGGAGACAGCCAAGGGCAGGGACCAGCTCTGAAATGACTAGGAGCCCATTTGGGAGAGTTGTGTTTCAGATCGCCCAGGGGTCAAATTGAAAGGAGTTTGGGGTCATGGAGTGAAAAAAATTAAAATAAATAAAAATAAAAATAAAATTGAACTAAAATAACCAAACTTGTTCCATTTATAGAGCTTGATATGCTACACTTGGCTACCATGTATGGATGACCTTGACCCAAAACTCAAGGTGAAAGCGAACGACAAATTTAAAAAATTACTTATTATTCATGTACAAATGTCACATGCACAAGACACAAAACCTTGTCATTTGGCGATTTTTTGAAAGTGCTAATGTCAGTTTCCGTTTTCTAGTTATTATTATTAATATTCTTTCTTAAGAATTTGTAAATTGCTCAGATTTGCTCACTTTTAAAGCAACGGTCATCATACTTTGTCATCTGAGTCCCCCAGCTGGCAGCTGCATATGACCCAGTATCATCCAATTCCCAGTAGTGGATTTTCAGTTACACCCAAAACCCTATAATAAATAGTCTCTTCTCATCTTCTCAGAAACCGCTGAAGGTACAGACTTGAAATTTTTGGAAGATATAGCCAATGTCGGGAAGCACGTCTGAAATGAATATGAGCCTAATTTGGCCTATAATTTCTGAGATCGCCCAGAGTGTACAGGGTACTTACAACACGTCCATGGCCATCGCAAAGATTAACCCGCCTCCTCTCAGACTCTGACAGTACGAAGGTGCTCTTCAAGCACATACAGTAATCCAGTGTTGCGTTGCACTTAATCCTTTGCACTCTGAATTCTAATTTCTTAACACTGCACATTCTTTCCTTACTTGCACTGCACTTGAAACTCACCAGTGTTACACTTTGTACTTCATCCTTTTCATTCTGAGTTCTAATTTCTTAACACTGCACATTCTTTTCTTATTTGCGCTGCACTTGAAACTCACCAGTGTTGCACTCAGCACTTAATCCTTGGCACTGTAGATTCTAATTTCTTAACACTGCACATTCTGTTCTTCACAGTGCACAACACTGTAAATTCCCATGTGGTCTAGTGGCGAGGTTTGCTGTTTATTCACTGTCAGAGTCAGACAGTAGGCGTTAGAGGTGGGCTAAGGGCGCGTTGCTGGGACGTGATGATGGGCTACCCACTGCACACAACTCTGAAGATAGCCGCAAACTTATGTCCAGTGGAGACTCCAGTGTGGCTGATGTGCTGGGCTGTGGCTCAGAGGTGGAAAACATGCCTTGGTGAGGCATTGGTGTGGAGGCAGGGCTGGGCACGGCAGGGGTCACGAACCTGAAGAAAGAGTCAATGGTTGATTGACATAAGGAACAGAGACTCTAGTGAGTGATGATGCGCTGCCTAAAAGTGGCACTTCCTCCACAAGTCCCAGGGGCCCCATCTCCCTGTCGCAGTCCAGGTGTTCAAGGTAGTCCAGAATGAACTCGATGCACTCCTGAAGTGCACTCAGCTTGGGAATGGCTGGAGTAGTGGCGCACTGAGAGGAGTCCGCATCATCCTCGCTGTCCTCATTGGAATCTTCCAGCTGGGTACTTGTACCTGCAACTAAAGATGCGATCTCGATATCAGACATGATCTGATACCCAGGATCACCCTCACTGTCATCCAACCACTCATGCACTTCGTCCACATCCACCTCATCGCAAGCCGGATGAAGACATGCATGGAAGTCATCCACATCAAAACCTAGAAAGTTGTCCACTACATTGGCCCCGAGAAGCACACAACCGCAATCACTTCCCAGAGTCTTCACAGAGACTTCCCTCCATGCACTGGCCCAGTTTAAAGATGGCTGACTTGGGGTTGTAGCAGCAAAGGTTTTCCACAGTCCACCAGCCTCGCGTGTCCCATCCCTTCCTGTGCTTGTCCTCGTCCTTGAGGACAACCATCACCTCATCCAGGAACTTCCAACAGTACAGCCTCTTCATTGCCATGATCACTCTTTGGTCCATTGGTTGGATGAGAGCGTTGTATTAGGTGGCAAAAAGAAGCACCTGATGTGGCCATTCTCAGTCACCAACTCCTTGTCGGACAGATGCACAGGTGCATTGTCCAAGAGAATGAGAGCCTTTACCAGCTTGTGTGGGATTCACAGTGTCTTCATCTGATAATGAATGACCTCCTTGACGAAGTGCTGGTAAACCAGTCTTTGAAGATCTTGGCTGTGAACCAAGCCTTCACGGAATGGTACCATATGATAGGAAGGACATCCATCACCTCACGAAGACACTGAGGCTGCTTTGCATGGCCAACAATAACGGGCATGAGCCGGTGCATGCCGCTAGCATCGGCACAACACAAAGCAGATATACACTGCTTGGAGAGCTTGTGTCCAGGTACACGGTTCTCTGTCTCCTCTGCTAGGGTGTTGGTGGGTAGCGAGCAATAGAAAAGACCAGTTTCGTCAACGCTGTAGACTTGATCGAGAGTGAGGCCCTCCCTGTCAATTAAGCCCTTCACCTTCTGCTGAAACTCTACTACTCCATCCTCACTTGGCATCCAAAGCTTTGCCATGGGCCTTACAGTTGGTAAGTCAATGCTGTAACTTGAAAGCGAAGAGCCAACCCTCAGATGCCTTGAAGTCTGGGGAGTCATGTAACCTTGTGAACTTCTAAGTTGCAGCCTTCAGCTCCGTACCACACACCAGCACACCAGCAGCACGTTGTTGACGATACCAAATCAGCGTGGAGCGGTCAATTTCTGCAAACCTTGGAGGGTACATAATCTTCCTCTGCACATTGTGTTTGGTCTTCGATCCGAAGTCAGCCGTGTACTGGGTGAATTTGTCCCGGGATTTCTTGATACTGAACCATGTAGAGCAGGCCAGGTTGAATTCTTGGAGGATGCGGGAGGTCGACCATCTCACGTCCACCTTTTCCAATATCTCCATCTTCTTTTCTAGAGAAAGAACCACTCGTTTTCTCTTCTCAGGAAGCAGGGCCATCGTCACACACACGAGTAAGAGGCAGCAGAGCAACAGCAGGGCCTGCAAAAGGTAGGGTACCACCACAAAAGCGAGCACGTGGGCTGCCATAGCAACGAGTGTGCAGTCACAATGGTCGGTAGGCAGGAAAAGGGGAGGAGGCATGGGAGCTCTGCCGGATGTCGGAGGAAATATGTGCCAAAACACAGCTGTTCATTGCCATGCGGGAAGTTCAAAGTAGGGTTGGAAACGTGTCTTTTTTGTTTGTTTTTTATGTTTTTTTGCTATTTTTGGTTTCCAAAGACCCAAGCCCAAAATGTATGGGACTGGGGGTGTCTGGGACTAGGGCATCTGGATCTGAAAGGGATTACTGTATTCACCTAATTTCAAAGGTAAGGTCAACATACTTGGCCACCTGAGCCCAGCAGCTGGTGGCTTTATATGACCAAGTATCATCCAGCTTCCGGTACTAGTTTTCCAAGTTCAGCCAAAAAACTTCAAAAATACTGTAGTTGATTCACAGATTCTCAGGAACTGTTAAAGGCACTGGCTCAAAATTTTTGTGGGACATAGCCAATGTCGGGGAGAACATCTGAAATGACTATGGACCCATTTGGGCCAGTAGTTTCTGAGGTCGCACAAGGGTCAATGGAAAGAGTTTGGGGGATATTGAATGCACAATTTTAAAAAATATATATAATTGAGCTAAAATCACCAAACTTGGTACATTTTTAGAACTAGACATGCTATGCATGTTCACCAAGTATGAACAACCTTAACTTCGACCACAAGGTCAGAGCCGAGGACAAATTTCAAAATTTTCTTATTTTTTATGGAACACTGTATGAAGCCAGTGGAAATCACCAGGTCCAGAGATAGATGTTGGTGAATAAATCGGTCCCCTTAGTTGAACTGAAAAAGAAACTGGATGATCTTGTCATTTGGTGAATTGCTGGCTACCTGGTATGAATCCCCTTGACCCAAACCTCAAGGTCACAGCCAAAGTCACAGTTCAATTGCATAATTTAAGAAAACAAAATGGAATTGAGCTACAGCCACCAAACTTTGTGCATTTATAGAACTTGATATGCCATGCATGGCTGGGTATCAAGTATGAATGACCTTGACCCAAAATTCAAGGTCACAGCAAAGGTTGAACTTCAGAATTTGCTTTTTTTGTACTATGGTCACATGCATAAGATGGATGACCCTGTCATGAGGTGAGTTATTGAAACTGTTAATGGCAATTTCCATTATATACTTATAATTATTATTATTATTATTTTTATTATCATTATTATTGTTGTTGTTGTTGTTGTTATTATAGCTCAACACATCACTGGTGAGTTATATTTTTCTTTTCATTGTGGTTGTTGTTATTATTATTATTATTATTATTATTATTATTATTATTATTCTCACTACTACAACTACTACTACAACTACTATTACTTTTCCCTGAAATAAGTAAATTGCTCGTAGGCACTCAATTTCAAAGCTATGGCCATAATACTGTCATCTAAGTCCACCAGCTGGCGTCTTCATATGACACAGTATTAATTATCATCCAGTTCCCAGTACTGGTTCTCCAGTTGCATCCATAAACCTATTAAAATAATCTACTCACACATTCTCTGAAATCACTATAGGTACAGACTTGAAATTTTTTTCGAACATAGCCAGAGACAGGGAGCAGGTCTGAAATGACTATGGTCCTATCTGGGTCAGTAGTTTCTGAGATCACGTAGGGGTCAGTGGAAAGTACTTTGGGCTCAGTCATTATTGCTCTGTGAGGATCTTGTTGCCTTCACCTTTGCCCACCGTGTCTCATACATTTCTAGGGGAGCCATACTACTCCAGTTCTTCACTTAGAATTTCCCCCTATATGAAAGGCTTTCAAATCACCAGGTCCAGCAAAAGCTATAATGAAGGGACATTGGCGAGGAAACCGGCCACTGAAGTCGAACTGAGATGCAGATGTCCCTGTTAAGTGGAGAGTTATATAAAGTGCTAATGGCAATTTCCGTTTTCTAGTTGTTAACTCACCACACCAATAGTGAGTTACATTGTTCTTATTATTCTTATTATTATTATTATTGTTGTTGTTGTTGTTGTCATTGTTATTATAACTCACCACACCCGTTTTGAGTTACATTGTTGTTGTTGTTATTATTATTATTATTATTATTATTATTATTATCATCATCATTATTATTATTATTATTATTACTTTCAAAGAAGTACATTGCTCACACTCACTCAGTTTTAATGCTATGTCCATCATACCTCGCCTTCTGAGTCCTCGCGCTTCTGGTTTCATATGATCCAGTACCATTCAGTCCCAGTACTGGTTTTCAAGTTACATCCAAAAGCTTAAAATAAATTTCTGTTTGCACATTCTCAAAAACTCCTAAGAGTACAGACTCTAAATTTTTGTGGGACATAGCCAAGGTTGGTGAGCAGATCTGAAATGACTATGGGCCAAATTGGGCCAGTAGTTTCTGAACACTCTTTATTTGAGTTGCTCACTGTGTGAATGGTGTTGAAATCACAAGGTAAAGTGATAGCCATTGAGACATTGTGGAATAACTCGGAACCTGCAGTCAAACTGTGGGAAAAATTGGGTGACCTTGTCATGTGGTGAGTTATTGAAATTGCTAATGACAAGTTCAGTTTTCTAGTCCTTCTTATTATATATATATATATATATATATATATATATATATATATATATATATATATATATATATATATATATATATATTATCATGATTATTATTGTTATTATTATTTTTTTATTCATTATTGCAAAAAAGTAAATTACTTGTATTTGCTAAACTTCAAAGTTACGGCCATTATATCTGGCCATCTGAGTCCCCCAGCTGATGGCTTCATATGAACCCAGTATCATCCAGTTTCCAGTACTGGTTTTCCAGTTACAGCCAAAAACTTGTACAAATAGTTTATTCGTAGATTTTCAGAAAACGCTAAAGGTACAGACTTGAAACTTTTATGCGACATAGCGAAGGTCGCGGAGCATGTCTGGAATGACCATGGGCCCATTTAGGCCAGTAGTTCCTGCGATCACCAGGGGTCAAAGGAAAGTAAATAGGGGTCACTGAGTGCACAATTAGAAAAAAAAAAAAAGACAATTGATCTGCAGTCACCAATATTGATACATATATTGAACTTGACTTGCTATAGCTGGTTACCATGTATGAATGACCTTGATCCAAAACTCAAGGTCACACCAAGGTCAAAGTTCACTTTTATTTTTTATGGAACACTATATGAAGCCTGTTCAAATCACTAGGTCTGCTGATGGGTAGTGGGGAATAAATTGGTCTCTGCAGCCGAACTGAGGAAGAAATGGAATGACCTTGTCATGTGGTAAATTTCTGGCTACCAAGTATGATTGCCCTTGGCTCAACACTCAAGGACATAGCCAAGGTCAAAGTTCAATTGCACAATAAAAAAAAAGAAAAAAAACTAAGACGGAATTCAGCTACAATCACCAAACTTGATATATTAATAGAAACTGACAGGCTATGCATGGTTACCATGTATGAATGACCTTGATCCAACACTCAAGGGCACAGTCAAGGTAAAAATTCAAAATCTGCATATTTTCTATGTTGCCCATGTCATGTGGTGAGTTATTGAGAGTGCTAATGGCAGTTTGTATTATCTAATTGTTGTTGTTACTATTATTATTATTATTATTATTATTATTATTATTATTACTATTATCATCATTATCATCATCATCATCATAATCATCATCATCGTCATCATCATGATCATCATCATCATCATCATCATCATTGTTATCATTCTTCTTATTATTATTACAATTATTATTATTATTATTATTATTATTATTATTATTATTAATCATTATTATTGTTATTTTTATAATAATAATAATAATAATAGTAATAATAATAATCATAATCATCATCATCATCATCATCATCACCATCATCATCATTTTCATGCGGACTTCCTTTCCCACCCTAGGGCAGAGTGAGGAGTAGCACGTCTAGACACCCCAAGTTTGCAAAATCCAATGGGCCACGCTTCATTCACTCATCATTCAAGCCACCGGAATCCTGGCTGTATTTGATACGCCAAAAACATTCATCACATTCTGTAGCTTCACATAAACATATCCAGTCTGGATACTGTCATGTTAAAAAGAGGTGTCACATCCCTGATCAATGCCTTCTCATAAAATACATGTAGCCAGCTTCCTCTCTTGTCAGTCCCCTAGCCTCATCGACTTCATACCTCTCTTCCTCACACCCTCATCCACCATATCCTTCCACCTTCTCCTTGGCCTACCTTGCCTCCTTCCTCCTTCAGATTCGCTCAAATATACTTTTTTCACCATTCAGTTGTTATCCATTCTCTCCACATGACCTCAACATCTCAGTACACTCTCGTCGATTCTGGTTTCCACAGACTTCCTCACTCCACATCTTTCCCGAATCGCAATATTTGGTATCTTATCCACTCCCTATACTCCACATACATCCCTCAGCAGTCCCATCTCCACTGCTGTTACTCTTGACTTTTGATTTTCATGCCTGACCATAGTTTCACATCCATATGTTAGAGTTGACACTAATACTCTTTCATGTAAGCCTCGTGCAGCTCCAACACTCAAGCCTCTGTTTATTATCAAGGCCTTCATAACACCAGCTACTTTCCTTCAGTGTGTCACTCTACTTTCCACTTCTTTTGCATATTTTCATCTCTTTTCGATCTCACTGTACCCAGGTATTTGAACTCTCACCAATTCCAGTTTCTCTCTATTTGCCGTAATCCAAACTCCCTTGCTATGGACTAACGTCTTTTGTTCCTTTGATTTCTTCTTATCTTAGTGACAGGAAAATAAGAGTAAAAGTAGATGATGTATATTCGAATTTCCACTCAATTAACGCCGGCGTGCCACAGGGATCGGTTCTGTTGCCAACCCTATTTCTGGTTCATATTAATGATCTCTTATCTGTCACTCACAATCCCGTTCACTCATATGCAGATGACTCAACACTACATAGTTCATTCACACTCAGACATCCATTTACAAAGTCTAATATCTCTACCTCTCAACTCAGTACAGCCATCTCCATAAATCAAGATCTAGCTACAATCAGTGAATGGGGACAAAACAACCTTGTCTCTTTTAATGCTAGTAAAACTAATTATATACAGTTTACTAATAGACAGATATTGCCAGATTCGTACATTACCTTCAGTGCTACTAATATTCCCATCTCCAAAAGTATTGAAATTCTTGGTATCTCACTTAACAGTGCCCTCAGCTGGACCTCTCATGTCAGATCACTTGCTAAAACCGCCTCAAAAAAACTTGGATTATTGTACAGAGTCCGTAACTTCTTCGCCGATGAGCAGTTAGCTATAATTTATAAGAGTCATGTGCGCTCTCAGCTTGAATATTGCTCACCCTTGTGGAATGGTTGTGGAGAGGTTGCATTAAGACAACTAGACAAAATTCAGAATAAAGCTGTTAGAATCATTAACAACCCTGCCATTACATATAAACTACCTCCCCTGCAAGTAAGAAGGAATGTTGCCTCCCTTGCATTATTTTACAGATATTTTTTGGCAAATGCTCAGACGAAGTTGCGTCCATGGTGCCACCTCTCTATGCCTTCCCTCGTGCTACACGGGCATCTGGTAGCGCTCATGACTGGAATGTCACTCAACCATATTGCAGAACTTCTGCCTATCAGAATTCTTTCATTCCCCGAACTGCATCTCTCTGGAACTCGCTTCCCCAGAGTTGTTTTCCTCCAAATTTCAACCCACAACTGTTCAAGTCTAACTGTTACAGATATTTTATGAATAGAGGACACCAGTAATCTGGTGTATGGATTATTTTTTTTTCCCATTTGTTTTTCCTTCCTCCGTTCTGTTATATATATATATATATATATATATATATATATATATATATATATATATATATATATATATATATATATATATATATATATATATATATATATCACTGGCATTATTCACCTTCTCTCTCAGTAACCATCACTTTACTCTTTTCTACATTTACTTTTAAGGCACAACGCTCACAGACATTAGCAAAACTCTGCACCAGTCTACCAAATTCCTGTGCTGTATTTGCAAGTATACCTCATACCAATTACTCTGGCCAGTCATGTATGGCAACACTGTTCCTGCAGAGATTCTGATTGGCTGGAGGTGTTTGTTCTATTTCGTTGTTGCTTAAACCAATATTCTCTTTATTATCAGATATGATACTGAGTTTGTCGACAATACAATCGTCAAAAGCAATAAGAAATCCGTTATATATTTAACAACAATAAAATTTGTGTAGGAAGATAGAAATATGAGTCAACAAAGTATTATAACAGTCCAAGTCAAGGTCAGCATTCGAACAATTCCTTTAAATCTCCGACACTCGATAATATAACAGAAAATTAAGGAAACCTGCTTAATCTAAGCATTGGTGTAACACACTTTCAAATTTTAAGATCACTCCGCACCCTTAAATCGTGCCACAACTCTGAATAATTAAAAATTCTAATGAGAAGACGACTTGTGCGGGAAGGGAGGTTTGAAAAAATTACGAAAATCAAAATAGGCCAAAGGAAAACTATTTCATTATATCTCCTCTATTATCACAGTACGGACTGATCTTAAAATTTAAATGTGTGTTACACCAACGCTTAGATTAAGCAGGTTTCCTTAATTTTTTGTTATATTACCGAGTGTCGGAGATTTAAAGAAATTGTTCGAATGCTGACCTTGACTTGGACTGTTATAATACTTTGTTGACTCATATTTCTATCTTCCTACACAAATTTCATTGTTGTTAAATATATAACGGATTTCTTATTGCTTTTGACGATTGTATTGTCGACAAACTCAGTATCATATCTGATAATAAAGAGAGTATCGGTTTAAGCAACAACAAAATCGAACACCTCCAGCCAATCAGAATCTTGACGGGAACAGTATTGCCTTACATGCCTGGCCAGATTAATTGGTATGAGGTATAGTACTGCATCATCAGCATACAAATTTAAGATCTTCCATCCATCACCATTCATTACCAACGCCATCCCTCTCTCCATTACTCGTGTCTTTACTTCTCTCATCACCCCATCCACAGATATATTGAACAACCATAGGGACATCACGCAACCTTGTTGCACGCCCACATCGATCGTGAACCATTCACTTAGATGCCCATTTACCCCTACATATGCTTCACTGCCATTATAAAAACTCTACACGGCACCTACCTGCTTACCATCCACACTGTACATGCGCAGAACCTTCCAAAATCCTTCTCTGTCCGCTTTCTCGTATACTTTTTCCAGATCCATAAATGCCTAAACACCTTATGATCCTTCTCACAAGCCTTCTCCACTATCTGTCTGACTGCAAATACTTGATCCACACGTCCTCTACCACTTCTAAAGCCACCCTGTTCATCACTCACTAGGACTTCTGATATCTCTCTTGCGTTTTCTATAATAATTCTTCCATATACCTTCCTCACACTCAATATACCTTCCATATACGTTCCTCACACTCAAAAAACTTTGCCACGATAATTCTTGCACTCATTTCAATCATCTTTATATTTGTACAGGGGTACAATCACAGCCTTTTCCCACTCTGCTGGCATAGTTTCACTCATCCATGCCTTCTTACATATTTCAAACAAGCACTTCATTCCGCTCTCTTCACTACACTTAACCCATTGGATCCCAGGGGTGTTGGGCGAGGCATGGCACTGGGTGGGTACTAAGCGTACCGCCCTCCGCCTATCGGCTCACAGTCGTGAAGCTTATAGGTTCCTACCCGGGGGCTCCCTACTTTTATGAGGACTTGAAAAGTTCCACTTCTGTCCAGTATGCTGGACACCGGGCTCCAGTGGGTTAATAGAGACTGATAGGTTGGCCAGTCATTAACCCATTGGATCCCAGAGGTGCTGGGCGAGGCATGTCACTGGGTGGGTATTAAGCGTACCGCCCTCCGCCTATCGGCTCACAGTCCCAAAGCTCATAGGTCCCTACCCGGAGGATCCCTGCTTTTATGAGGACTTGAAAAGTCCCACTTCTGTCCAGTATGCCGGACACCGGGCTCCAATCGGTTAATCATCTCTGCATACACCTCATCAACCCCAGCTGCTTTCCTATTTTTCAGCCACTTCACATCGTTCTTCACCTACGAGAGTGTCACGTTTCCTGGCACTGCATTGCTTCTCTGCACACCTCCAAAACCAATCATGTTTCAGCCGCTCTGCTCTCTCTGTTCCCATTCACCAGGCATTCAAAATATTCTTTCCATCAGGTCCTTACTTCATCCCCATGGGTTAATAATCTACTAATTACATCCTTTACATTTTTACATTTCTTTCTGCAGTCACTTCTACGTTTCTGCGCCTCTTTCCAGAATAACTTTCTATTATCAGAGTAATTTGCATTCTTTTTTCTTCCTAGATCATCATTTACCTCCTTCTTTTTCCTCTCCACTTGTCTCTTTACGTGCATCTTCCTCTCATATTATTCAGTTATTTCAGGTGAACCCCTGTCCTTTAACAGCTCTAACTCTTCTTCTTTTCCTCCACTGCTCTCTTAACCTCTTCATCCCATCATGCTGTACCTTTCTTCTTTGTTGTTACTCTTGCCATACCACACACTCCTTTAGCATTCCTGAATAAGTAATCCCTATATGTATTCCACAGGCTGTCCGGATCCATTTCATTCCAATTCACTGATTCTAACTCCTTCCCTACCTTGGTCCTATATTCATTCGCCACTTCTTTGATCCTCAGCTTCTCGACTCTCAGTCTTTCTCCCTGACTGCTGCACTCTCTTCTAGTCCACCCCACTCCTCTCAGCTTCATCTTGCATACCTCAGTGATGATAATAATAATAATAATAATAATAATAATAATAATAATAATAATAATGATAATAATAGTAACAATAATAATAATAATAATAATAATAATAATAATAATAATAATGATGATGATGATAATAATAATAGTAATAATAATCATCATCATCATCATCATAATAATAATAATAATAATAATAATAATAATAATAACAATTATTAGTATTATAACTCACCATATAAGTGGTGTTATATATATATTTTTTTTTTTTCTTCTTCTAATTATTATTATTATTATTATTATTATTATTATTATTATAACTCATCACACCATTGGTGAGTTATATTGTTCTTGTCATTATTATTATAGCTCACCACAGCTGTGAGTTTTATTAATTTTGTCATTATTATTATTATTATTATTATTATTATTATTATAATCATGATTATAATTATTTTTATTATTATTATTATTATTATTATTATTATTATTCTCTTTTATGAAGAAGCAAATTGTTTGTATTCCCTCAATTAGAAAGCTTCGGCATTCATACTTGGCCATCAGTGTCCCCCAGCTGGCGTTTTCATGTGGTCCAGTATCAACCACATCCCAGTCCTGGTTCTCCAGTTACATCCTAAAACCTATACAAAGCAGTCTGTTCACGGATTCCCAGAAACTGCTAAAGGTACAAACTTGATTTTTTTTTTTTTTTTCGGACATAGCCAAGGTCGATAAGCAGGTTTAAAATGACTATTGGCCCATTTTTGCCAGTAGTTTCTGAGATTGCTGATGGGTCAATGGAAAATAGTTTTGGGTCATTGAGTGCACAAATTAAAGTCACAAGATAGAATGGAATTACAATCACCAATACTGATACATTTTATAGAACTTGATATGTCGTGCATGACTACCAATGTTGAATGACCGTGACCCAAAAGTCAAGGTCACAGCCAAGGTTAAAGGTCAAAATTTGTTTCCCAGAGATTTGAATGCACCCTGCCCAAATATTCTTAACCCACATGTGGATTAGTACATACATATGAAATAATCACTCAATTATCTAGACGCATCATATCCAGACATGCTCTGTATCTGTATGCACTAACCTACAGGAGGATTAATACACACATATACAATAATCACTCAATTATCTAGACGTGTCATATCCAGACATGCTCTCTACGTGAATGTTAGGCCTTGGCTCTGTTATGACTGTATCCTGATTTCTTTGTCTGTATTCGAATATAAAATTTCCAGCATCGATGGGTGGCCTACAAATTCAAAAATCGGTCTGGGGGACAGCCAGCCTCTCTAGCTGCACTCTGGTAGTAGACCGCAACCTACTAGCTGAGTGAAAATGACCGTCCGCCCTCTCACTGAACGGTCAAAGCCCCCCGGTTGCCCAGATCACTTGGATACTAACGGCCACGCATGCATAATACAGACCCTAACCCACAAGCAGAGCAAAAATTGCCGTCCACCTCCCTAGCGAATGATCGAAGTCACCTTGTTGACCTCTTGAGCCGAGCCGTGCACTGGTAAAAGAACGTAACCCACCATCCGAGGAGAAATGGCCATCCACCTCCCTACCGAATGATCAAAATCGCTTGACCGGCCTCTTGTTCTGGGCTGCATGTTGGTAAAAGAACGTAACCCACTAGCTAGGCAGAAATGGCTGTCCTCCTCCTTACCAAATGGTCAAAGTTCCCTGGCCGGCCAGGAGAGACACGGCAATGTTGTGTTCAGTGGCAGTTACTACACATCCCCACTCATTGCCTATAGCTCCAACGGTTGGAGAAGGAATTTTCTGACATTTCATAAGTGATCAGTAGTTATGGGCGATACCAGTGATTAAATTTATATATGACACCGATAACTATGTTGCCCAGTATCGGTGGTATCGGTTACAAATACCGATACCTATGTAGTTTCGTAATTTATACCTTTCCACTACACTCAACTACCTAAGAATTTAACAAAATTACTCACAGGGGACTCAGTCCGGGCTGAAATAGTTATATGTCCACTGTTTTAGGGGAATGTGAGCACCAAAACTGCCATTCAGTGCACTAAGAAAACTTAAAATCATCGCTTCACAATGAAATGGTATTTTTGAAAATATTATTACGTCCCTGTCCCACACTGCCACAGGTTCCAACAGCAATAGTTCAGTATAGGAAGGACGTTGCCCAGTGAGCTGTTCTTCCTGTGGTCAATCTTCAGGTGTATAGTACACAAGTTCAGCTGAGACATTGTAAATAAACACTGGCTTCTTAAGTTCACTTTCTTTATTTTCCAGATAATTACACTGAATCCTTTCCAACTTCACTCCACTATTCTCACAAGCATTGGAGCTATATAAACTTTACTAACTGTAATTACACTTCGTGCATGACAACTCTTCACTGTTTTCACAAGTACCGAAAATATACAAATTTCACTGACACTGCACTAACACTGAACTTCACTCACGGTGAACTGAAATTCGACCGGCTGAACTTGCTCTAGTCTCTTACCCACCTTTATATAGTTTTACAATACCCTAGAAACTTCTAGCACCCACTTGATGAGGCAACAATTAAAACAGTTACCAGCTAGGAGATATCAAAACATCTGGAGTTCACCTAAACTGCATAACACTCAAAATTATTTAGCATACAAACTTAAATTAAATTGCATAATTTAACACACGATCACATAAATAAAACATTATAAAGAAAAAGAGCACAAAAATTTATTCATAGCTTACGAAACAACTACGTTCACAAAGAGCAGGCAAATTGGCAATTCTGACTCGTACTGGAACTACGGTAAACATCGGAAACCGGTGAGAACGACTACATACTGTAACTGGCAAATCCTGCCTCTTAACACTATGTTTTCAATTAATTATTGTCTATTTTAGGACTCAAGAGCAATTGATACCTAGCCATCAGTAACGATGCTTGCAGATAAACAGTTAATATCAAAAGTATCAATAGTTTGGAATCAATACATTGCCTACTAGCGATTACTTTAGCCACTAGACCACACGAGATTGTTGTACACCAACTAGAGGCTAGCGAGTTAACGACGCATATGCGCCGTTCAGTGGGTGGTAAGTACTGCACTTTATTAAAATTTTCATTGCAATCTTTGTCTTCTTCATTTATTTATTTGTGGATTCTTGTTGTTTATGCGGTGTTTTCTGAGTGTCTAGAGTTATATTAGGTATTCCCAAATGTGTTTTGATGTCTAAACAACTGAAAGAAAGACCGAACACTGAAACAATTAGAGGGGATATTGCATTTATAGGAAGGGCATTTGTGGATTTTTGTGATTTATGCATTGGTTTCTTAATGTCTAGCATTATACTGGATATTTCCATGTGTGATTTGATGTCGAAATAACTGAAAAACCGAAGAACACTGCCACAATCAGGAGGGGTACTGTACTTATGGGTAGGTAGGGTATTGCTCCATATTAGGATTTCGTCCGTATCCGGACATGCCAATGGCTCTGTTACGTTGGATAACCGAAGGATTATGTTCTATCTTTGAAGCACATCACTCAAGATATAGTACATGTACAATATATATCCTTGGGTACTTAAAAATCCCGTTTGATCACCGTGGGAGGAAGTAGTGGTGGTGGTGGTGGTGATGATATGACGATGGTGGTGGCAGTGATGTTGGTGGTGGTGATGATGATGGTGGTGATGATGGTGAGGGTGATGGTAGTGATGATTGTGGTGGTGGTTGTGGTGATGATAATGGTGGTGTTTTTTTTTTAAATTCCTGTCACACTTGCCTATTCCATATCACTGATCTCATTAAGTCTTAATGTCTCTGCATTATATAAAGGGGTGGCGGGGTGAGGGCCGTTATACGCTTGGTTAGGTGTGCAGGGAGGTGGGGAGTATGTGTGTGGTCAAATGTAAGGTTGCAGAAGTAATTTCCGTTTTCTAGTTATGACTCACAACACCAGTGGTGAGTTATGTTTTTATAATACTAATACTAATAACATTAATAATAATAATAATAATAATAATAAATATTACTAGTTATTATATTATCATTATTATTATTATTATTATTATTATTATTATACCCCCTGGGGGTAGGGTTTATTTTCAAGAATACTCCCCCAGTATCCCTGCTTGTCGTAAAAGGCGACTAAAAGGGTTGGCGGAGGGTTAGTGCCCCTCCCCGGAAAACAACTAACTAAAAAGACAAACAATAAGCCTCGGACAAGGACTGACCAAAAGATGACGACCAAGTACCGGACAAAGGACATGATAATCGGAACATGGAATGTAAGGGGAGCGAATGATGAGGTGAAAGAGAGAGAGAGATTGTCCAGGTGCATGAGGGTGCAAAAGTTGATGTATGCGGAATAACTGAAACTAAATGGAAAGGTGAGAGTGTGAGAGAATTGGACTATGGATGGGGTATATGTGCAGGAGTAGGTGAGAATGAGAGGTCAAAAGAAGGAGTATGTATAGCTGTGAGTAAAAGAAAGAAGAAGAGCATAAGAGAGTATGGATCAGTTGGGTCAAGGATTGTGTGGATAAGATTGAAAGTTGAAATACAAATGTGGGCGATTGTGTGTATGTATGCGCCAACGCAAGATCATGCAAGCAGAGTGAGAGAAGAGTTCTGGACAAATGTGGAAGTGTGCACAGAAAAGTTGGGAAGGAATGAGTGTTTTTGATCGGTGATATGAATGGTAAAGTAGGGAATGTGAAGGTGGATGGAACAGTTAGTGAGTGGGGTGTGCATGCTGAGATCGATGAGAATGGCGGTGTGTTAGTGGACATTTGTGCTGGGAGGGGGTTGGTGATAGCCAATACCCTCTTCAGGCACAAAATGATCCACAGGTATACATGGCGAGTGATGAGATGGGTGGGTGGTGAACTGAATGAAAGGAAGGCAATGATTGATTATGTGTGTGTGATTAAAAGGATGCGAAAATGTGTAATGGATGCAAGAGCTTATAGAGGTTGGGGGAGTGGACTTTCTGACCACTACTTGATGGTGGCCAAAATCAAGATCCAATTAAGATGGAGAAATAGAAGAAGGGAAGGACGGGAAGAAGAAGTATCTGTAAGGAGAGTGGAAAGGTTACAAGGGGATGAGAAAAAGGCAGAATATAAGAGAGAAGTGGAGGAACGATTGGGCAAATATGAATTGGAGCAGATGGGGGACGTGGAAGGTGTGTGCAGGATATTCATAGATGAAATATGTGCAGCATGTGATGTGGTGTGTGGGATGAAGAGAAGACGGAGGGATGTGCAAGGAACAGCGTGGTGGAATGAAGAGGTGAGATAGGCTGTGGCACAAAAGAAGAAGCCATACAATGAATGGATGAGAAATAGGGGCGTGGAAGAAGTTGAAAGGCGGAAGAGAGAGTTATATGCAGAAAGAAAGAGAGAGGTGAAAAGATTAGTAAGAGAGAGTAAGAAGAGAACGGATGAGGAATTTGGAAGGAACTTGAGTGTAAAGTGGAAGGATTGTAAGAAAATGTTCTGGAAAGAGGTGAAAACAGTAAGACAGGGTGGAAGTGAAGTTAGCAGGGGAGTGAAAGATAAAAATGGTAGATTACTAGTGGAGAAGGGAGAAAAAGTGAGCAGATGGAGAGATCACTTTAAGGAATTGTTGAACATAGAGGATGGAAGTAATGCAAGTATAAGTGGCTGGGGAATGGCTGGGAGAAGGAGGGAGGTGAGAAGACAGGAAGAAATCAGTAGGACAGAAGTTGTGGAAGCAGTGAAGAAAGTTAAATTGGGGAAAGACCCAGGAACTGATGGAGTGGGTGGTAAAATGCTGAAGCATGAGGGAGAGATAGTAGTAAAATGGATGTGGAAAATGTGCAGATTGGCCTGGGAGGGAGGTAGAGTCCTGGAGGATTGGAAGTCAGGTATAATTATTCCCTTGTACAAAGGAAAAGGGGAAAAAGAAGTGTGTTGTAATCATAGGGGCATTTGTCTTCTTAGTATAATAGGAAAAGTGTATGGTAGGATACTTATTGACAGAGTTAGAGAAAGAACAGAGGAATTAGTTGGAGAAGAACAGGGAGGCTTTAGGAAGGGAAGAAGTTGTGTAGATCAGATGTTCATTCTTAGATCTTTAGTGGAAAAGTTTCTAGAGAAGGGAAAGAAGTTGTATGCGGCTTTCATGGATTTGAAAGAAAGCATATGACAGGGTGGATAGACAAGAATTGTGGAAAATATTAAGATTATATGGAGTAGATGAGAAGTTGTTGAATGCTGTGAAGAGTATGTATGATGGTGCTAAGGCTGCAGTGCATGTGGATGGTGAACTGAGTGAATTTTTCTCTTTGAAGGTTGGGTTGAAACAGGGATGTGTCATCTCTCCATGGTTGTTCAATCTGTACATGGATGGGGTAACAAAAGAGGTACAAGGTAGGGTAGTGGATGTTGGAGTGGCCCTGGTGAGAGAGGGTAGTGTTTGGATACTCCCTGTACTGTTGTTTGCAGATGATACTGTGTTGTTGAGTGAAGACGATGGAGAGCTGCAAGGCTTGGTGGATGAGTTTGGGAGAGTGTGTAAGAAACGGAACCTAAAGGTGAATGTAAGGAAGAGTAAAGTGATGGTCTTTGAGAGAGGTGAAGTCAGTGAATGTACAGCGAGGTTGGATGGTGAGGAATTGGAAAATGTGAGTACGTTTAGGTATTTTGGCAGTGTGATGAGTAAGGATGAAGGTTTGGAGGGTGAAGTGCTTGAAAGGGTACAGCAGGGACGAAAGGTTGCTGGTTCCTTGGAAGCAGTGATAAGAAGTAGGGAAGTGATCATGGAAGTGAAAAAGTTACTACATGACAGTATTGTGATACCAACTCTAACGTATGGAAGTGAAGCTTGGACGTTGCTGGAAGGACACAAGTCAAGAGTAAGAGCAGTGGAAATAAGTTATTTAAGAGGAGCCTGTGGAGTCACATGGAGAGACAGGCTGGCAAATGAGGATATAAAGGAGAGTTGTGGTGTGGATGTAGATGTGACAGGAAGCGTTAGGAGGAATACACTGAGGTGGTTTGGCCATGTGGAGAGGATGGAGGGTGAAAGACTGACGAAGAGAGTGTATGTGAGTGAGGTGGAAGGGGGAAGAGGGAGGGGGAGGCCGAGGATGAGATGGAAGGATGGGGTGGAGAGGTATATAAGAGAGGGGGGGGGGTGAGTTGGGAGCGGGGCAGTGAAATGGTGGGGGACAGGGCGACGTGGAGGCAATTTGTTTGTGGCCACCCCGAACGGGATTGAGGCGTCTGGCAATAGATAGGCAGATAGATAGATTATTATTAATATTATTATTATTATTATTATTACCATTATTATTATAACTCACCACACGAGTGGTCGGTTATATTTTGTCAAAATTATTATTATTTTTATTATTATTATTATTATTATTATTATCATTATTATTATTATTATTATTCATTCAATTTCAAAGCTACAGCCACCATACTTGGCCATCTGAGTACCTCAGCTATCGGCTTCATATGACCCAGTATCATCCAGTAAGGGGTTAGGGGATGGGTCTATTATGACGTGGCAGGGGTAAACCAGCTCTGCTGTCAGGCACTGCTGCGGATGTCACTGACTGCACTGCGCAGTTGACCCTCGTGCGATGTTGTGCAGTGAGGACTTTTCCCTTCTCCCCTTTGGGGCTAAGATGCGAATGAATGTGTTTGAGTGGATGAGTAAATTGGGAGTGTGTCGTCCTGTCTCGGCTACCTCCTTTTCCTTGGGGAAGCAGCCTGGGTGTATAGATAGATAAATAGATCATCCAGTTCCCAGTACTGGTTTTCCAGTTACATCCAAAAACCTATAAAAATAGTGTTTTCGTGGGTTTTAGAAGCCACTAAAGATACCAGACTTGAAAGTTTTGTGTAACATAGCCAACATAGGGAAGCAGGTCTGAAATGATTTGAACCCATCTGGGCTAGTAATTTCTGAGATCGCCCAGGGGTCAATTGAAAGTAGCAATTTAAAAAATCAAGATAAAATTCAGTTACAATCACCAAACATGGAACATTTATAGAACATGGGATGCTATGCATCCCTACCAGGTATGAATGACCCTGACACAAAACTCAAGGTCATAGCCAAGGTCAAAGTTCAAGATTTGTTTACTTATCAGGTACTGAGGTTACATGCACAAGACGGATGACCTGTCATGTGGTGAGTTATTGCTAAAGATATTGGCAACTTCCGTTTTCTAGTTATTACCCTCATTATTATTATTATTATTATTATTATTATTATTATTATTATTATCATCATTATCATTATTGTTATTATTATTATTAACATTATTATAACTCTCCACACCTATCAGTTCTTACACCTATCAACCCGACAAAATCTTCCACAGGTGTACCCACTAATGTTTAATAATATTCAGCTTAATCCTGCACCATCCTCGAACTTGATTGGGGTTTCATTTACTCGGGACTTGTCTTGGAAAGATCATATTACATCTCTTGTAAAATCTGCTTCTAAGAGATTAGGTGTGCTAAGCCGACTCCATTCCTTCTTTACCCCTGCACAATTGTTGACTCTATACACGGGTTTTATCCGCCCCTGTGTGGAGTACAACTCTCATGTGTGAGGAGGTTCCCCACATACAGCTCTTCTCAATAGCGTGGAGTCAAAGGCTTTTATCTCATTAACTGTCTTCCTCTTACTGACTCCCTTGAACCTCTGTCTCTTTGCTGCACTGTTGCATCTTTATCTCTTTTCTATCACTACTTCAATGGTCACTGCTCCTCTGAACTGTTTGCATGTATTCCTCCACCTCAACGATGGGCGCATAGCACCCGTCTAGCAGCAAACTCTCATCCCTTTTCTGTCCAACTCTCTAATGCAAGAGTCAACCGTTACTCCCAGTCCTTCATTTATGCAACAGGTCAACTCTGGAACTGCCTCCCTCTGTCTGTATTTCCTGCTTCCTATGATCTCCAGTCTTTCAAACACAGTGTGTCCAGGCATCTCAAAATGATCGGATCTTGAATTTGGCTCTCTCTTGTATTATGTTTTTCTGTTGGAGTGAACAGTTATTGCGGGATCGTGGCCTTTGGTTCCTTCTTCCTCACATAAAAAAAAAACACCAGTGGTGAGTCATATTGTTCTTGTAAGAGTATTATTATTATTATTATTCTCCACCAACTATGTAGGTGGAGGCTAATGTTTTCGCTGGTATTATTATTATTCTCACCTAAGAGTCTCGCATCTATTTCAGGAAGATCAAAGACTGCACAAGGAAACTGAAGGACCCAGATTATGTATCCTGGCATCGGTCATTGCTGATAGGAAAAAAGAAAATCCAAATCTCTCCAATGGGATCAAGATCATTGTAATATACAATAGTAGACACATGAGCTCTTCGGCACCTTTGTCTCCCTTGTTGATGTTATACAACAAGTTAACTTAGGGTCTTCAGATTTTATTATTACACATACTTTACCACATGGTGAGCAACAGTTCCAGTCGAGCAGCAGCCAGAGGAAGATCTCCCCAGCTTTCCATGCCTACCACAGGGACCCAGACATCTTTGAAGACTCTCAGCACTCCTTCCCCACCCACCACCACCTCAGGGAAAGTAAAGTGGTACAACTTGAAGGTGAGTTATTGATTCATCACGAGGATGGAGAATCAGCAGGACTTATCTGTCTATCACACTGCCGTCAAGAAGCCATACATTAGGAAGCTTGGAAAGTCCTTGGCTGAGGGGGTGAGAATGGAGTTCACCATCAGAATAGGGAGCAAGGGACCAGAAGCTGCCTCTGTCACCAGCCTTTTTGCCAGCCAAGTGGAGGAAGCAACCCACGCCCCAGATCGTCGCAAACACCTACGTTCATGCACAACTGATGAGGATAATTCTACCCAGGCCCATATATTTGCATGTATACAATTGGCAACGCAGTTTCACAAGAAGACCGGGCACTCCTCATAAAATTTTCCATCTGCTGTTCCACCGAAACAAACTGTCCTCAATCTCCATCCCTGAGGAGGCAGCCAGTGTTGTCACCCCTGCTGCACAGCCTCCTCTACCCTCTCCACCTCCACACGTCAACAGGATGACCAGCCACTTCCTTGCCCTGACACCACTAAAGTCATCGAGATAGTAGAGCGTTCTGCCTCTCCTCCAACTTAACAGTCATCTGCTGTTCCACCATCAAGAAAGAAGATAAAAAAGAGGAAACCACAACCTGTCAGCACTTCTGCATCGCCACCAACACCGTTACAGCACTAACAAAACCTTTCTGATGCCTTGCACCACATCATTACCATGATACTACGTATGAACACCAAGGCAAGTGCTTACATCTCCTTCCTTGCCGACCACGAACTGGAAGCCCTGCAAGACTACTACCTCTGCAATGACAAGCTTCATTCCCTTGTACACACAATCGTCCTTGCCTAAGAGAAGAATGAGCTGACTCACGATAATGAACACTGCATCCAATAGGCAGCAAGCCTCTTCACAACTGAAGCTACAGTCATCCAGTATACTGAAGTCAGATTTCTCCCTTCTTTAGCCTAGCTCCAACATCCCACCACTGCCTGGGTTATTTATTGGGCCCGGTCCCCTAATAAAAGGGGAAAATCAAGACAAAAAAAAAAAGGCAAAGCTACTTTATTGTGGCTACACAATAAGAATACTTAAGTAATAAGTATTATGCCGGCCTCAAGAGTCTCGCGACGATTGCAGAACTGGAGACTGTGCAGCGAATCTGTTGGGCCAAGGGCATATGTCCTGGCATGGACCATTGCAGGTAGAAAAAAAAATCCAAATTTCCCCAGTGGGGTCAAGGTCAATAAGAAACAGTAAGGGGAGACTAGTAACTGTAGGACAGTTAGGCCTTCAGAGTTCTAGTTATTTTTTTAATATAATAATAATAATAATAATAATAATTATTATTATTATTATTATTATTAGTAGTAGTAGTAGTATTGTTATTATTATTATTATTATATTACTATTATTATTAGTAGTATTGTTATTATTATTATTATTATTATTATTATTATTATTATCGTTTCTTACAAGGAAGTAAATTGCTAGTATTCACTCAGTTTCAAAACTACGCCCATCATACTTGGCCATCTGAGTCCCCCCGCTGGCAGCTTCATATGACACAGTATCATCCAGTTCCCAGTACTGATTTTCCAGTTACATCCGAAAACCTATTAAGAGTCTATTTGTGGTTTCTGAGAAAAGGCTAAAGGTACAGACTTGAAAATTTCGTGGGGCATAGCCAAGGCTGCGGAGCAGGTCTGGAGAGACTAAGGACACATTTGTGCCTACAGTTTTCGAGATTGCCTGGGGGTAAATAGACAGTAGATTGGGGTGATTGAGTGCACAATAAAAAAATAAAAAAAATAGAACTGAGCTACAATCATCAGACTTGATATATTTCAAGAACATGATATGCTATGCACGGCTACCAAGCATGAATGACCTTGACCCAAAACTCAAGGTCCCATCCAAAATCAAAGTCTATAATTGGCTTATTTTATATGTACTGAACTCACAGGCGCAAGTCGGATGACCTGGTCATGTGGTGAGTTATTGATATTGCCAATGACACCTTCCATTTTCTTGTTGTTGTTGCTTTTATTATTATTAGTATTAGTATTAGTATTATAACTCATCACACCAGGGCTAAAATATATTGTTCTCATTATTATTATTATTATTATTATTATTATTATTATTACGAAGAAGTAAATTGTTCGTATTTGTTCACTTTAAAGCTACACGCATCATTCTTGGCCACTTGAGTCCCCCCAGCTAGCGTCTTCGTATGACCCAGTGTCATCCAGTTCCCAGTACTGGTTTTCCAGTTACATCCAAAAACCTATAAAATAGTCTGTTTGCAGATTCCCAGAAATCGCTAAATGTACAGATGTGACATTTTTGTGGGACATAGCCAAGGTCGTGGAGCAGGTCTGAAATGACTATGGGCCCATTTGGGACCGTAATTTCTGAGATTACCCAGGGTTCAGTGGAAAGTTGTTTGGGGTCGGTGAATGCACAATTAAAAAAAATAAAATAAATGAGCTACATTAACCAGACTTGGAACATTTATAGAACTTCATATTTTGTGTACGGCTACCAAGAATGAGTAACCTTGACCCAAGACTCAAGGTCACAAAGAAGGTCAAAGTTTAAAATTTGCTTATTTGTTAAGTTCTGAGGTCACAGGCACAAGACGGATGAACTTGTTATGTGGCGAGTTAATGAAATTGTTAATAGCAATTTTGTTTTCTAATTGTTGTTGTTGTTGTTGTTATTATTATTATTATTATTATTATTATTATTATTATTATCGACTTTTATTATAATAATAATTTTTATTATTCTTGACTTTTTTTTTCAAGAGTAAGAGCGGTGGAGATGGGACTGCTGAGGGATGTATGTGGAGTACAGATGGTGGATAGGTTACGAAGTAATGTGATTCGTGAAAGATGTGGAGTGAGGAAGTCTGTGGACACCAGAATCAAAGAGTGTGTACTGAGATGGCATGGTCATGTGGAGAGAATGGATAACAGTAGAGTGGTGAAAAAGGTATATCTGAGCAAATTTGAAGGAGGGAGGAGGCGAGGTAGGCTAAGGAGAAGGTGGAGAGATACGGTGGATGAGTGTGTGAGGAAGAGAGGTTTGGAAGTCGGTGATGCTAGGGATCTGACAAGAGACTGGGCTGGCTGGACGAATGTTGTGAGGAGAAGTGCATGATCAGGGACTTGGCACCCCTTTTTAACGTGCCAGCATCCGGATTGACTCAATCTGATTCGTTTATGTGAAGCTACAGAACGTGGTGAATGTTTTTGGCTTATCCGATAGAGCTAGGATTCCAGGGGCTTAATTATGAGTGAATGGAAGCGTGGCCCATTGGACTGGGTAAATTTGGGCTGCCTGGACATTGTTACTCCTCACCTTGCCCTAGAATGGGAAAGGAGGTCCGGATGATGATGATTATTATTATTGTTATTATTATTTATATTATTCTTATTCTTATTCTTATTATTTTTATTATTATTATTATTATTATTATTATTTATTATTATTATTATTATTATTATTATCATAATTTTTATTATTATTGTTTTTATTATTATTATTAGCATATTTTTGTCTGATGATGCAATGACTTATTGCGAGATGTCAGCAGTGAAGATGGTGCTAAGAAAGTCCTGGTGTATATGTGTGTGTGTGTGTGTGTGTGTGTGTGTGTGTGTGTGTGTGTGTGTGTGTGTGTGTGTGTGTCATCATAATCATCATCAGCCATAACTAGTCCACTGCTGAACAAAGGCCTCCCCCAACCTTTTCCACGAATTCCTTGACTGAGCCAGTTTTTGCCACGTTTTCCCTGCAAATTTATCTCATCTCTCCATCTCCTGTCTGGCCTTTTTCTGCTATGCTTACAATCTCTTGGTGTCCAGTCAGTCAGCCTCTTGCTCCATCGGTTATCCCTTATTCTTGCTCTATGGCCTGCCCACCTCCATTTCTGTTCTTTTATCATATCTATAATATCTTTGACTTTAGTCTGCTCTCTCACCCAAGTTGATCTTTCCCTGTCTCTTAAAGATATTCCCAACATTGTCCTTTCCATTGCTCTCTGAAAACGGATTAATTTATTTTCCATCGATTTTGTCAGTTTCTAGGTCTCACAACCATACGTCATAGCTGGAATTATGCATTCGTTATATACTTTTCATTTCATACAAACTGGCAAGCTACTTTTCATAATGTCTCTACAGTATGTTTACCGAAAGCTTTCCATCCATTTGTAATGCGTCTTTTTATTTCCCTATCATGATCTTTCGCTAATTTTAGTATTTGTCCCAAGTAGCTGTACTCCTCAACTTCTTCAAGAATTTCATCGTTAATTCTAATGACGCTCTTTGGTGTTGGTGGATTAAACATTACTTTAGTTTTACTCCAGTTCATCTTCAATCCTACTTTCAGACTATCTCTGTTCAGGTCATTTAACATTTCTTGCAATGCCTCCGCTGTTTCTGAGGTTAGGACAGTCATCTGCATATCTTAAATGGTTTAGCTTTTCTCCATCTATGTTCACTCCGTTGTTTTCCCAGTCTAGCCTTCTGAAAATACTTTCTAGGCATGTAAATAATTTTGGTGAAACCGTATCTCCCTGACGCACGCCCTTCTCAGTCTTATTTTTTTCCGAGTCCTTATGTAATTTAACTGTAGCAGTTCCCTCTTTACATATGTTTTCGAGCAGTTTTACAATGTTCTCATTCACTCCTTGTTCTCGCAATGAATTTATAATTGCTATGTGCTCCACTGAATCAAAAGCCTATTCGTAATCAACAAAACCTAGGCAAAGTGGTTTATTATATTCTATAGTTTTCTCAATTAGCTGATTCATTGTATGTGGATGATCAGTGGTCGAATACCCGCTTCGGAATCCTGCCTGTTCACAAGGTTGGTTTTCCTCCAAAATTGTTACTATTCTGTTCGTAAAGACTTTAGTGAAGAGTTTGTAAATGACTGATTATAAGCTAATGGGTCGATAGTTACTAAGATCTTTTGAGTCACCTTTTTTGTTGAGTAAAATAACTATTGCATTACACCATATTTTGGGAATTTTCTTCTATTCTATGCAGTGGGTAAATAAGTGAGCAAGCCTATTTTGTACTTCTACTCTGCATCCAAGAGTAAATCTGTTACTATTCCATCTTCTCTCGGAGCCTTCCCTCTTTTCACAATTTTAAGACAAATATTTACTTCGTCTGGTGTTACCTCAGGTATTTCACTTGTGTCAACTGAAAAGTTAGCTATTGGTACTACTGTCTTTGATGTATACAGTTCTTTGTAAAATTCTTCAACTCTCTTCACCATCTTACCTCTGTATTTAACGATTTCACAGTTTTTTTTTTCTTTCAGTGATGTCATTTGTTGCTTTCCTAGTGCCACTTTACTTCGGACCTGTTTCAGACTTTTTCCGTTTTTTGATGGTTTGTTTGATCTGATCTATGTGTCTCTTTCTTTTTTCTTCTCTTTGTCGTTTGTTGATAAGCTTCTTTAATTCCGCTCGTTCTATTTCGTCTTTATTTTTACTTTCATTTCCTTTCGTTTTTTCATAAGCTCGAGTGTCTTTTTCTGAATATTTCTCTTGGTTGCATTAGGTTTTCCTACTACCTCCGCTGATTCTCGTAGCACTGTTGTTAGTCTGTCATTCAGCTCATCAATGTCACATTCAGCATTACTTAGAGCCTGAAATCTGTTCCTTATTTCCAATCGAAAGGCTGCACTGTTTTCGTTTACTATTATTTTTTTTTATCTTTAATCATCGTCTTTCTTCCACTTCTGAAATTGAATTTGGCTGTGCAACCCACCATTCTATGACCACTACCTATATTTACTTTGTTGGTAACTGTGACATTGGTGATCAGTTATTCTTATCTGCTATAATGAAGTCGATTTCATTCTTTGTTTCTCCATTTGGGCTTCTCCAGGTCCACTTTCTCCCTGTTCTTTTGTGGAAGAATGTGTTCATTATTCTCATGTTAAACATTCAGCAAGATTTACCAGCATTTCTCCTCTTACATTCCTTTCTCCCACTGGATATTTTCCCAGGTATGCTTCTCCATTTTTCGACTTCCCAACTTTTGCATTGAAATCTCCCATGAGTATAGTATATGTTGTCTTTTCTTCTCCCATAATCTGGAAGATGTCATCATAGAATGTTTCTATTTCTTCATCTGGGCTTTGAGAAGTTGGTGCATATACGTATTACTTTCAGGGTATATTTTTTTTATGCAGTCTAATGATAACAAATGCTTCTCTGTCAGATACACTGCTGAATTTAACAATGTTGTCTGCAAGATTTCTGTTAATGAGAAATCCTACACCAATAACTCTTTCATTATCTATTCCTCTGTAGTAAAATAGGAGGTTGCTGTCTTCTAGCTGATTTACTTTTCTTCTTTTCTGTGGATATCACTCAAACCTACAATATCCCAACTAATGTTTTCCAGTTCAGTCATTAGGTTATCAAGTTTGTAATCTTCTGCGAGGCTTCTTACATTGTATGCATAGATCTTCATGGATTTCATTTTGTTTAATATCCAAGAATCTAATTTTTCAACACAGTGCCTACTAACTTTCGGTGGCCCACTGTTCGTAAGAACAGGAGGCAGTGTGGTTGGACCTTTAGTAGACGATGATCCAACAGGAACGCCCGTCAAATCATTTGCAATAGAACTCATGTTTGGTTGGGAGGATTGTGGCAAATAATCTCACTTCCCTGCCACAGAGTTTCTGGTGAGATCTAAATTTTGTGCCATGTTATTCGTTATATTCGGAGGAGCCCTATTTATCTACAGGGGGTCCCATGGTCCGAGTTGTCTAAGACGGAACCTCGTATATCCACAAGGCCTTCCCCTATCCGATACCTGGGGACGTGCCAGGTAGCAGTGGAATCCTGCCCCAAGATATATATATATATATATATATATATATATATATATATATATATATATATATATATTATATCTATCTATCTATCTATCTTTATATAGAAATAGATAAATAGATAGATAGATAAATATAGATATAGATATATAATCTATATATATATATATATATATATATATATAATATCTATCTATCTATCTTTATATAGAAATAGATAGATAGATAGATAGATAAATATAGATATAGATATATAATCTATATATATATATATATATATATATATATATATATATATATATATTATCTATATTATATTAAATATTATATATATATATATATTATATATATATATATATATATATATATATATATATATATATTATATATATTATATATATTATATTAAATATTCTATATATATTATAAATATATATATATATATATATATATATATATATATATATATATATATATATATATATATATATATATATATATATATATATATATTGTTGAGTGAAGACGAAGGGGAGCTGCAAGGCTTGGTGGATGAGTTTGGGAGAGTGTGTAAGAAACGGAGTCTAAAGGTGAATGTCGGGAAGAGTAAAGTGATGGTCTTTGAGAGAGGTGAAGTCAGTGAATGTACAGCGAGGTTGGATGGTGAGGAATTGGAAAATGTGAGTACCTTTAAGTACTTGGGTAGTGTGATGAGTAAGGATGGAGGTTTGGAGGGTGAAGTGCTTGAAAGGGTACAGCAGGGAAGAAAGGTTTCTGGTTCTTTGAAAGCAGTGATAAGAAACAGGGAAGTGAGCATTGAAGTGAAAAGGTTACTACATGACAGTATTGTGATACCAACTCTAACATATGGAAGTGAAGCTTGGACGTTGTTGAAAGGACACAAGTCAAGAGTGAGAGCAGTGGAAATGAGTAATTTAAGAGGAGCCTGTGGAGTCACATGGAGAGAGACGCTGACGATTGAGGATATAAAGAAGCGTTGTGGTGTGGATGTGGATGTGATAGGAAGCGTTATGAGGAACACACTGAGGTGGTTTGGCCATGTGGAGAGGATGGAGGGTGAAAGACTGACGAAGAGAGTGTGTTCCTCATAATGCTTCCTATCACATCCACATCAACACCACAACACTCCTTTATATCCTCATTCGTCAGCCTGTCTCTCCATGTGACTCCACAGGCTCCTCTTAAATTACTCATTTCCACTGCTCTCACTCTTGACTTGTGTCCTTCCAAGAACGTCCAAGCTTTACTTCCATACGTTAGAGTCGGTATCACAATTCTGTCATGTAGTAACTTTTTCACTTCCATGCTCACTTCCCTGTTTCTTATCACTGCTTTCAAAGAACCAGCAACCTTTCTTCCCTGTTGTACCTTTTCAAGCACTTCACCCTCCAAACCTCCATCCTTACTCATCACACTACCCAAGTACTTAAACGTACTCACATTTTCCAATTCCTTACCATCCAACCTCGCTGTACATTCACTGACGTCACCTCTCTCAAAGACCATCACTTTACTCTTCCCTACATTCACCTTTAGATTCCGTTTCCTACACACTCTCTCAAACTCATCCACCAAGCCTCGCAGCTCTCCTTCGTCTTCACTCAACAACACAGTATCATCTGCAAAAAACAGCATAGGGAGCTTCCAAACACCACCCCCTCCCACCAGGGCCATTCCAACATCCACCACCCTACCCTGTACCTCTTTTATTACCCCATCCATGTACAGATTGAACAACCATGGAGACATGACACATCTCTGTTTCAACCCAACTTTCAAAGAGAAAAATTCACTTAGTTCACCATCCACATGCACTGCAGCCTTCGCACCATCGTACATACTCTTCACAGAATTCAACAACTTCCCATCTACTCCATATATTCTTAACACTTTCCACAATCCTTGTCTATCCACCCTGTCATATGCTTTCTTCAAATCCATGAAAGCCGCATACAACTTCTTTCCCTTCTCTAGAAACTTTTCCACTAAAGATCTAAGAATGAATATCTGATCTACACAACCTCTTCCCTTCCTAAATCCTCACGGTTCTTCTCCAACTAATTTCTCTGTTGTTTCTCTGTCAATAAGTATCCTACCATACACTTTTCCTATTATGCTAAGAAGACAAATGCCCCTATGAGTACCACACACTTCTTTTTCCCCTTTTCCTTTGTACAAGGGAATAATTATACCTGACTTCCAATCCTCCAGGACTCTACCTTCCTCCCAGGCCAATCTGCACATCTTCCACATCCATTCTACTACTATCTCTCCCCCATGCTTCAGCATTTCACCACACACTCCATCAATTCCTGGGGCTTTCCCCGATTTAACTTTCTTCATTGGTTCCACAACTTCTATCCTACTGCTTTCTTCCTGTCTTCTCACCTCCCTCCTTCTCCCAGCCATTCCCCAGCCACTTATACTCGCATTACTTCCATACTCTACGTTCAACAATTCATTAAAGTGTTCTCTCCATCTGCTCTCTTTTTTTCCCTTCTCCGCTGGTAATCTACCATTTTTATCTTTCACTCCCCTGCTAACTTCACTTCCACCCTGTCTTACTCTTATGACCTCTTTCCAGAACATTCTCTTACAGTCCCTCCACTTTACACTCAAATTCCTTCCAAATTCGTCATCCACTCTCTTCTTACTCTCTCTTACTAATCTTTCCACCTCTCTCATTCTTTCTACATATAACTCTCTCTTCCGCCTCTCAACTTCTTCCATGCCCCTATTTCTCATCCATTCATTGTATGCTTTCTTCTTTTGTGCCACAGCCTGTTTCACCTCTTCAGTCCACCACGCAGTTCCTTGCACCCCCCTCCGTCTTCTCTTCCTTCCACACACCACATCACATGCTGCACATATTTCTTCTGTAAATATCCTACACACACCTTCCACGTCTCCCATCTGCTCCAATTCATATTTGCCAATCGTTCCTCCACTTTTTTCTTATACTCTGCCTTTTTCTCTTCCTCTTGTAACCTTTCCACTCTCCTTGCAACTACTCCTTCCTCTCGTCTTTCCCTTCTTCTATTCCTCCATCTTACTTGAATTCTAATTCTGGCCACCACCAAGTAGTGGTCAGAAAGTCCACTCCCCCAACCTCTATAAACTCTTGCATCCATAACACATCTTCGCATCCTTTCATCCACACACACATAATTAATCATTGCCTTCCTTTCATTCAGTTCACCCACCCTTCTCATCACTTGCCATGTATACCTGTGGATCAATTTATGCCTGAAAAGGGTATTGGCTATCACCAACCCCCTCCCAGCACAAATGTCCACTAACGCACTCCCATTCTCATCTATCTCAGCAGGCACACCCCACTCACCAACTATTCCATCCACCTTCACATTCCCAACTTTACCATTCATATCACCAATCAAAAACACTCTCTCATTCCTTCCAAACTTTTCCATGCACAATTCTACATTTGTCCAGAACTCGTCTCTCACTCTTCTAGCACGATCTTGAGTTGGCGCATACACACACACAATCGCCCACATTTGTATTCCAACTTTCAGCTTTACCCACACAATCCTTGACCCAACTGATCCATACTGTCTTATGCTCCTCTTCCATCTTTTACTCACAACTATACATACTCCTTCCTTTGCCCTCTCATTCTCACCTACTCCTGCACATATACCCCATCCATACTCCCATTCTCTCACACTTTCTCCTCTCCATATTGTTCCTGTTATTCCACATACATCCACTTTCGCACCCTCAAGCACCTGGACAATCTCTCTCTCTTTCACCTCATCATTCGCTCCCCTTACATTCCACGATCCGATAACCATGTCCTTTGTCCGGTCCTTGGTCGTCATCGTTTGGTCAGTCCTTGTCCGAGGCTTATTGTTTGTTTTTTTAGTTAGTTGTTTTCCGGGGAAGGGCACTAACCCTCCACCAACCCTTTTAGTCGCCTTTTACGACAAGCAGGGATACTGGGGGAGTATTCTTGAAAACCCCCCCTACCCCCAGGGGTGTATATATATATATATATATATATATATATATATATATATATATATATATATATATATATATATATATATACCTAGGCTGCTTCCCCCAAGGAAAGGGAGGTAGCCGAGACAGGACGACTCACTCTCCATTTACTCATCCATTCAAACACTTTCATTTGCATCTTAGCCCCAAAGGGGAGAAAGGACAGATCCTCACCGCATCACACCGCACAAGGGTCAACTGCGCAATGCAATCAGTGACATCCGCAGCAGGTCCCGACAACAGAACTGGTTTACCCCTGCCACATCATAACAGACCCATCCCCTTACCCGCACCTGACCTGACTAGCTGATCAGACCAAATGTGGGAGAATATCCCCTCAGGGCTGCGTCATCACTTATTCATTCACAATTTCTCTCCATTTATTTCTGTCACGCACAGCCACTCTTCCTTGCTCAACAGACATCCCTCTCGCATCCAGCGCTCTCTTCACACTGTCCATCCATCCTATTCGTGGTCTCCCTCTCAGCCTTACACCTCTCACATCAGATCTAGTTATCTTTTTCACCAATCGTTCATTATCCATTCTCTCCATATGCCCAAACCATTGCAACACCCTCTGCTCAACTCTACCAGCCATCTCCCGAACAACTCCAGTTCTCCTTCGCACTTCATCATTTCACTTTTCGATCCATACGCGTCACTCCACACATACTCCTCAGACATCTCATCTCCATTACATTCAAACGTTTCCTCTCTGCTACACCCACATTCCATGTTTCAGCCCCATATAATGCAGTCGGTACCACAACACCCTCATACAGCTTTCTCTTTACATCCATTCTAAGCGAACGACATTTAAACACTTTTTTCATTCCTCCCAGCACCTTTCCTACTTCATTTATTCTAAACTTCACTTCTGCATCTATTCTTCCATCCACAGCAACATGTGACCCTAGATATTTAAAACAATCTACCTCCTCAAGCAACTTACCATTCAAAACTATATTCATTCCCCTACCATCTATCAAACTCGTACACTTCATCACCTTACTCTTATTCTCATTTACTTTCAATTTCCTCCTTTCACACACCCTTCCAAACTCCTCTACCAACTGTCTCAATCTCTCCTCTGAATCAGTCACCAGTGCAGTATCATCTGCAAACAGCAGCTGCTTCAGATTCCACTCTCCTCCATCAACATTTACCAGACTCAGACCACCTAAAACTCTTGCATTCACCTCCCTTACAACATCATCCATGTAAATATTAAACAACCAAGGCGACATCACACATCCCTCTCGCAGCCCCACTCTCACGGGAAACGAATAACTCACAGCATTTCCCACTCTTACACACGCTCTACTATTTACATAAAAACTTTTCACCCCTTTTAGTAACCTACCATCAAGTCCATACAATCTTAAAACAGTCCACAAAGCCTCCCTATCAATTCTATCATACGCTTTCTCTAAATCCATAAATGCCCAAAACACATCCTTGCCTTTCGCTAAATACTTTTCACACACTTGTCTCACAGCAAACACCTGATCAACGCATCCCCTCCCTCTTCTAAAGCCACACTGCTCATCACTAATCACTCCCTCTGTACCCTCTCTAACTCTCATAATTAACACTCTACCATACACTTTACCTACAACACTCAACAGACTTATACCCCTAAAGCTAGTACATTCATACTTATCACCCTTGCCTTTATACAACGGGACCACACAAGCACTTGCCCAGTCAATTGGCACCATACCTTTCTCAAAGCATACATTCAACAATCTTACTAACCAGTCAACAATAGTCACTCCACCACCCTTCAGGCATTCCACAGCACACCCATCCATACCTGCAGCTTTCCCTGTTTTCATATCCTTTACTGCCTTCTCCACTTCTTCCTTCGTGATCAAAGAATCATTCAACTCTCCCAACACATTTATTCATTGCACCCTTCCATCCGCCACAATCTCAGCCACCCTTTCCTCCTCTACATTTAACAATCTTTCAAAATACTCTGCCCATCTCTTCCTTATTGCATCCATCTCAATTAACATCCTTCCATCCTCTGCTTTTACTCGTTCTTCCTTCCCAGACTCTCCCTTTCGCACCCTTTTCACCTCCTTCCAAAACATTTT
The DNA here is from genome assembly GCF_032717465.1 of Coenobita brevimanus. Taxonomy (NCBI): domain Eukaryota; kingdom Metazoa; phylum Arthropoda; class Malacostraca; order Decapoda; family Coenobitidae; genus Coenobita; species Coenobita brevimanus. The sequence continues at coordinate 14,914,742 of NC_136972.1, forward strand.
CTTATTCTGTTGAAAATTCTCTGTCAGCCGCCTACCCCACCTCTCATCTGCTGCCACTTTAGCATCACGCACAGCCCTTCTCGCTCTATTCCTCTTTTCCTTATACCTTTCATATGACATCTCATCCTTCCTCTGCAGCCACACTTCATATGCCCATCTCTTCTCAGCCACAGCCATACTTACTTCCTCGCACCACCATTCACTTCCTTTTCTTACACCACCACCCACACGTCTCACACCACACACCTCTTCTGCATGCCCCACCACAGCACTCTTAAACAACTGCCATTCCTCCTCCACACTGCCATTTTCCCGATCTTTCACTGCGTTCCACTCATCTTTCAATTTCTCCTGATACTCTATCTTTTTCTCTCTTTTATCCAACTCACTCACTTTCAAAACCTCCCTGCCACACCTAACCCTCCTAGCTCTCACCCATCTCTTACCTACTCTTAACTTTCCCTCCACCAGGTAGTGGTCAGACATACCTCCACCCTCCCCTCTCAGAACTCTCACATCCAACAATCTTCCTATTACATTCCTAGACACAACCACATAGTCCATCAAGGCTCTATCAACAACCCTTCCACCCTCCTGTCTCACCCATGTATACTTATAAATATCTTTCTTCTCAAACAGCGTATTCCCAATCACCATCTCTCGCTCAACACACATCGCTATCATTCGTTCCCCATTTTCATTTCTTCCAGGCACACCATGCATACAAACTACGACTTCAACTGCTACATTTCCCACTCTAGAAATCAGATCTCCCATCATTACCACATTCACATTCGCTCCAAAACTCTGCAGACACTCATCAACATCATTCCAGAAAGACTCCCTCTCTTGTTCATCCCTTTCACTACCAGGCCCATATGCACTCACAAACACCCACAACTCACGTTCAAATTTTGCTTTCACCCACATCAGTCTCGATGACACCTCCTTCCATTCAATCACACACTGCTGTACTTCCGGACTCACTAACAAGGCCACACCTTCTCTTGCCCTTCCTCTATCAACACCTAACAATCTTCCATTCACACTTCCAAACATAGATTCCCCCTTCCCTTTCATCTTCGTTTCACTCAAAGCTAACACATCCAACTTTCTTCTCACAAACATTCTCCCAATCTCCTCCCTTTTAGCCTTAATTGTACTACATCCACGCATATTCATAGACCCAATCTTCAGGGTACGGGGATAACTCCATCCCCCATCCCTTTCTCTGGCCTGTCCCTTTTTAGGAACTAAAAAACAGAGGAGAGGGTCCCTAGTCCCCTCACCCCGCCCCTTTTAGTCGCCTTTCACGACACGCAGGGAATACGGTGGCAGTATTCTTCCTAACACAACCTGGCCGCAGAGTAGTAGTACCACCCCATAGTGCGGCCAGGTTGTGTCCCCCCCGCCATATAGATAGATTGATCGATCTATAGATATTGATATATAAGTCTGTCAGTTTTGGAGGTGAAAGGACTAAACTGAAAATCATATGATTTGAAAGCATTTTAAGGCAATCATTTGGCATACAGTGTAGTATCCTTGTATCAGAAACAATAAAAAATAACTAATGCTACCTATATCAATGTCACATATGATTTGTTGGCAATAAAGAATGCGTGCAAATATCATATTGATTATTAAAGTAGCAAAGAGATACATTTTACATTCTTTATCCGAGAGTAACTAGTGCAGTCACGTCGTTTTTGCTGTGGCTCCTTGACATAAGCATTCAGCAAGCTACTTGTGCTCTGATGTATCGTTATCGCCTCCGGTGGGTGTAAACTGTACTAGCTGCTTGTGTTACCATTTTTACACACCTTTTCCCACTCTCCGTGTGAAAGGGCCACTTTGACTCTTGTATTGGAGCCTTTTTATGTTGTGTACATTCTTTCTTTCTTTGACATGTTCTATCAGTTTTGCGGCACAGGCATTAATCGGTGGTATCGTCTTTCTCTGAGCCGAGCAGCCTTCCAGCTGGCCATCCTGTAGGGGTGTCTCTCCTTTAGAATGATTTCCACAATCTCAGTTCATTCTCCAGTACAGTGGCTACAGAGCATTGCCTGCACAATTGCCTAAGGTCTAGCGTATCAAGTGGACCTTCTCACCATAATTAACACGATGTCCACCACTACTTTTCCTTTGGGTTCTCAGTAGCTGTAACTGACACAAGATGTGGTTCAGCTCCTCTGTCCACACTGGATTAAGTTTTGCATTAAACCAGTGGAGATAATGAAGCCCAATAATATATTCAACAATCCACCTTAAATTTTGTAGCATTTTGCCTTTCAGTGAATGTTTGGAAACCCAAAGGTTGCAGAAAGGAATGACTGTCAGGCAACTGTGCCGGCAGTGACTGTTGCAAATTCTGTTCATGGTCATCATTGGAGAAGTGCAAATGCAGTCTTATTTTTCACCAATATCCGTGGTCTCAGTACCATTTTGAATTCTGTTCATTTTTTCCTAGAGTCTGTATCCCCTGTAGCCCTGTTCCCCGCAGAACTTCAAATCTCTCCCTCTAACGAAATATTCTCATTTTGTCTTCCTGATTACCATCTCCTCACAAACTTCCGTAACAAGGGTGGAACCTGTTGTTATATCAAATCTGAATATGCAGTTGACACTGTTTTAAACTTCTTATCAACTAATTTTGATTACTCACTGTATAAACGAAAGTATCTAAATACTACCAGATACATCTGTGTAGTCTATCGCTCCCCCAATCCTTCTGAACCCAGGGCATTTGACTGCATATCCACAGTTGCGTAACCTTAACTTTACCTTTAGTACCGAAATTACCATTATGAGTGATTTTAACATACAGGACTGAAGATACTGGTCTAGAGTGTGAGCTGTTTGCAGAATCGTTTAATCTCACGCAGTTGGTAAAGCAACCAACCAGAATACCAGATAATCCTGACCATAACACCCATCTCTTGGATCTGTTTTTGACAAATAATCCAGATCTGTGCAGGGTAGAAGTGATCTCATCACTTGGATCCTCCGACCACAATCTCATTATAACCTCCTTAGTCGGCTCCCCCAAACCTCCTCGTTCTGAACCTTGCAGGGTGACCCAGTGGCACTGTGATAGGGCAAACTGGGATGGATTTAGAAATCATCTTGCTGACATTCCATTGCAGTCTTTCTTCTTTAGTAATGTCATTTCTTCCCAGTCCCACATTAATGACTTATTACTAGCTGGTATGGATTTATTCATACCAAGTCAACAGTTCACTAAAAGATCGAACTTTCCATAATGGTTTGATATCAACTGTCAGAGCAATGGCCCAAAAGCCATTAGCATATAACTCTTACTTAAAAAAAAAAAATAATAAAAATTTGAATCACTCTATGAAATTAAAATTGCTAAAAACAATACACAAGCAGTAATAAATCTCGCTAAATCAAACTTTCTTCAAAAGCAAGCATCAAAACTACTTAACAATCCTAATGTCATAGAATATTCTGGACAACTCTCAGTTCTTCCAATAGTAACTTTAACCCGCCCCGTCCCAACCACTTTTTCACCACTGGTACCCCCCAATCCCGACCATTTTTGGACCCAAATTTTTTTTGCTAAAACTTTCGCTTTTGGTCAGAAACAATGGTCAATCCCCAAGAAATTGTTCCCCGGGGTCCATAAGTGGCCTAAACAGGTATACCTTCGTCACACCTGGTACCATGTTCTCTGTAGGTGGTCTGAGCCTCTAACGTTTTCTATGGTATTATAAGTCCGGGAAACCAATGCAAGTAAGTAGATATGTATTTATTACAAACATAAAAACATGTGATAAAAGAGTAAATTGGATTTTATACAAAAATAGAGCTGAAATAAGCATTGTACCATTGTGCGAAACGAGCAAAATCGGGCAGACTGGTCACGATGAATTGCTATCATTCCTGAATCATGATACATATCATTTTTTCTACTTACATAATACATCTACAATAACATTATACCATTTTACATTTTATTGAACTGTTTTTACGTATTCATAGGCCTTTCGATAACATTTAGCGTAATGTTAGCGCTTATTTACGTAGTGAGTGAACTCGCTGTGACTGTTGTTTCAACTCGTATTGTGTTTTTTCTACTTACATAATACTTTCCTAATAACATTATACACTTTTCCACTTTTGAGAACTGTTTTGAGATAGTTTCAGGCCTTACGTAAATATTTAGCGTAATAATAGCGCATAATAACACAGACGGTGAAGTCGCTATGACTACTATTTCAACTTACAACCTATTTTTGTACTTATATAATAATTCTCCACTAACATTACACATGTTTACACTTGATATAATTGATATCACATAATTTCAGACCTTACGATTCTACTGAGCGTCATATTATCACGTACTTACACAGAGAGTGTTATCGCGATATCATTTGTTTCATCTTACACTAGTATTCAACTTATAAATTACCTTACTACTAATATTACAACCTTTTCCACTTTATATAATTCCTATCACATACTTACTGACCAGAATGTTCTACTGAGCGTAATATTTTCGCAGATTTACACAGTGGGAGTACTCGTGACATTTTCCAACTTATACGTTACATTCATGCTAACATTACACCCGTTTCCATTTTTATATTCTTGCTATCACATATTTACTGACCAGAGTGTTATATTGAGCGTCATATTTTCGCAGATTTACACAGTGGGTGTAGTTTTGATATCACTTCTTTCAACTTACACTATTTCTCAACTAATACATTACTTTCCTGAAAACATTACACCCGTTTCAACTTTATATATGACTTAGCACCTACTGACTGGCCTTACCATTATAATGAGCGTCATATCGCCATCCCACACAGTTTCAGTAGTGTAGGAAATTATGGTACTCTTTGAAACATGGCTGAAGGCACAACGCAACATTGCACTCGACACACTTGTACCTTGTGTCTTTTCTCTGAGTGGATGGTCTGACTGTCGAGTGCTTGCATACATGGCAGCAGCGCTGGGGTTTACGACGGTTTGGGTCGGAAGGGATTGTGCTAGGATAGTGGCGTCCTGTGAGGCATAGGGGAGTCTGGGCAGCCGTGGGGGTGCGGGTGCGGTGTGTGGGTCTGTCCTGGGCATGCTTGGTGATTATTTCACGTGCCAGCTCCCTCACAAACCCCTCAAAGGTCTCGGATACTCCGGTGGTCATGGCGTGCAGGTAATGTGCGTTCAGGACCGTGATGTCGAGCAAGTGGAAAAAGAGCTTTTGTACCACTTCATCGTGGTCCTGGCACAGTCAACACTGGAAATCATCGAGTCTGACTGATCCACTTGCCTCATGTTCAGATTATAGTCCAGTACAGACTCGGGTTTCCAAACGTTGCGCCTCCTCTCGCTACGGTGATCCACGGAGTCTGTGCGGTGCATCAGGCGGCTGTGAACAGTTGATAGGAGGAAAACTTCCCTGTTGTGGTTCCACAGGGTGGCAAGGATGATATTGGCCTGGAAGAAAACCACCTCGTTCTTGTCAAGTTTCCTCCCTATCTTGACCATATGGCGACGGTTTCTCTTGACTGTACCACAGACTCCGGTGTCGTGTTGGTAGAGGAACCTAGCGAGAAGAGGGCTAGTGTACCAGTTGTCCAGGTACAACACATGACCACCATGAAGGTACTCCTCTATCATTGTCTTCATCACGGCCCCAGAGAGTCCTATACTACGATCTTCTGTTATATCTGTCTGTGTGCTCGTGTACAAGACTATGTCTTGCACATAACCAGTCTTACAGTCACACATAACAAAGATCTTGAACCCGAAACGGTGTCTCTTGCTGGGTATGTACTGCCGAAAGGAAATATTGCCTCTCCACAACACAAGACTCTCGTCTATGACGAGGTCTCTGTAAGGATAAAATGAGGAGCGGAACATTTCCCGTAAATGATCAAATACCAGCCTAATTCTCCTCATTTTATCTGTGTTATTTGCATTGGCTGGATCTTCTGCATCAAAAAAGTGGAGGCGGCCGAGAATATGCTGAAATCTGTTACGACTCATCACCTTTCCAAAGAAAGGTGTGAGGATCATTGGGTCAGTTGTCCAGTAGGCATGAATTTGTTTTTTTCGTACCACACCCATCAAGAGAACCAGGGCAAAAAATAAGAACATCTCTGAAATTGTCACGGGATAGTCATATTGTTGGGAATGCCTGCTCGTGGTTCCCAAACGTTCACTTTCACGGCGCTGTGTTCGTGAAAATATATTGGTCTGTTCCACTATGTGCCCCACAAACGCCTCCCCAAAGAACAAGTGGAAAAAATCCACCCTAGAGGAACCCGCATGCACACCTGGAGCCGTGCAACCAGACCGCCACTCCTTAGTGAAAGGGTGAATGATGGGAGTAAAATTACTCCCATCTTCCCAGTTCCACGAGACACCACCGTCTCCAGCCACGTCCCCATCGTCCCCTTCGTCAGGGTGGGGAGGTGAGGGTGGTGGGGGAGGTTGGGGAGGTGGAGAGCGGCGCCTTTCATCACTCGCACTTCTCTTCCCTCTCCCTTTTCCTTTAACCTTTCCCTTCCCTTTCCTTCCTTTCCCCACATCCTGGGACTGTGGGGAGGAAGTTTGGGAATATTGTGGGGCGAAAGACGTGCTGGGGAGTGGCTCCACCTCCTCTCCCCTAGGTCTACGTGCACCACGTGCTTGTGCTGCCTCCCTCACACCACTTTCCCTTTCACCCCGCACTCCCGCCACACCAGTTTCCCTTTCACCCTGCGCTCCCACCACACCACATTCCCTTTCACCCAGCACTCCCACCACACCACTTTCCACTTCCCCAGACAAAAGACTTGCACCATACCTGATATGTCTTCTCGCCGCACCTTCTGATCCTCGGGGTGATATTTTTTCTTTACCCAACCACGAGGCGATATCACGTCCTAAGCCGCCGTCATCCTCATCATCCTCAGCCTCGTCCTCATCAGATTCGGGATGGAGAGATAGCCGTACACGTGGTTGGGGTGCAGGCTGTCCTTCCCTTGCCTTACGGTATGTCACATACCGCTTTTTCCGGGGCGAAGGGACCTCTTCATCACTGCTTGTTATTTCTTCCTCTGGCTGGACGTAATCGCGATCCACCACATCAACGTCAAGTGGAGAATCACTATCTCCAGTGAAGGCTTCCAGGGTGGATGCAATTTCGTCGTCTGAGAGACCTTTCCGCGCCATGGCTGACCTGGGTCACTGCTAACAGGTGAATGACCGAGACAAGGGCAAGCGCAGGTCATGCGGGGTCTGGGATGCTGCCCGCCTGGCGGCAGGTAGGGGAGGCTTGGGTACGTGGGCGAATCGAAAATCTCGCGCGAATTTTGAAAATTGTGGAAATTATGAACCTTGCAATTGCAGGACATTGAAGTACGTCAACGGGATTGGCAGTGACAAAACGTGAGGACGTGGAAGTACGTCGACGGGACGCTGCGGGTTAACAAGTCCTCATCCATTCCCCCACAAAATTCTTCAGACGGCAACACTACAAATTACCTGTGCAGTAAAGCGAATATCCTTGCCAGTACATTTGCCAGAAATTCTACCATAGAGGAAGTCAGCCAGACGTCGCAGTACTAGAACTTGCCTCTCCCGAAATTGTTCCACTTAAATTACAGACCAGATACATAAAATCCATCCTAGACAATTTACCAAACAACAAAGCTCCAGGCACAGATGGAATTCCTCCACGTTTTGAAAAAGGGCTCCTCAGAACTGGGCTCTGTTCTAGCTGAATGGTTCAGACTATGCATACGTACTTCTTCATCCCCTAATTCATGGAAAAAAGTCAATATCCACCCAATTCCAAAGAAAGGAAGTTCCTCTGACCCATCTGATTACAGACCAATTGCTATCACATCTTCTCTTGCTAAAGTATTTGTAATTGTAATTAATTAGCACACGGTTAAACACATTGAATCCAACAACTTAATAAGTGATAGACAATATGGTTTTCACCACGAAAGATCCACCATTGATATACTCAGTCTCCTGACTCATGACATCCATCAAACAACTGACCAACATAAGAAACTCATGCAGTAGCCCTTGATATTTATAAAGCTCTTGACAGAGCGTGGCCCTGTTCCCTGCTGTCCAAACTCCCTTGCTATGGACTAACGTCCTCATATCTCAGCGACAGAAAAGTAAAAGTAGATTTTCAAAGTTTAGCCTAATATCTCAACTCTCAACTCTGTACAGCCATGTCCATAAATAAAGACTTATCTAAGATCAATGAATGGGGACAAAATAACCTTGTCTCATATAATGCTACTAAAACCAAATATATACAATTCACTAATAGACAGATAATGCCAGATTCGTATATTACCTTTAATGCTGCTAATATTTCCATCTCCAAAAGTATTTAAATTCTTTGTGTTTCACTTAACGCCCTCAGCTGGACCTCTCATGTCAAATCTCTTCCTAAAACCGCCTCAAACAAACTTTGATTATTGTACAAAGTTCGTAACTTCTTCACTGACGAGCAGTTAGCTATAATTTATAGGGGTCATGTGCGCTCTCAGCTAGAATATTGCCCACCCTTGTGGAATGCATGTGGAGAGGATGCACTAAAACAACTAGACAAAATTCAGAACAAAGCTGTTAGAATTATTAATAACTCTGCTAGTTCAAATAAACTGCCTACCCTACAAGTGAGAAAGAATGTTGCCTCTCACATTCTTTTACAGATACTTCTATGGTAAATGCTCAAACGAAGTTGCGTCCATTATGCCACCTCCCCATGCGTTCCCTCGTGATACACAGGCATCTGGTAGCGCTCATGACTGGAATGTTACACTGCAATTTTGCAGAACTTTCGGCTGTCATAATTCTTTTGTTCTCCAAACTGCATCTCTCTGGAACTCGCTTCCCCGCAGTTGTTTCCCCCCAGACTTCAACCTCCAGCTGTTCAAGTCCAATATTACAGATTTTTTATGAATGTTTGACGCCAATAATATGGTGTATGGATTATTATTATTTTTTTATTCATTTGTTTTTCCTTTCTCTCTTCTGTTATTAAAAAAAAAAAAAAAAAAAAAAGTGACTTACTGGTCAAATTTCCAAGAGGGCCAGATTGTCATGCAATTCTCCTGATCTGATTGCTTGATCAATACGATAAGCATAAAACTGGTCCGTGCTGAGGCCTCTGATAAGTTCCTCAGACAGCACTGGAAGGGGAAGCCCACTTCGACCTTTGGAAAGGTTGTATTTATTTCCGAGTAAGTTGCTTCATTTAACGTATTGTCAAGGGGACTTGAGCACTTGTTGCTGATCATTGTAGGACTCCTTGTTAACGTCAGGTGGTACACCGTTCACGTATTAGTTAAAACAAGGTGGTGTTAGCCTTTATAAAAAACTTACACACATCATACCGAACTCTTTAACTTTAAGACAGTTTTCTCAGTAAAGTATACTGGATTTAGTCAAAATAAAGTATTTCATTTATAATGCTTTGACTTCTTAAACGTACTCATGCCTAAGCACAATAGCTTTTTCCCTCCCCCTCTCCCCCCCAAAAAAAAAAAAAAAATCAGCTGTTAGGGATTACTATTGTTATTACACCATATTTTGCCTAAGATTTTCATCCTTTTTGAAGGATATTTGATGTGTTTCAGAGACAGAAAAGGGCAAGGCTACTGTTGTTTATTTTACATGGCACTTCCTCGTGATCAGCATCATTTTCTATTGTCAGTCTATTGTTACATGAAAGTAGTGAAGATGGAGAGAGGATTATTATAGGGCGCTGGAGTAAAAACAGTTTAGTGATGTACTAGAGCTCTTCACTTGGCAGGGTGTCTCTCACTACATATATAAAAGTACCAAAAATCGTATCCATAGGAGAGGGCGAAGTTTTATGAGTAAATGACTATACCATAATTTTTCTAGTCTTAAAGTATCTTCATTTCATTTTCTCTTGTGTGTATTGATGAATAAAATTTGTATTGCCATTAATTAACTAAGCCATTATCTCTTCCAAGGGTTGACTAACTGTATGCTTAACTCTCTCTCTCTCTCTCTCTCTCTCTCTCTCTCTCTCACACACACACACACACACTGACATGTTGGTAACCTTTGCACTAAGCAAGGGCAGATGCTAATATTAGGCATATACATCTGGTAAACTTAAACAATGTGTCGTTTAGCAGTTCATTACAATGACGCCTTACCTTATTCTTCCTATCGTTAGACGATTATATTTACTTTAAAGGTAATGGTAAAAGTGAGGCAGACGCCATGAGGTGCTTAGCTGAGGTGCTCATTTGCATATCTTAAACCTTTAAACCTTTGAGCCAGTGGCAGGTTTTTCATCCATTATGCTGGTATACAAGAGCTCTGCATCGTCCAGGTTACCACAGTTACCTCGCCAGGTGTTATCTTCGGTACTCATTTTGCCTACCAACCCATAAGGGTAAATGGACATATATAGTAATTGAATGATGGCAGCTGCCAGCACACTGATTCCAACCCTGGCGTTAACGGGCCGACAGCATTGCAATCAGCGAGGCTTATCACTCAGCCTTATGAAGAGGTTTGTAAAGCTGGAGCGATTAAATACAGCCTTCATTAACCTATCCAGTAAGCCACACCTTTCCAACATTAAATGAAAACAGCTTGATGTAGCCGGAAGACACAAAGATAATATGTTACCTGGATTGAATGGGTTTCGCACAATCTTTCACTGATTAACCTATTGAAACAGAGGACTATTGTTTTTAATGTCTTACTAACTCCACCCGATTTTACTCAGCTTAATGCAGATCTTTATTACTGAAAGGTTTCAATCACTGAGTCACAAAAAAATATATATCCACTTTATAAAATAACTGTCTGGATGAAACATGAAAATTATTATCGTAGGGAGGGGTATTTCTTGCAAAGTTCTGATAATATTAATAAATTAATGACAGACCTTTTGCGTCGAAAAGGAAAATAACGACGATATGTGACTCACCTAGTAAGAATATATTATCAGGAGACGGGTAAACTAAAACCTACGACGTCAGGGTAGTGACAGGTATACAAGCTTTTCGAATGGTGACAGTGAGAAACTGTGCCCTTTAAATGAAGAATTCGATGAAACTTGTAGTTATTACAATAAGACGTACAGTACACAGGGAGCGGGGAAGACATCGAGTTATTTTATATAATTAGATATATAATTCACATGGGATGGGAAAATGGACTGCAAGTATGATGGCAAAGGAAACAAGTTACCCTGAGAGTGCAATTGGAATGTATGTTAAACACTTCAAAATGGTGATGTCAGTTTTACGTTATTTTCTCTACTGACAGACAGCAGTTAGTTTATTATTTTCAGTGTTTATTTATTTTATATGATAGTTATTTCTTTTACTTGGATTTTGTGGACAGAAACGTTTTCAGGCGGTGGCAGATATATCCGGGCAGTTCGGCGCTCAGGCTGTAACGTTAGCTGGAAGAGTACGAGAGTTGTACAGAACTTATGAGAGATTAAGCGAACGAACTACCATGTAATAGTTAAAGGAAAAAAAATGTTGGTGGTTGTTAGCTCAACTCTTGCCCTACAGGTAAAAACTCATTTGTGTGATATGACGGGAGGGAAGAAGAGCGGGAATAAACCTTGGCACACACAGTACACATCAGACTGGATCTGCCAAGAGAAAGGGAAGGACGCTCATTTGATCAGAATGAAGATTGTGTTTATGTAGCTAATGCAGTCTGGTAAAAGGGTTAGATACGAAGGAGTCTGGGGCGATATCTGGCCGGGATAAAGCAAATCTGCATCTTTTCCATTTGATCATTATGTTGATGTTTTTGATGATGATAACGATGGTTTTGTGTGTGTGTGTGTGTGTGTGTGTGTGTGTGTGTGTGTGTGTGTGTGTGCTTTGTCTTATGGAACTCGTATTTGACATGTCATCTCTGGCATTAAACTATAAATCGATTGTTTTGGAGTGCGGTTTCACATTGACTGGGGCAAGGGACACAGATAAGGTTGCTTTTTCAAGAAATAAACTGAAAAGTAATGTCTTGCCCAGTTTTAAGTATCAAAATAGTGCAAATTGACTGAAATATCCTTCACCTGAGAAGGCATTCAGAACTAAGTAACTTTCATCTATTTACAAATACTCGCCAAAACATTTTCATCAAGCGTAAATGGGATACAGATTTCATTTTGTAATATCCCCTGAAACGAGGCGTGTGCGACTTCAACTAATTTCATCTTTACACAAACACTTCCAAACATGGATGCAGAATTCATGGGTATACACGTTTAGATACGAGCCCACATTAATTGAGGCAAGGTTAATCTGCTTGCTCAGTTTCCAGAATTCCCGTCTTTTGCTAAAAGTTCATTTAAACTTTACTGCTTTTTCGAGAATACTATCAACTTCATGCAACACACAACTTGCTAAGTCTCTGAAGTCTGATAGGATACCAGATACCTTGCTCTCACTGCAATATAGGGTGGTCCATATACATCGCTCATCTCCCTCTCCGCTGGTCGATTACCGGAGTGTTGTGGGGATTGTTCATTCAGTGTTATGATTGAAACATTTCCTATTCCCACTGCCCACACCAGCAGACTGAGCTGTGCTTGCAACACGTAAGGTACGGCCTAATGGAGCTCTGTTTACGGACATCCGTGCATTTTAAGTTATACTGGCATTTATCCAAACTATGTCACATTCACGATCAGATTTCTGTTTTTCAGGCAGCTGCTATAACTAGTAAATCATGCATTATTAGGATGCGGTGACAATGTTGGATGAGAAATAACCAGAAGAGTGTGAGTGGTTCTAGTGGAAGACCGGGTATGAGGTGGAGGTATAGGGTGGAATGGCACATGAATGAGGGCATTGTGCTATGAAGGGAGGGCAACCAGATGGCAAAGGACAGGATGACATGAAGACGATTCGTTTGTGGCCATCTCCCTCGGAATGATGTCAGATTAAAGCAGACACAGTAAAGTCCACTACCATTGATATTCCATGTACTGGCCATAGTCAGTTTGTGTTAACCTTAAGGACCTAGGCCACGCCCAGACTTGAGTAGTACGTCGACATTATGATACTCGGTCAGCCTTAGTTATGAAACAGGAATGAGTCTCCCAGGTTCCTAGTCTACCCTCCAGGTTAACCACATCCGGACTTCAACTAAGCTGAAATAGGTTACCTGATTTATAAGAAACGTGCTTTAGCATGCATGTCCAGTGTCAAAAAATTAAAACATATAAAAACTAAAATCAAGAAAGAAAAGAGCTAGTCTATATCTTACACTGATTCTCATTCGTTTCCGTACCAGGTCATCTTATTAACTTTGGCAACACATGATCAGATTTGGATGTAATCTATGAAACTGATGAACTAATTTGGTTGTCAGTCTTAACTTTCATAACTACACTACGTTTACTGATCTGGGTCCCACATGACCAGATACTGATGTAAGTCATTAAACGGGTGAGTGGGTACTGAGAAGATGCAGTGAATCAGGAGAAATGCGTAAACAGTTCCACTGCAAATGCAAAGTGTTCAAAGGCAACGTCCCCTAAATGTCATCACCTGCACAAAAAACTCCTGGAGCCAGCAACATCAAAGACAGAATTATATCTCAGTGCTCGTGGGCTTAGGAGGTTCTGACATCTTTTCCTACCCAGTTTTTTTTCTACCATATGGAAAATTTTAATTCCCTTGTATGGTATGCATTGCACCTACGTCTGTAATAAAAGACAACTGAACTATAGAATATCAGTGAAGTGCAGTGTTAAAAGTAATTCAGTAAGGAAGAAGTGCTTGGGTGAAAAATTGAAATATTTTATTAAGGACGAGGTACCCGGAAGAGTATGACAAATCCGACTTACTGATCGGTGAAGACTAAAATAAAATATAAGACAAGAAAAATAAAAATAACCACACACACACACACACACACACACACACACACACACACACACACACACACACACACACACAACCAAATCGGAGCTAACTTCCTCAGTCCATCCTTCATTCAAGCCAGTATTGCAATATCAGAAGCTTAAAGACTGTGGTTTTGCTAAGGAATAAATCTCCGCATAAATAAAGACAAAAAAATATATATTTTTTCTTTAATCGAAGGTGGGGAGAAAACCAGCTGCTGCTAACAATGACTCGATCGAGAGTATTTTATAATGATACTCCATAAACCGAGTCATTATCGCAGTCAACAGTTAGATTCGGTCAGTTTTTTTCAGGATCATTAATGAATGTATATGTTATTGCATGTAGTGATAACTGACTATGCATGTAAGAAGCCAAATCTGGCATGAGATATTTAATAATGCAAATATCACACAATGCTAAAGCTCGATGAATTATATATATATATATATATATATATATATATATATATATATATATATATATATATATATATATATATATATATATATATAAATAACGACAATGAAGGAAACTAAAAACAAAATAATAACCTTATCGTCTTGCCTATTTAAGTATATGTTAAGCGCTAAAACAAAAAATTCAGTAACATGAAGAACTCGGAGAAAATGAGGGGGCCTTAATAGTCGTCTGAATGTAAAAATATTATTTAATCGTCTGGCTGCAAACTAAGAACTTATTCTATTCGGGCTAACTGCAGAACAATTTACATTAGGCTCGTGAAAGACCTACTTACACAGGAGTGAGACTTTAAAATAAATTAATATGCCTTTTGACTTAAAATGATCTTCCGATTGAATACTAGCTAAAGTAAGGCGATTTTATTCTGTTCTGAGAAATCCACAACAACCAAAAGACTTATTTTGTTTAGGTCACTTCCGAGCAAACGACTTCTCCTACGAAAAGAATTTCTAACACCAGAGGGATAATTCTTCTATTATATATTTTCTATAACTATTAACTTTCTTAAGTGCTCAGGTAGAACCTCTAATAGTGAGGACGACGACACAAAAAGATGGTGTACCAAGAAGTATCCTGGATATAGAGCTGAAGAAAGAATCCAAATCTCTCCACCATTATTGAACACCCCATTATGGTAAGAATCTGAAAAGACTGGCCCTAAACTCAGCAATTGGGGTTGCAGTCTCGGGGACTCAGGATACTTTATAATACAGTAAAAGCAAGCTCGATTAACAGGAATGCATGGGGATACTTCCATTCCGGATATGGAATTTTCTGGATAATTGAATGTTACACTTAGAAATTTTCTGGGAAGTCAAACAAATGAAACGGTTCCAAACTTGGGACTTTATTTCATAAAGTACTTTATTCACTATTAGATACAGTACAGGTAAGATACAGTGAAGGTACACACACACACACACACACACACACACACACACAAACAGCAAGAGAAATTGTACAGGGCTGAATACAAACCAGCAAACGTTACCAAAATTATTTAAAGAAATTTTTAGCATATGTTACTAGCCAAAATAATTTTGAAAATTAGCTGCATACACTACTTTATCCTGTACTGTACAGAACTAATCAAGAATTATAGGGGCAGGACCGGTATCCAGAATATATTCGACCCCATGCAGGATCGAATTTGCATTCCGATTATACAGATGTGCCGATGCATCGGATGCTGGTTAATCGAGCTTTTACACTACTTATAATAACTTACCCATTTCAGTGAGGGCGTCTTACGTTATAATCAGGCGACCATCGAATGTTTGTATTATGTTTAAGGGAGATTGCTAGCAGTGAAGGAGTAAAGGAAGCCAGTATACAGGGTGTAATGCGATGTATGACAAAAACTTGCACCAATTATCTATTATGCAATTTTGAGTATATTTTGTTCTATAACATATACTCTCTGCGACCCCAGTTCTGTACCCAGCATTCGGCTGTTTAATTGTAAAGTTTCGTGGCTGGCATGTGCCATTGGGTGAGAGCTTCGCAGGGTGACGGGACACGAGTATTATTAGCTTATACTGTACTGTACATAAAAATACCATATCCTATCAGTACAAACGAGTTTTAAGAAGAAACTTTGTGTAGTCTAATGATTCTTTAACATCGTCATGCATTCCTGCAAGTCTTTTGCACAAATCGACTGTAAATTAAGGATTAAATTCAAGTTTTATGGCTTGCGAGAGAGTAGGGAGGGAGTAGCGGGGCTTGTGTGTTGTTGCCAGTTATGTAATCTTTAGTTTGTAGGATATTGCTACCAGCATTATCATAACACCCACAGCTCATTCAGTGGAAAAACGTTATTGTAAAGGGAGATTAGCCTCACTTTAAGTCAGGAAGAATATTATTTATAAAATTTTTCCGCTGCAAGTAAACATAGCGCGATTGGGTATCTCCACCCATATTCCTCTCTGCAGACTGGCATTACCATCGCAGAATCCATAAAAATAGACGATATCTGCATATTCTTCATTCCTGTACGTACGTGGCAAGCTGTTTCATGAACAAGTGAAACTGAACCTAGTGAACAGCTGAACGCGGAGAACAGTAATTGAAGTGTGTGCCTCGCCTGCAAATTTTCCCGTTCAAATGACTGTGGACGCAGGGTTGCCAAGTCCTTATAATCAATCTCGCTAGTTTAGTCCTGAAAACTTGCTAGAATGTCGCTAGATAGTAAACACTGCAAAACATCGCTAGAAAATACGATTAAATCTCTAGAAAATCATCTAAAAATGGCAAAAATATCCAGAATGTAGCAAGATATCATGTTGCCAGATGTTAAATAGTGCCGCTAGGTAGAAACAAAAAAATAGGTCTAGCTGCATAGTCGTTATATTGGCAATCCTGTGCCACTGTTCTCACGTCAACATCATATGAAAGGAATAGTGCCACATTTACTTGCAACAGAAAAACTGTAATGAATAATAATATTACTCCTGACTTAAAGGGATGCTAGTCACTCAGAATAATGTTTTCCACTGAATGAGTTGTGGGTATTATGATAATGCTGGTAGCAATATCCTACAAACTAAAGATTACATAACTGGCAACAACACATCAGTCCCTCTCCTCCCTCCCTGTTCTCTCAAGCCATAAAATTTGAATTTAATCCTTAATTTACAGTGGATTTGTGCAAAAGACTTGCAGGAATGTATGACAATGGTAAAGAATCAATAGACTACGTAAAGTTTCTTCTTAAAACTCGTTTGTTCTGATAGGATATGGGATTTTTATTACAGTACAGTATAAGCTAATAATACTCGTCTCCCGTCGCCCTGCGAAGCTCCCGCCCAATGGCACCTACCAGCCATGAAACTTTACAGTTAAACAGCCGAATGCTCGGTACTGAACTGAGGTTGCAGAGAGTATAATAGAACAAAATATATTCGAAATTGCATTGTAGATTATTGGTGTAAGTTTTTGTCATACGTCGCGTTACACCCTGTATAACTGCTCCAGTTCAAAAAGTCTCCGCCACACTGAGTGAAACCGTCTGAACCTGGGGTTCCCAAATGGAGGGGGGTGGGAGACGTCCTCCTTTAGGAAAAATTGGAATCTTTCACGGAGGGGGGCATAAAGAGAAAAGACCAAAATCGCCAAAGTAACCTATTGAATGTGATGATGGTTATATATTAATTATGTTTTCATGGCCAAATGCTTCTTTTAATTTTGTGTTTTTTATGATTAAGGTCAAAATTTGGTTCTCAGACAATTTTCATGCAGTGTAAAAGTATAAAATTTCCAGAGTTTGTTTTCTATAGCAGCGTTAGATTTCTTGGTTAACAAGCAACGATAAATGGTGGATAATAACTCTTGAACCATAGTGATGTAAATAATTCCCAAAGGGGGGAGGAGGATTTTTCCTTATTGGGAGTTTGGGGGATTCATCAAAGATTTTCTGGCAAATGCGATGAACGATCACGAAATGCTTGGGCTCGAAAAAGGAAGAATATAACGAAAAAAATATGTCATGGTGCTGAAGTGGTTAAACTAAATGCTGGGAAGAATGAAGACGGCATGGCTTAATGTTTGGCTGACTCCCTGCTGTACATTTTGTACATTTTGAATTATGTTCTAGTGGGCCTTGGAGTATTTTATAATAACCAATTCAATATGAGAGGTGTCCTTGGAACTCAGTCAACTTATCTGGCATAAACATAGGTAGGTATCATGCCTACAGTTAAGGACATTCATCTCTATCTACATGTACTTATACTTTTCTCTGTTTTATGCTATCTAATCATTTCTCCACCTATTTTATACCTCTCTCTGTTTTATGCTATCTAGTCTTTTCTCCACCTTTTTTATACCTTTCTCTTTTATGTTATCTGGTCTTTTCTCCACCATTATCTAAATATAACTTTTTGTATCAATCACTTTCTCCATCTTTAACTGTCTATACCTTTCTCTGTGACTATACCTTAATCTACTTCTATATTTATCTTTATCATTACCTCTCTGTAAGTTTCATATGCTTATGTAGGTATAACCTCTTTACCTTTATAACCCGTCCCCGCCCCAGAGGAGCTCGAGGACAGGTATTGTCTTCACTCGGTTTGTCTGTTAACAACTTTACGGGAAAACTACTGGTGCAATTTTGATTAAAACTGCAGGGATGATGGGCTATGCCCCTCTGATCATCTGATTACATTTTGAGCCAAATTAGGTCAAGGCCCAGGTTGTAGGCCCCCAAAAATGCAAAAAAAAAAACAATCGCTATAATTCCTTTCAAATTCGTCATATCGACATGAAACCAAACCCGAAATGTGCATCTATCAAATCTGCATCCTGTAACATGCTTTATTATAACAGGGGGATCACCCCCCAGTTAGTGGTAGGAGGGTCAGGCCTAAAATTACAAATGGGCATAGCATCGTCAATTATCACCAGATTTACTCCAAATTTTGTACGATACATCTTTGACTTGGTATTCTGTTGTGTTTATACGTCAGCATTAAAATGACCGCCTAGGATGGGTTTGCTGTGCCCTAGCACCGTTTCTTGTCTATGTACTGTATACTCCTCTGTTTCTGACGGGCACAACAGCAAACCTAAGAAAGAGGTAATGGCGATAAGACCAAATGGGAATTAAACTTCCGTTACCCAAGAGAAAATGCAAAAAAAAATCCACTCACTTTCCTTTGTACATTTTATCTTGCTGGGTCTCATGCACTCGAAGCTTTTCTGTGCCCTCTTTTGTAGCACGATGAATTCCGGATTTTATTATAATGTAGATATGTTTTGGGTTCTGAGATAAAAGAAGAAGCAAAAGACACTTAGCAGGTACACAAAAAGCTTCATAAACTATGTCTCATAATTCTCATTCGCTCAAATATATTCTTTGCTTTTCTTCTCACGATGAACTGCGTAGAGAGAAAAGGAGAATTTCATATGTTTCCATAGCTCTTGTAGGGATGCATGAATGAAAGAGTCCAGTAGGTGTCCAGAAAAATTTCACGAATAGTTTTCATTATTTCCTGTTCTCTTTGTCCTTTGCCCTTCTGCGTTATAATATATTCGTGAGGCAGAGAAATGGGATTTTAGATGTTCCTGAGCACTGGAAGGATTGCCATTAATGAGTCTCGATGTCGTGTAAAAATCTGCATCCTTTTCCCCTTGTACATTTTCTTCAGTCAGTTTCATGCACCCGAGGCTGTTTTTCACTCTCCTGCTTCTCATGATACTCCTGAGTCAGAAAATGGATCAGAGGGTATTATATTTCCGGGCCTCTCGGACGGATCCAGAACAGGGTTACCATACGTTCTAATTTTCGCGGACATATCCTGCATTTAGGTGTCAAAATCATCGTCCAGGATGAATTTTAAAAATTTTCCATAAGTCTGGGATTTCAGATTCCATCAATTTTACTCAAAAAATTTAATATACCATTAAACTCTGTAATGGAGAGAGAGAGAGAGAGAGAGAGAGAGAGAGAGAGAGAGAGAGAGAGAGAGAGAGAGAGTCCTTAGTTGTTTTCTTCAGCTGGTAATGTTGCCATTTTGGCTGATTTAGCGCTAGCAGCCACCTAAAATGTCCTGCAATTTGCTCTTGTTCAGCCACGAGTTTTTATTTCCGTACTTAGTGCTCTTGTAGCCATAATATAAATGGTAATTGCACACAATTATTGGTTTAGTTTTCATTTTTACACCGCTGTTCATTATATTGTAAAATGATTAAAGATTTTGGTACATTAAAGTAGTACTGGTGTGTATATACAGTACACAGTATACTGTACAGTGTATATATATATATATATATATATATATATATATATATATATATATATATATATATATTACACACACACCAAAGTTTGTGTTGGGGGGTCGAGGGGGAATCATGGGTTTCAGCAGAGGCGTCCTGCATTTTGACTGTTCAGATGTGGCAACCCTAATACAGAAGTAAAAGAGTCTTGTAAGCAGAAATATTCCTTTTGTTGCTCATTTTCTCCTGCCAGTTCTGTAATTTGTTCTTTTATCTCTCACCATAATTTCCTGAGAGAGAGAGAGAGAGAGAGAGAGAGAGAGAGAGAGAGAGAGAGAGAGAGAGAGAGAGAGAGAGAGAGAGAGAGAGAAGGGGGGGAGTCAAGGTGGTTTTGGAAATTGTTAGAGATCTGTAAAGTGTAAACGAGGTAAGGTATGTAGTTGGTGTTGAAAAATCTTCTCATCGTTCTCCTTACACCTATTTCTGCTGGTTCTGTACTTTGTCCTTGTGGTTCTCATGATAAATTTCCAAGACAAAGAAGTGAACTGAGGGGGATCTTAAGAAAATCTTGATAGTGGGTGGGCTGTAGGAACAAAGAAGTCTGATTGGTGTATGAAAATCTCATCTCTTACAGGTACCTTTGGATATTATCTTCCCGTTAGACGAGGGAAACAGAGTTTTTAGATATTTCCCAAGTTCAGGACTGAACGATGAACTAAAGGAAGTCTCGTGTGTGTGAAAAACTATCCACACTCTTCCCTAAAAACAAATTTTCTTCTCTCAGTTATCAGGCAGTCGTGCCTATTCATAGTCACCTGCATCTGATTATTGCAGAGAATGACAGTTACTAATGAAGAAAGTTATGTATTTCCTGAACACTAGGGGATATGAAAGAGAAATGGAGTCAAATGGGCTTGTAGAAATTTCATACTCTTTCTCCACCTCCATAGGTGTCTTGTGCCCTCATTTATTTCATGATAAAATCCATGAAAAAAAATAATGCATCGAAGGGCATTTTATATTAATAATTATCAGCCTGGGAGGCGCTCCACACTTGGGGGGACGTGAGCAATATCCAAGTGGGACGTAGGGACTCATAGCAAAAATAGTGAGTGGCTTGAACTAGTGTGTTTGTGTGAGTGTGTGTGTGTGTGTGTGTGTGTGTGTGTGTGTGTGTGTGTGTGTGTGTGTTACAATGAACTATTGATTTATATTTAGTATTCAAACTGACTCTGATTCTGTCTTCAGAGCACACACACACACACACACACACACACACACACATATATATATATATATATATATATATATATATATATATATATATATATATATATATATATATATATATATATATATATATATATAGACAGATAGATAGATAGATAGATAGATAGACAGACAGACAGATATAGATAAAAATAGATTGATAAATAGATAGATACATATAGATATATAGATATAGATAGATAGATTGTTTCTTTCCTTCATGCCTGCAGACTGGTTGCCTCTCTGTTTGTTTTTTGCTTTTCTCTAGTCTGGTGGTTATAAGAGAAAATGAAAGATATAAATATGCCTTACACTGCAAGACAGACAGGAGCCCGGTAAAAATATACACGTCGCTCAACTTACCTCCTATCCCTCGAAAAAGGGGGACAGCGAACTGCTGGAGAAGGGCTAATGCAGCCTGTATTCAACTGCATTAACGTCCACTTGAACCAGCAGCAAAAATTATAATAAATCTGGAATAAGTTTTCAAAGTTAGATGATGGCAGGAAGCGAGTGGTGTGGAAGGGGGATGTGGACACGATGATGAAGTCTTGGGGGAGGGGGGAAGCGTGAGTATGTAAACCAGGGAGAAGGAGCTGATACCAAAAGAATGGTTGAGAACCACTGTTTTCGATATTGTTGAACCTTAGGAGAGATGTAGGGGTGAAAGAGTCTCGCTGGAAATGACTGATGCCAATGTCGTGTTGATGTCTTTCTTGTTATCGTAGGGGGCTGGGCATCTCTCTCTGGCTGTAAGATTTTGTTAGGTTGTCCTCTCTCTCTCTCTCTCTCTCTCTCTGGGCTATTCTCTTCAACTGACTCTGATATGAATCTACTTCTTTTATTGGCTTCGCTTGGTTTTATTCTAACTCTCACTTACATTCTGACTGTCGTTGGGCTTCGTTCTAAGTCTTCCTGCCATCCCCATACCCAGCACCTCACGTGAAACTCTTCCCCCATTCCTCACACTTCCCCATGCTTCCCCACAGCCCGAGGAACACAGAGGCGATGATGATTATGATGAGGAAACAACGTGGGAGTGGGAGGACGGTAGTGACTTTGTCCCCCACATTCACCCGTTCACCCATGAAAATGAGGCCAGGTGTAGTGTCCCTGAACTTCACCATACCTCCAGTAGGCTTGACTTTTTCAGGAACTACTTTCCTGTGGGGTTTGCTTTGAAGATTGTGGCCCTGACCAACGCCTTTGCTGCATTTGAACATGGGGTAACAACATGGACACGACACAGATGATTGTTTGAACCTGACATGACCCTGGGTGAAATGAATGTGTTCCTAGCATTTGTGCTTTTGTTAGGGATATTGAAAAAAAATCAGCATCCCTCGTACTGGATTGTGGATCCAGTAATGGTGACACCATTTTTTGGCAAGGTGATGGGAAGGAATCGTCTTCAGTATATCCTGAGCTGCCTTTATTTTTTTACACCCTTGACCCTGCAAATGCAAACAACACGGACAGGATGAGGAGGATACGTCTGGTTTTTGATCACCTTCGAGAGGAATTCCGTACCTCCTTCTCTCCATACCGAGACCTCGTCATAGATGAGAGTCTAGTGCTATGGAGAGGTAATATTGCTTTTCGTCAGTATATCCCCAGCAAAAGACACAGGTTTGGCTTCAAAATCTTCGTGATGTGCGACTGAAAGACTGGGTATGTGCAGGACATAGTCCTGTACACAGGTGTTCAAACGGACATCACAGAAGATAGAAGTTTGGGACTCTCAGGGGCTATGGTAATAACGATGATCGAGGAATATCTTCATTGTGGGCACGTCTTATACCTCGAAATTGGTACATAAGCTCCCTTCTCGCCAGGTACCTGCACCTGCAGGAAACTGGTCTGTGTGGCACTGTAAAGAAGAACCGTCAGCACATGGTGAAGGTGGGGAGGAAGCTTCAGAAAAACGAGGTTGTTTTTTACAAATCACATAATATCCTCACAACAACATGGCACCACAACCGCGAAGTATTCCTCCTCTCGTCTGTTCATCGGCCCCTTGTACACCGCACAGCCTGTGTAGATTGCAGGACAGAAGGGCAGCACCACGTCAGGAAACCAGAACCTGTCTTAGCCTACAATGTGAATATGCGACAGGTTGATCAATCAGACGCCATGATTTCCAGCATTGACTGTGCCAGGCCCACAATGAAGTGGTATAAAAAATTATTCTTCCATCTCCTCGACATCACCGTCCTCAACGCTCACTATCTCCACGCACATACCACTGGCATCCAGAAGACCTCCGAGGGCTATATTCGCGAGCTGGTGCGGGAAATAGTGGGGGAATATGGGAAAAACAGAAGTGCTGCTCACCACCACCACACCGCCACCACACCTCTCTGCCTCACCTCTAGACACGTCTCCAAAATCGTCCCTCCAAATGCAACACGTCAGAATCCCCAGCAGAGGTGTTACATGTGTGCAAACAGCACTGTAAGGCCAAGTACTAAGCGGAAGAACTCAAGGTATGTGTGTGCAGAGTGTGATGTAGGACTGTGCATATACCCATGCTTCGAGGAGTACCACACTCTCGCTAACTGTTGAGAAACAATAGTGTGGTAATGACGAGCGATAAAAAGACGCTCAAAAAGTGTTGTAAATACGAAAAACAGACGCTCAGAAAGTGTTATGAGTACTGCATACAGTGATGACATGTAAATATTTTCTCGTAAGTGTAAGGACTAAACGTTGTGGAGTAAATTTTACATATGTTCTCGTAAGTGTTAGACGATGTATTCACAGTGAGATAATCAAAAATACTCTGGTAATGTCTGTGTATACTGAAGGCATGTTGTAAATAATTTATTGTAAGTGAAAGGGCTGTACATTGTGAAGTCAAGTTATATATATTTGCTCGTAACTGTAAGACAATGCATTCACAGTGATACGTATAGTGTCACATGAGTAAGTTATTCTTTTCCCCAAAAAAGGCGATTTTTTTATGAAATAATTTTTTTTTTTTTTTTTTTTTTTTTTTTTTTGTGGGTGTAAAGTGGACAGAAAAGTGTTAAGACCATTCCAATACCTTCCCTGAGTCATGTTGGTGAGAATACCTGAGTTTACCTTTCACTGAAAATGAGATTTCTCTCACCGCTGCTGAGGATTCCCCGCTCGCTCACGCCTGTGGGCGGGTGGAGGGACTACGAAAAACGCGCTTCCAGCCTCCGATGAGTTTTTTATTGGTCATATTCGTTTTTTTTCACATCAAAATCAATCATTTTAGCCAAAAAAAAAAAAACAATAAAAAATTGGCCGGCTCGGGGTGATACTTAGGTCTTTAAGTGGCCAGCATGCAGAGAGTAAAAATTACTTCAATTGATATAATTTCTACCTTCATTGGTGTCAATTCTAACAAGGAATATGGGCGTGAAGGGGTCCCTTCTTTTGTCCTCGAGATCTGTGCTTCTGTTTTTACACCGTTCCAAGATAAACTCATTTACCTTTGTCAACTTCCGTATTTTATTCTTACTGGAAGTTTGCTCTCATTTAGCCTGTATCAAAAGAGGGTGACCATTCCACACCCTCTAACTATCGACCAGTAGCTTTAACATCCTGTATTTCAAAAGTTTCTGAATTTATTCATTAAAAAAAAAAAAAAAAATCCACCTTTCTTAGCGCAGCCTTCTTTCCCATTGTCAGCATGAGTTCTGCCCGGGACGCTTCTCTGGCGATCTTCTCACCTATCTTTCAGACTCCTCGTCCTCCTCCTTTCGGCACTATGGCGAAAGCCTTTGGATTTGACAAGTCAAAGGCTTTTTTGATCGAGTCTGGCAAAATCTTTAATGTCCAAACTGCCCTCTTACAGGCTCTATCCTTATATTTGTGACTTCATCAACAAGTTCCTTTCTGATCGTTGTATAGCTGCTGGTGTAGATGGCTAACATTCTTCTCCTAGAGCTGTCAGTAGTGGTGCTCCTCAGGGCTAAGTCCTGTCACCAATCTCTTCCTTCTCTTCATGAGTGACCCACTAAGCTGTAAATCTAACCCTATCCACTCATACACTGATGACTCCACCATTCACCTTCCATTCACTTCCCACAGCAGTTACTTCAATTAACGAGGGGTGAGGCTACACCACACCTAACGTCTGACTTGGCTAATAGCTCTGATCGTGGCAAATGTAATCATGTTGTTTTTAATGCGTCAGAAAATCAGTTCGTACATCTCAGCTTGACAAAATCTGCAGGAGTATCCTATAATTTTTACCAATATTCCACTCAGTTTTGCATCTTCTGTCAATATACTTGGGGATCCATTTCCTCTCTGGACTTATCTTGGAAAAATCGTATTACCTCTCTTGTATAATCTGCTTCCAAGAGATTAGGTGTGCTGAGCCGACTCCATGCCTTCTTTACCCTTATGCTGTTGCTGACTTTATACATGGGTTTTATTCGTCCGTGTGTAGAGTACAACTCTCATGTGTGGGGAGGCTCAGCACATACAGTTATTCTCAACATGGTGGAGTCAAAAGCTTCTCGTTTCATTAAGTCTCCTCCACTTACTGGTTCCTTTCAACCTCTGTCTCTTTGCCACACTGTTGCATCTTCATTTTTCCTGTCGCGACTTTACTTGTCATTGTTCTTCTTAACCATCTGCTTCCATTCCTACATCTCTGTGTTGGGCATGTGGCACCCATCTAACAACAAACTCTCATTCTTTGTCTTTCTAGCTCCTAAATGGATGAGTTAACCATTTCTCCCAGTCCTTCATGTATGCAATAGGTCAACTTTGGAACTATCTCCTTCTGTCTGTATTTCCTGCTGCCTATGATCTCCAGTCTTTTAAATGCAGTCTGTCCAGGCATCTCGAAATGAATGGGTATTGAATTTGGCTCCCGGCTATCTTGTTCTTGTTTTTTCTTTTAGAGAGGGTGGACTATTTTCCCGGCTCCTGGCTTTTGGTTCCTTCTTTCTTGCATAAAAAACACTTTCAATTATATGATCTTTGCATTATTATTACAAGATCTAGAGATATTCATTAAAACATTTCGTTTTACGTCATCTTCCTGCTGTGTTCTTTGAATGTTATATTTCTGGATTATATTATATTTACATCAAAAACAAGAAGCGGTGCCGGGCACGGCAAACCCATCCTGCAGTTGCTTTAGTGCTGGCCTATAAACAGAATGGGATATGGAGTCAATGATGTCACATATCAAATTTGGAGTAAATCGTGTGAAAATTTACGAATACATGCCCGTTTGAACTTTTACGTCCAACCCATCTGACATTAACCTCCCTACCACTAACTGGGAAGCGACCCCCCTGATGTAATGAGGCATGTTACAGGATGCAGAGTTGAAAGATGCACCTTTGTGTTTTGGTTTCATGTCTATATGACGAATCTGAAAGGAGTTAAGGCAATAAAGCGATTTATACATTTTACATTTTGGGGAACTTACAGCCTAGGCCTTGGCCCAATTTGGCCAAAAACCTAATCAGGTGATCAGAAGGTCATAGCCCATCATGCCTGTAATTTTAGTCAAAATCACACCAGTAGTTTTCGCGTAAAATTGTTAACGAAAAGACTGACAGATAGACAAACAGACAGACAAACCGAGTGAAAACAGTACCCGTCTCTAAGCCGCTCCGGGGAGGGGGGGGGACGGGTAAGTATTGATAAAATCACATTATTTAATTACGAATAATTAACTATATTAGCATATCGTTACTGTAGCTATTTATAATAGCAGTTTTCACTCCTATTGAGAGCACGTTTAGCGACATGTGTTATTCTGGCCTGACAACTCTAAACACCGCACGTATTTCTGAAGTTACATACAAAACACGAAACAAAAGCCATCCATGGAATATGGTCTAAAATTTTCCAATAAACTTTAAGGCACACATAATTCGAGCAATGCATTCAACATTGTTAACTGGCATTCGGGCAGCAGAGAGACAATGCTTCTCTATGAACAATATATCACAACTGTTTGGACAAACGAGAAATTTTCGATTTTCTTTTATTGGCAGATTTCTGGGAAGAAATTGTATATATATATATATATATATATATATATATATATATATATATATATATATGTGTGTGTGTGTGTGTGTGTGTGTGTGTGTGTGTGTGTGTGTATGTGTGTGTGTGTGTGTGTGTGTGTGTGTGTGTGTGTGTCTCACACACACAGGTTAAGGTTGTATGTCGCAAGAAGGAGGGGTAGATGAGTGGAAAGAGGAAAAGTGAGATGTGAAGAAGGAAGAGGGATTATGGCAGAAATTATGTAGCTGAGCCTTTATGAAATGGGAGAAATGGAGTTCCCCCGAGCTAAGCCCTGTATTGGACTATATAGCCCCGCTAGGGTTACAGGAGCGAGCTACCACTCCCGGCACGGCAGCCCGGGCGAGGCTCGAACTCGCAATCCCCCGATTACGAGTCCGGCGCACTACCACTGTGCTACCGCGCCCCCCTGAGCCTTTATGAAGCACCCTAGTTTGCCATACCTGATATAATGGCACAGTAGTATGTTGTGGCTTTGGCTAAGTTCTTGAATATGTTGACAGTTACCAAGCCGGGTCATGTTCACCTGTTTCCTTGGTTAATTAGAAATAGATAGGTAGACAAGTAGGTAGGTCGAAAGACAGATAGACAAGTAGGCAGGTACACAAAAAAACAGACTGATGGGTAATCAGACATGTAAGTAGAAATATCATGATATTTAGTAACAGTCTGAAAGTACAGGGGCACTAAGTTCTTTGGTACACTAAGTCACCATTCCTGTCTATTTATGCCATATTTATTTCGTTAGGTAAGTAGGCAGGCAGGTATGTAGGTAGACAGACAGATACACAAACTGACTGCCTGATATAGAGATAAACGAATAGAAAAATTGATAAACTGAATTAGCCTTACCTGTTTTAATAGCTCGACAGAGTGGAGTGGCCCTGACCAGGTGCCTTGGTGTGTTGATTATGACCAGTCCTTGAAACACTCGCCTCGTTTCCTTTGGTAGGTAGTTCGAGTGTTTCCTTAGCAGTTCACGCACCAGTTGATAATCAAGGGAGTTATTTTTGCATATCACTTCGTCAGGGAAACAGAGGTTATAATTGCATAGGTCTATTAAGCGAACTTGGTCTAGATTTTTATCCTTTTGCAGCTTCGTTTTTGTAACTCATGGCAGAAGAAGCCAAGGCTATGCCTCTACATTTCTGTATCACTTCTTTGTGAACAGCATCATACTCTACTACTACTATTTATCTAATTTTACAAATCAGCATTTAAGATGGAGAGTTTACCATTTTTCGGCCAAGTTAAAATGAAAGGAATATGATTGTAGCTGCTACCACAGGTTCACCTGATTGTGAACCCAGTGGGCTGCAGAAAACTATCACTGCATCCCACCATCCTCCTTTGGGGAAGTGGGGGAAGACTGGGGACACTTTTGTGTTCAGGCAGATTTTCCATCTGAGTGCATCAGCCCCACCACAAGGAGACGTCCATCTCCAACAAAGAAGAAATAACATGGGTTTAATGGGGACAAGCAATCACCTAAAACATTACATACCTGCCAACATTACTGGCGATGTAAATAAACAGCAATATATAACTAACGCACCGCAAAATTTACGAAGGACAATAATGATAATAAAGATTTCCGACAGCCATTGCCTATGGGAAACCGAGCAACAAAAGGACCTTGAGGTCAAGGTTGATTTCCTGCATGTCACATTAATTCATCACAGTCTAAGGTCTACAAGTTTGGTGTTTCTACCTTTGATCCTTCTTGGAAATTTAGGAGACATCTGGAATAACCGGAAAAGTCGTAATTTTTACCCAAGGCGAGGTCAAGGTCACTGATCTTGTGGATGACTCTTTAAATGTTCATAGTCTATAAGTCCCCCAAGTTTGGTGGCTCTAGCTATAATCTTTCAAGCAAATTATGTCACATCCAGAATATCAAGCAAAGTCCCAATTTCTTTCATCAGGCGATCTCAGAGAATGATCAACTGATTAAAACCATACGACATCCCCGCCTGTATCACCCTTAAAACTAATTTGTCATAAAATTTCGTCTTCCTAACTTAATCAGTTCTTGAGATATAGTGGCTGACTCACTTTTCTGTGTACCAGAAAATATCGTTTTTTTTTTCACATCAAAATCTATCATTTTAGCCAAAAAAAAAAAAAAAAAAAAAAAATTGGCCAACACGGGGGTGAGACTTAGGTCTTTAAGTGGCCGGCACGCGGCGGGTTAAAATTCCTTCAATTGATATAATTTCTACCTTCATTAGTGTCAATTCTAACAAGGAATATGGGCGTGAAGTGGTCCCTTCTTTTGTCCTCAAGATCTGTGCTTCTGTTTTTACACCTTTCCAAGATAAACTCATTTACCTCTGCCTGTCAATTTCTGTATTTTATTCTTACTGGAAGTTTGCTCTCATTTAGCCTGTATCAAAAGAGGGTGACCATTCCACACCCTCTAACTATCGACCAGTAGCTTTAACATCCTGTATTTCAAAAGTTTCTGAGTCTATTCATAAAAAAAAAAAATCCACCTTTCTTAGCGCAGCCTTCTTTCCAATTGTCAGCATGAGTTCTGGCCGGGTCGCTCCTCTGGCGATCTTCTCACCTACCTTTCAGACTCCTCGTCCTCCTCCTTTCGGCACTATGGCGAAAGCCTTTGGATTTGACAAGTCAAAGGCTTTCGATCGAGTCTGGCAAAATCTTTAATGTCCAAACTGCCCTCTTACAGTTTCTATCCTTATATTTGTGACTTCATCAACAGGTTCCTTTTTGATCGTTGTATAGCTGCTGGTGTAGATGGCTAACATTCTTCTCCTAGAGCTGTCAGTAGTGGTGCTTCTCAGGGCTAAGTCCTATCACCAATCTCTTCCTTCTCTTCATGAGTGACCCACTAAGTTGTATATCTAACCTTATCTACTCATACACTGATGACTCCACCATTCACCTTCCATTCACTTCCCGCAGCAGTTACTTCAATGAACGAGGGGTGAGGCTTCAGCACACCTAACGTCTAACTTGGCTAATGTCTCTGATCGTGGTAAATGTAATCATGTTGTTTTTAATGCATCAGAAAATCAGTTCTTACATCTCAACTTGACAAAATCTTCTGCAGGAGTATCCTATAATTTTTACCAATATTCCACTCAGTTCTGCATCTTCTCTCAATATACTTGGGGATCCATTTTCTCTCTGGACTTATCTTGGAAAGATCATATTACCTCTCTTGTATAATCTGCTTCCAAGAGATTAGGTGTGCCTTCTTTACCTTTACGCTGTTGCTGACTTTATACATGGGTTCTGTTCGTCCGTGTGTAGAGTACAACTCTCATGTGTGGGGAGTCTCAGCACATACAGTTATTCTCAACATGGTGGAGTCAAAAGCTTTTCGTTTCATTAAGTCTCCACCTCCTACTGGTTCCTTTCAACCTCTATCTCTTTGCCGCATTGTTGCATCTTCATTTTTCTTGTCACTTCAATTGTCACTGCTCCTCTAAACCGTCTGCTTGCATCCATCCACCTCTGTGTCGGGCGTGTGGCACCCATCTAACAACAAACTCTCATTCTTTGTCTTTCTAGCTCCTAAATGGAAGAGTTAACCATTTCTCCCAGTCCTTCATGTATGCAATAGGTCAACTTTGGAACTATCTCCTTCTGTCTGTATTTCCTGCTGCCTATGATCTCCAGTCTTTTAAATGCAGTCTGTCCAGGCATCTCGAAATGAATAGGTATTGAATTTGGCTCTCGGCTATCTTGTTTTTGTTTTTTCTTTTAGAGGGGGTGGATTATTTTCCCGGCTCCTGGCTTTTGGTTCCTTCTTTCTTGCATAAAAAACACTTTCAATTATATGATCTTTGCATTATTATTACAAGATCTAGAGATATTCATTAAAACATTTCGTTTTACGTCATCTTCCTGCTGTGTTCTTTGAATGTTATATTTCTGGATTATATTATATTTACATCAAAAACAAGAAGCGGTGCCGGGCACGGCAAACCCATCCTGCAGTTGCTTTAGTGCTGGCCTATAAACAGAACGGGATATGGAGTCAATGATGTCACATATCAAATTTGGAGTAAATCGTGTGAAAATTTACGAATACATGCCCGTTTGAACTTTTACGTCCAACCCATCTGACATTAACCTCCCTACCGCTAACTGGGAAGCGACCCCCCTGATGTAATGAGGCATGTTATAGGATGCAGAGTTGAAAGATGCACCTTTGTGTTTTGGTTTCATGTCTATATGACGAATCTGAAAGGAGTTAAGGCAATAAAGCGATTTATACATTTTACATTTTGGGGAACTTACAGCCTAGGCCTTGGCCCAATTTGGCCAAAAACCTAATCAGGTGATCAGAAGGTCATAGCCCATCATGCCTGTAATTTTAGTCAAAATCACACCAGTAGTTTTCGCGTAAAATTGTTAACGAACAGACTGACAGATAGACAAACAGACAGACAAACCGAGTGAAAACAGTACCCGTCTCCAAGCCTCTCCGGGGAGGGGGGGGACGGGTAAGTATTGATAAAATCACATTATTTAATTACGAATAATTGACTATATTAGCATATCGTTACTGTAGCTATTTATAATAGCAGTTTTCACTCTTACTGAGAGCACGTTTAGCGACATGTGTTATTCTGGCCTGACAACTCTAAACACCGCACGTATTTCTGAAGTTACATACAAAACACGAAACAAAAGCCATCCATGGAATATGGTCTAAAATTTTCCAATAAACTTTCAGGCACACATATTTCGAGCAATGCATTCAACATTGTTAACTGGCATTCGGGCAGCAGAGAGACAATGCTTCTCTATGAACAATATATCACAACTGTTTGGACAAACGAGAAATTTTCGATTTTCTTTTATTGGCAGATTTGTGGGAAGGAATTGTATATGTGTGTGTGTCTGTGTGTGTGTGTGTGTGTGTGTGTGTGTGTGTGTCACACACACACACACACACACACACACAGGTTAAGGTTGTATGTCGCAAGAAGGAGGGGTAGATGAGTGGAAAGAGGAAAGGTGAGATGTGAAGAAGGAAGAGGGATTATGGCAGAAATTATGTAGCTGAGCCTTTATGAAGCACCTTTGTTTGCCATACCTGATATAATGGCACAGTAGTATGTTGTGGCTTTGGCTAAGTTCTTGAGTATGTTGACAGTTACCAAGCCGGGTCATGTTCACCTGTTTCCTTGGTTAATGAGAAATAGATAGGTAGGTAGAAAGACAGATAGACAAGTAGGCAGGTACAAAAAAAGACAGACTGATGGGTAATCAGACGTGTAAGTAGAAATATCATGATCTTTAATAACAGCCTGAAAGTACTTGGGCACAAAGTTCTTTGGTACACTAAGTCACCATGCCTGTCTATTTATGCCATATTTCTTTCGTTAGGTAAGTAGGCAGGTATGTAGGTAGGTAGGTAGACAGACAGACAGATACACAAACTGACTGCCTGATACAGAGATAAACGAATAGAAAAATTGATAAACTGAATTAGCCTTACCTGTTTTAATAGCTCGACAGAGTGGAGTAGCCCTGACCAGGTGCCTGGGTGTGTTGATTATGACCAGTCCTTGAAACACTCGCCTCGTTTCCTTTGGTAGGTAGTTCGAGTGTTTCCTTAGCTGTTCACGCACCAGTTGATAATCAAGGGAGCTATTTTTGCATATCACTTCGTCAGGGAAACAGAGGTTATAATTGCATAGGTCTATTAAGCGAACTTGGTCTAGATTTTTATCCTTTTGCAGCTTAGTTCTTGTAACTCATGGCAGAAGAAGCCAAGGCTATGCCTCTACATTTCTGTATCACTTCTTTGTGAACAGCATCATACTCTGCTACTACTATTTATCTAATTTTACAAATCAGCATTTAAGATGGAGAGTTTACCATTTTTCGGCCAAGTTAAAATGAAAGGAATATGATTGTAGCTGCTACCACAGGTTCACCTGATTGTGAACCCAGTGGGCTGCAGAAAACTATCTCTGCATCCCACCATCCTCCTTTGGGGAAGTGGGGGAAGACTGGGGACACTTTTGTGTTCGGGCAAATTTTCCATCTGAGTGCATCAGCCCCACCACAAGGAGACGTCCATCTCCAATAAAGAAGAAATAACATGGGTTTAATGGGGACAAGCAATCACCTAAAACATTACATACCTGCCAACATTACTGGCGATGTAAATAAACAGCAATATATAACTAACGCACCGCAAAATTTACGAAGGACAGTAATGATAATAAAGATTTCCGACAGCCATTGCCTATGGGAAGCCGAGCTACAAAAGGACCTTGAGGTCAAGGTTGATTTCCTGCATGTCACATTAATTCATCACAGTCTAAAGTCTACAGGTTTGGTGTTTCTACCTTTGATCCTTCTTGGAAACTTTGGAGACATCTGGAATAACCGGAAAAGTCGTAATTTTTACCGAAGGCGAGGTCAAGGTCACTGATCTTGTGGATGACTCTTTAAATGTTCATAGTCTATAAGTCCCCCAAGTTTGGTGGCTCTAGCTATAATCTTTCAAGCAAATTATGTCACATCCAGAATATCAAGCAAAGTCCCAATTTCTTTCATCAGGCGATCTCAGAGAATGATCAACTGATTAAAACCATACGACATCCCCGCCTGTATCACCCTTAAAACTAATTTGTCATAAAATTTCGTCTTCCTAACTTAATCAGTTCTTGAGATAGAGTGGCTGACTCACTTTTCTGTGTTCCGGAAAATATCCGGAGATCCAGTCGATGTATTACCATCATATTTGGCCAAAAGCTAAGACAGCTGTCCTACTGAGGTAACTAAGTTTGATGACTCCAGGACAAATTGCCTTTGAAATATCGCAATTTTAAAACAAATAATACTGATTATAATAAGATTATTGACAAAAACAAGAAAATTTCTCTCAGGCATGTGGGATGTTTTAATGAAAAAAAGTCATGTAACTGCCATGTTCGATTCAGCGCAGTTAATGCTATCAATGTCCATCCTACATACCTTATACATTTCCTGCTCCTACTACCTCACCATGTTCACACTAGCCAACTGATCTCTCCCGACTTTACATTCAGTACCACTAGGTGAAACTTTTTATACATCACCCTGTATATCGTTAAATTATTTCCTCTTTAAAGCTTAACAAGGTCAGTCATAATTTTACCTCAGAAAGTTTTTATTAAAAGAAATTAAAGCATCATTAAGTTAAAAAGTGAAAAAAAGTGACTTGTTAAAGCAAAATAGGGTAATAGTAACAGTACACTTCAGTGTGAGATACTATACTGCGTTGGTTGCTATACCGGTACAGGTATCCCTACAGTACTTATATCACCAAGTGGAAATGATTTTAAAGGTTGAAAGAAAGTGTATAACATATCATAAAAGGAAGCTAATGGAAAAAGTATAGAGGGTATACTGTAGAAAACTAAAAGCAGAATTTTTCTTACGCAAGGAAGAAGGAACCAAAGGACAAAAGCACACAAAATCTTCCAAGGAAAATAAAAACTAAATTACAGAGCTAATTAGAGATCCATTAATTTCGAGATTCCTAGAAACACTGCCTATAAAAGACTGCAGAGCATAGGCAGTAGGAAGTACAGACATAGGATGGCAGTTCCAGACATGACGTGTTGCATATATGAAGGACTGAGAATAACGGTTCACACTTCCATGAGAGATTCAGACAGAAAAGGGATTAGAGACTGCTAGGAGGGTTCTATGCTCCCGTCATAGTGGTTTAAGGATGCAAGCAGATGGTTCAAAAGAGCAGTGACCATTGAAGCAGCGTCAGAAAAGAGAGAAAATGTAACGGTGCGGAGAAGAGACAAAGGTTGCAGGGAACCAGTAAGAAGGGGAGAGTTAATGTGACAGAAAGCCTTTGACTACACCTTGCTAAGAAGAGCTGTTTGTTGGGAGCCTCCCCAGACATGAGAATTCTACTGTAAACAGGGGTAAATAAAACCCATTATAAAGTCAACAACTGTGTAGGGAAAAAGAAGGCACGGAGTCGGCTTAGCACACCTGATCTCTTGGAAGCAGATTTTATAAGATAGGTAATAATTACCTCCGCCTAGGAGATTATGATTTTAGCCACATTAGTTTGACTGTTTGTCTGTTAGGAGGATTACTTAAAAAGTTATGAACGGATTATGCTGATTTTTTTTCATGGGTATGGAATGGCCTAAGGAACAATCCATTAGCTTTTGGTGATCCAGATCGTCATTCGGATCCAGGAATTTTTTGTTTGTTGGTCCGTAAGATATCTCCAAAACTTCTCAATGAATTTCAATGGAATTGTGTGGAAGGATGAGCCATCGGCCAAGAAAGACTTGACTAAACTTGGGGGCGGATCTGGATTCTGCAATTGCATTGGCAGCGGTATGCACTCCATGAGTGCTTTCTAGTTTATATCTCTCCAGTATTAATCCAAAGGGAATGGAATCACAATTGTGTTCAGTGATGATGCAAGATTGAGCTGGATATTGTTAAAAATATGGCGATACTGCTGCAGAAGATTGTAACTTGTCAAAAGATGAAAGACGTGAGTTTTTGATGCATTAAAAACAACAACTTACTCCAGTCTGAGATATGAGCCAAGTCAGACATTACATGTGCCTCAGATTCATCCCTTGTTTATCGACATAACTGCTGAGATGGATGCAGTAAAAGTGAGTGGAATGGTGAAGAGTGGAGTCATTAGTGTAAAAGTTGAAAGGGCTAGATGTTCAGTTTAGAAGGTCACCTGGTTACTGATGAATAGAAGGAAGAGAGTTGGTGATAGACAGAACCCTAAGGAATACCACTACTAATAGCTCAAGGAGAAGAACGGTGGGCGTCTACAAGGGCAGCTATATAAGAACCAGAAAGAAAGCTAGAAATGAAGGCACAGATGTAAGGATAGAGACCGTAAGAGAGCAGTATGGAAAATATAGATCTATGTCAGAATTGATCAAAGCCTTTCAGATGTCAAGTGCAATGGCAAAGCATTCACCAAAGTCCCAAAAGGAGGATGACCAGGAGTACTGTATGAAAGGAAGGTGAGAAGATCGCTAGTGAAGCATCCCTGGCGGTACCCATACTGGCGATAGGAAAGAAGTCGGTGATAAAAAAGGTACTTTTTTGTAGAATAGGTTGAAAACTAGAAATACAGGATGCTAAAGCAATTTGGCGATAATCAGAGGAATGGGAATGGTTACTCTTCTTTCGGGCAGGCTGGATGAGGGCACTCTTCCAGTAAGAATGAAAGGTACAAGTCGACAGACAAAGAAGGAGTTTGCCTCGGTAAGATGTAAGCACAGAAACACAATTCTTGAGGACAATAGGATAGACCCCATGAGGTCCATATGCCTTGTTATTATTGAGGCCTGTGATGGTAGAAAGTACATCATGTGGAGAAATTATAATATCAAATATGAGGAAGTGAGAGATGACAAGTGATGGAGCAACAGCACCGGAATTGTCGAACGTGGAATTGGAGGAGAAACTCTGAACAAAGAGTTCCATCTTTTCAGTACAAGAAACAGCTACAGAGCCATCAGCATGGAAAGGAGGAGGAATGGATGATGATGTAAAGTTGTTAGAAAGGTTATTGGGAAGGTACCAAAAGGAGAGGGAAGAATCTGAGGCAGAATTCAGAGCATTTGGTACTAATGAAATTGTTCTTAGCGGAGCAAAGAACAGATGCAGCATGGTTCAGGGCAGAGACATAAAAGAGATGATGTTCAAGGGTGGTTTTGTTGCAGTACCTTTTCCAGGGTTTCTCCTTGTTGTGAACAGCATTTGAATAAGTGTGGTTAAACCAATTTTTTTTTTCCATTAATCACAGAATAAGAGAAATAAATGCATGTTTCTATGACCGAGTGAATAACTTCTGTATTATGCAAGGCATACTTAGATGGTTCTTGGCCATGGAAACGAAAATCATTTCAGGGAAAACCAAAGAAGTATGGCCTAAGGGCATCCCAATCAGCAGTTCCAAAGTTCCACAGCCGCTGCTTCTGGGGAGTGTCCACAGGCCTTACTGGCACAATAGAACAGGTTAAGATTATACAGTTGTGATCGGAGAAGTCAAAAGGAAAGAAAAGATTAACTGCTTAAACAGAAAGATTAGTTGTAAAGAAGTAGTCAAGTATACTGGAATTATCTCCAAGATGGTTATGGATCTGGGTAGGGTTCTGTACAAGCTGCTCTAGGTTATTAGAAAAATGAGAGATGTAGACTTGCTCATCAGGTGGATCAGTGAATGGAGAGGAAAGCCAAAGATGGTGGTGACTATTGAAATCACCTAGAGATTTCAGAAAATAGATTGATAAAATGTGCTCCATCTTAGAAGTAAGACAGTCAAAGAACTTTTCATAGTCAGAAGAATTAAGGGGTAAGTACACAGCACAGATATGTTTAGTCAGAGAAGTACGGAATAGCCGAAGACAGAGAATGGAGAATTCAGAAGACTTAACCCCTTAAGACTGCAATTGTTTCAGGCAGGGTACCTCCCACAACCGCAATTCGGAGATGTTTTGGCGACTTTCACCAAGGACAAATTGACTGTGTTCTGGCTAAAGAGGAAGAATTTACACACCTGACAATGCAATCCGTATCCCCGTAGACCTAATAGTTACCTCACAATCGCGCATCAAAGTTTTTAAAAAAAGTTTGTGATAGTTACCCTTCGAAAACAATCGAAAACATGAAAATTTAGATAACTACCTATTTTTCTTATTGAAACAGGTCATTTCAAAGTGTTTTGTCACACTAAAAATGAAAACAGGTGTATGTAGGTGTGAAGAGATTACTAGATTGTGGGGAGATAATGTAGGCTGTGGATAGTAGGCCTATAGGTACGGGAGTTGGAAATAATCAGCTTTTCACATGAAAAGAAAGCACTTCATTGTGTTCTGTAACATCTACAATGAAAACAGGTGTGATTGTAGGTGTGGGGAGATAACTAGTGTGGGGAGTAGGCCTACAAGGCCTTGGTGGTACTTGGGGAGAAAAATTTTGGTAACAACCAAATCCTCTTGTGGAAACTCTCCATTTCAATGGGATTTGTCATACCAGCCATAAAAACAGGTGTGTATGTAGGTGTGGGGAGATAAAACAAGTGTGGGGAGTAGCCCTACAAGGCCTCATAGTCATTCCAAAACTAACACAGATGCATATAAATGTTTATAACCATCAAGGACATCAAAATGAAATTCAATAATGCTATAAATGCATGCATAAGAAAGGGGTATAAAAAGCAATAATTTGTTTCCGATTTCTCTTTTTACTGCCCCAAGTTCTCGTTACATATTTATCACACCATTACAATTATCACATTATCATTACACTTCATCACACATATCATTACAGCTTGGGCAACAACCAAATTCTCCTGTGGAAACTCTTCATTTCATTGGAATTTATCACACCAGCCATGAAAACAGGTGTGTATATATGTGTGGGGAGATGAAACAGGTGCGGGGAGTTGCCCTACAAGGCCTCATAGTCTTTCGAAAACTAACACAGACAGATACTATTCAGAGGTGCTAATCTGGGCAGGTAGGGAGAATGAAAAAAAAAAATAAATAAATAAATAAATAAATAAAATGTTTCGTATGTAGTACAACATACAGCATTCTCCAACTACGTACGTACAGAAACTGGTAGGTACGAAGTGAGAAATGAACAGAATGAGGTGTAAAAATTTGGGAAGAAGTAGAAATAACATGAAACAGGTACGTACATTAGGCCTGACACTTGGAGGCCTGTTGGGGGTTGGAAGGGTAGCGAGGGACAAGGAGGGAGAGATGAGGTGGGGTTTGGGAGGGGGGACTAAGCTAGCAGGGAGGGAGGAGGGGCAAGAGAGGGTGGGAAGGGACGCAGGTTGTTGTTGGAGGAGAGATGCAGTTGCGTGGAGAGGTGGGAGAGTGATGGGGGACAAGGAGGGCGTGAGGGAGTGAAGTAGATGTTGGCATGGAGGCGGCCGTGATGGGGTGCCCCCCCCACCGCCCAGGTTGGTCCGACCCCCCCCTCACGCCACATCAGGGGCGAGTTCTCATTGGCCTGAAGCCATGTACAGTTGCGAGCAGATGACTCGAGGCCACCTAGTCCACCAACATGGTGTTTTATCTGGCAACAGTGGTAGCTGTGAACTTGACTGAGATTCAGTCAGCTGTCCGGGCGAAACAAACCCAATGATAGTTTGTCAATGTGCTGTTCTAACTGGTCTCCAATCAATATCATACAAGTAAACGTATTATACTGATAATGATTTACATGTCATACATGTGGTAGATATATTAATAGCCATAGTATTACAACACAGGCATCCAAATAGTGCTGCGTTCATTCAAGTGAGACACTCGGGTATCGGTAGTGATTTATTTTGTTCGACTATCGTTGTGAACCAAACACCCTTTACCAGTTTTCATGAGATATGCCTTAGGGTTATCGGCTTGCCTGTAACCTAGCATTATTATCACAAAAATGCCATCATACCAGTCATCCCTCACCGTTAACCTCACTTTCGTCGGCTTCTGACTCCAAAGCACGTGGGACAGTCATAGGTTCACACCACAGTAGGCGGAACAACAGGAGGGGGGTGTGGGAGTTATATGGAGGATGGTAGGTGAGGAAGGACGGGATGAGGTGGGACGTGTGATGGGAGAGGGGTGAGAGGAGCTGCGGTATTTAATGTATATGAGATTACAGATTGTAATAGATTTGTTTTGACATAGAAAACCAATGTTTCTTTAATATTCGAGTGATAAAGTCGAAAAATTACTCTCTATAAATGATTATCATCATGAACAGGTCAACTAGTTCCACCCCCATACGTGATGTCACGTGGTGCCTACGTCATAAACCAAGGTGGTGATGGAGCTGCACGCTCGGGATGCCCATGTGTCTCACATGAATGAACGCACCACTATTTGGATGCCAGTGTTGTAATACTATGGTCATAAATATATCTACCACATGTATGACATGTTAATCATTATCAGTATAATACGTTTGCTTGCATGATATTAATTGGAGACCAGTTAGAACTGCACATTGACAAAATATCACAAGGTTTGTTTTGCCCGGACAGCTGGCTGAATCTTGGTCAAGTTCACAGCTACCATTGTTGCCAGATAAAACACCAACATGTTGGTGGACTAGGTTGCCTCGAGTCATCTGCTCGCAACTATACGTCATAATCTGGGTGGAACAAGTGCTCCACAGGTTTTTACAGGCTATGTTCAATTGATGCGATTAGAAATTTTGGCATAAAATTCAAATTGCATCAATTGATGCAATTAGGATGTAAGGGGTTAAGATCAAGAACACGAAAGTAGGAAATGTTGTAGTGTACATATACACAACAACCACCTTTGGCTTTGAAATTTGTATAAAGTACGAGGATACAGAGAAGGGTTTGCTTTCGGTCACCTCAGCCGGCAGAGTTACATGAGGAAGAGAAGGTGAGATTTAGAGGAATAGAGGTGGTGGTCAATAGAAAGGTAGAGGAAAGGCAATGAATGTTGCAGAAAAGAACATAGAGTGAATCAGACAGTGGTTCAATGTCTCTCACTTGACCATCACCAGAAGAGGGGCAGATGGTGGGGCTTTTATCCCCCCCCTCCCCCAGGCACCCCGAGACTAGATGCTGAAGTGCCATTTTCTTAATTTAGAATAGGAATTGTGATGTGTAATGCACGTAGTTTGGGGTAACAAATAGAGGAAGTTGTGTAGGAGAGTATACTGCCCTATCCTGTATTACTCAAAGACTGGAAAAGATCAACAAAGAGGGATGGTCAGAAGCTATAGTCCCAGATACTGATGAAGAGGGAGCTTCTCCTCTCCCGGTCATCAACTTTCCATCCACGTTGGGAGTACCGCCCTGTTCGACTGATGTAATGAGTGTATGACTAGCAGATGAAAAGGTACAATAGAAGCCCACACAAACTCCTGAAAGTGTCCAGTTTTTGCTGGATCGCTAAACCCTCCCAGGCACAATGACGCGAATCGCGTTCTATGTGTCTTTTCTGATGAACACATGTTGATGCGAATTGCATGAAAAAGCAGGAAAATTTTGCAAAAAAATAAGTTTTTGGCCGATTTGCGTCAAATTTTGGTGTGTTCTAATGAGTGTGTCTCTCTTCCATGGTAAACACTTGGCAACAATGTAGCTCCTCCTTAGAGCCTGTGTGCAGTGATAAACCTCAGTACCTCACAAGTAGCCAGGCTGTAGGGTTGCGCTACGTGTGATGTCCTTTTAACCAATCACATCCCGACCGATTTCTCACCTCCGATACCCCCCAGTCCTGAGCTATTTTGGACATTTTTTTTTTTTTATAGCTAAAACCTCCACTTTTGTTGAGAAACAATGGAAAATCACCAAGAAAGGGCTTACCGGTGTCCAGAAAAGGTCGGAACAGGTGAGGTTCCCCACGCCAGGTATCGTATTCTGTCACTGACGTGTGAGGCTCTCACATTTTCTATGGTAGGTAATTTTGGGAAAAACTACAAAGAACACATCTACATTTTTATTGATTTTGAACTGATAAACAATCACAACAACAATATAATGGTTTTCAATGATATATATATATAAGTAAAATAAGCATTGTTCCATCTCCCGAGCACAGCGAGTTTGGTCATATTGGTTATACGCTAGTTGCTAAGTTTCGTGATTCAGTAAACATATCAGTTTTTCTACTTGCATAATACTGTTTCAATGACATTTTACCATTCTTGACTGTATGTAAATGTTTTCAACTGTTTTCATTCATTACGATGATATTTAGCATAACTATTGTGCACATCTGCATACTCAGCGCACTCGCTATGACTCTTATCTCGACATACATTATTACTTTTCACTTTCATAGTATTGTTTTCATGACATTGAACCTTTTCTCAACCAATGTAAATGTTTTCACTTATTTACATTCCTTACGAGGGTATTTAGTGAAATGCTAGCGCATATTCACGTAGCAAGCACACTCGCTACCACTCGTGTTTCAACTTATACTTCATTTCTTCACTCCCAATATACTTCCCCACTTACATTACATCCATTTCCACCTTATACTACTATTTACATATTTACGGGCCTTATTTATACCACTGAGCTTCAGAATGTCACATCAAAATACCCTCGCTAGGAATGTTTTGACTTAGATAATATTTATCTATCTATCTATCTATCTATAGTTCGACGCCCTAATCCCGCAAAGGGTGGCCACAGACAAAACGCCTCCAAGTTGCTGTCACCCACCATTTGACTACCCTCCCCCAACTCACCCCCCCTCCCTCATATACCTCTCAACTTCATCCCTCTACCTCATCCTCGGTCTACCTCTCCCTCTCCCTCCCTCCACCTCACCTACATACACCCTCTTAGTCAGTCTTTCATTCTCCATTCTCTTAACATGTCCAAACCACCTCAGTGTATTTCTCCTAATCTTCTCAACCACATCCACATCCACCCCACAACGTTCCTTCACTTCTCCATTCGTCAGCCTGTCCCTGCACGTCACTCCACATGCTCCTCTCAAGTAACTCATTTCCACTGCTCTCACTCTTGACTTGTTCCCCTCTTGCAAGGTCCATGCCTCGCGTCCATACGTCAGGGTAGGGATCACAATACTATCATACAGTGACTTCTTAACTTCCATACTTACCTCCTTATTTCTCATCACTGCTTTCAGTGTACCAACAACCTTCCATCCCTGCAATACCCCTTCACGCACTTCATCCCCCAAAGTTCCATCCTTACTCATTACAGTACCCAAGTTACTTGAATGCACTCACATTCTCCAAATCCTCACCATCCAACCTCACTGCACACTCTGTGACTACATTCCTCTCAAACACCATAACTTTACTTTTTTTAACATTAACTTTCAGATTACTCCTCCTACACACTGTCCCAAATTCATTCACCAAACCTTGCAACTCCCATTCATTTTCACTCAACAATACTGTATCATCAGCAAACAGCAACACCGGAATCTTCCAAATCTCACCCTCATTGATTAGAGGCACCCCCACATCCACTGCCCTACCTTGCACCTCCTTTACAACGCCATCCATGTATATATTAAACAGCCATGGACACATCACACAACCCTGTTTCAGTCCCACATTGAAATTAAAGAGCTCACTCAGCTCACCATCCACTCGCACCGTAGCCCTAGCTTCCTCGTACATACTCTTCACAGCACTCAGCAATTTCCCCTCCACTCCATATATTCTTAATACCTTCCACATACCTTGCCTATCTATTCTGTCATAAGTTTTCTCCAAGTCCATGAAGGCAGCATACACTTTCCTTCCCTTCTCTAGATACTTCTCCACTAAACATCTTAGAACAAATATCTGATCTACACACCCTTTTCCCTTCCTAAATCCCCCTTGTTCTTCTCCAACTGGCTCCTTTGTCATATGCCTAACCCTGTCAATGAGTATTCTACCATATATTTTACCAATCACACTAAGAAGGCAAA
The DNA here is from genome assembly GCF_032717465.1 of Coenobita brevimanus. Taxonomy (NCBI): domain Eukaryota; kingdom Metazoa; phylum Arthropoda; class Malacostraca; order Decapoda; family Coenobitidae; genus Coenobita; species Coenobita brevimanus. The sequence goes on from NC_136972.1 coordinate 14,958,600, forward strand.
TACCCCTATGGTTACCACATACTTCTCTCTCCCCTTTTCCTTTGTATAAAGGAACAATTATACCTGATTTCCAGTCCTCTGGAACCCTTCCCTCTTCCCAAGCCAATCTACATAACTTCCATATCCACTCCACAACAATCTCACCCCCATACCTAAGCATTTCACCACACAATCAATTCCTGGGGCCTTTCCCAACTTAATCTTCTTCATCGCTTCCACTACTTCCACCCTACTGATCCCTTCCTCCCTCCTCTCATCTCTTCTTCTCCCAGCCATTCCCCAACCACTTATACTCGCACTGCTCTCACTCTCTATATTCAACAAATCCTCAAAGTGCTCCTTCCATCTCCTCAATTTCTCTGTCTTCTCCACCAACAATCTAATATTCCTATCTTTCACTCCTCTAACATATCCCCTTTCACACTGCCTTACTCTCTTTACCTCCTTCCAAAACAATTTCTTACTCTCCCTCCATTTCACACTCAGATTCCTCCCAAACTCTTCATCCACTTTCTTCTTACTTTCCTTCACCAGTCTCTTAACCTCCCTTCTCCTGCTCACATATACCTCTCTCCTCTCTCTCATCTTCTCCCCTACCTCTACTCACTAACCATTCACTATATGCCTTCTTCTTTTGTTCCACAGCTCGTTTCACCTCGTCATTCCACCATGCTGTCCCTTGCACACCTTTGCATCTCCTCACTCCACAAACCACCTCACATGCTCGCCTATCTCTTCCGTGAATATCTTACATCTTCCACCCCTTCCATCTGCTCTAGCTCATACCTTCCCAATCTTTCTTCCACTATGCTCTTATACTCTGTCATTTTCTCATTATCTTGCAATTTCTCCACTCTTCCCACAGGAGCTGCTTCCTCCTGTCTTCCCCTTCGTCTCCCCAACCACTTTGTTTGCAGCTCTACCTTGGCCATCACTAAGTGATGGTCCGAGACTCCATTCCCCCACCCTCTCCACACTCTTGCATCCAACACTTGCCTTCTCATTCGCTCATCCACACACACGAAGTCTATTGTTGCCTTTCGTCCAACAAGATCACCATCCATCCTCCTCATTACTCTTCATGTATACCAGTGAATCATCTTATGTCGAAAGTAGGTGTTGGCTATTGCCAACCCCTTAGAAGCACAGATGTCCACCAAAGTACTACCATTCCCATCTACTTCAGTTGGCACACCCCACTGACCAACCACTCCATCCACTCGTACATTCCCAACTTTGCCATTCATGTCTCCAATCAACAGTACTCTCTTGCTCCTCTCAAACTTGTCCATACATGTTTCTACTCTCACCCAAAACTCATCTTTCACTCTTGCCACTCGATCCTCTGTTGGGGCATACACACATACAATCACCCACGCTTGTATACCTACTTTCATCCTCACCCATTCAATCCTTGCACCCATTGTTCCATACACTCTTATATTCTCCTTCCACTTCTTGCTTGTGGAAGGAGGCTAAGATGCGAATGAATGTGTTTGAATGGATGAGTAAATGGAGAGTGAGTCGTCCTGTCTCGGCTACCTCCCTTTCCTTGGGGGAAGCAGCCTAGGTATATAGATAGAGATAGATAGATAGACTTCTTGCTTATCATCAGACATATTCCCTCTCTTGCCCTCTCATTCTCATTGACTCCCACACATATACCTAAACCATATTCCCATTCTCTCACCCTTTCACCTTTCCATTTGGTTTCAGTCAATCCGCATATATCCACTTTTGCTTCTTCAAGCACCTGAACAATCTCGCTCTCTTTCACTTCATCATTCACTCCTCTCGCATTCCATGTTCCCACCCTAAGAATGTCCTTTGTCCGTTCCTTAGTTGTCAAGGTATGGTCCGTCCGGGTCCGAGGTGTTTTATTCGCTTTATTAGTTAGTTCTTTTTACGGAGTGGGGCACTAACCCACCACCAACCCTTTTAGTTGCCTCGTACGACAAGCAGGGACACTGGGAGAGTATTCTTGAAACCCTCCCACCCCCAGGGGGTACAACTATACAACTATTTACATATTTACGGGCCTTATTTATTCCACTGACCATCAGAATAACTCATCAATATACATTTGCTAGGAATGTTTCGACTTAGAATATATTTATGCACTTACATAATTTTCCACTTATATTACACCCGTTTCCACTTTCCATATTAATATTAACATATTTGCGTGCATTATTTATTCCACTGAGCGTCAGAATATTGCAACTACATACACTTGCTAGGAATGTTTCATCTTTAAAGCTTAACAAGGTCAATCATAATTTTGCCTTTGAAAGTTTTTATTAAAAGAAATTAAAGCATCATTAAGTTAAAAAGTGAAAAAAAGTGACTTGTTAAAGCAAAATAGAGTAATAGTATCAGTACACTTCAGTGTGAGATACAATACTGCGTTGGTTGCTATACCGGTACAGGTAGATATCCCTACAGTACTTATATCACCAAGTGGAAATGGTTTTAAAGGTTGAAAGAAAGTGTATAACATAACATAAAAGGAAGCTAATGGAAAAAGTATAGAGGGTATACTGTAGAAAACTAAGAGCAGAATTTTTCTTATGCAAGGAAGAAGGAACCAAAGGACAAAAGCACACAAAATCTTCCAAGGAAAATAAAAACTAAATTACAGAGCTAATTAGAGATCCATTAATTTCGAGATTCCTGGACACACTGCCTATAAAAGACTGCAGAGCATAGGCAGTAGGAAGTACAGACAGAGGATGGCAGTTCCAGACATGACGTGTTGCATACATGAAGGATTGAGAATAACGGTTCACACTTCCATGAGAGAGTCAGACAGAAAAGGGATTAGAGACTGCTAGGAGGGTTCTATGCTCCCGTCATAGTGGTTTAAGGATGCAAGCAGATGGTTCAAAAGAGCAGTGACCATTGAAGTAGCGTCAGAAAAGAGAGAAAATGTAACGGTGAGGAGAAGAGACAAAGGCTGCAGGGAACCAGTAAGAAGGGGAGAGTTAATGTGACAGAAAGCCTTTGACTACACATTGCTAAGAAGAGGTGCTTGTTGGGAATTCTACTGTAAACAGGAGTAAATAAAACCCTTTATTTAAGTCAACAACTGCGTAGGGATAAAAAAGACATGGAGTCGGCTTAGCACACCTAATCTCTTGGAAGCAGATTTTACAAGATAGGTAATAATTACCTCCGCCTAGGAGATTATGATTTTAGCCACATTGGTTTGACTGTTTGTCTGTTAGCAGGATTACTCAAAAAGATATGAACGGATTTTGCTGAATTTTTTTGATGGGTATGGAATGGCCTAAGGAACAATCCATTAGTTTTTGGTGATCCAGATAGTCATTCGGATCCAGGAATTTTTTGTATGTTGGTCCGTATGATATCTCTAAAACTTCTCAATGAATTTCAATGGAACTGTGTGGAAGGATGAGCCATCGGCCAAGAAAGACTTGACTAAACTTGGGGGCGGATCTGGATTCTGCAATTGCATTGGCAGTGGTATGCACTCCATGAGTGCTTTCTAGTTTATATCTCTCCAATATAAATCCCGAGGGAATGGAATCACAATTGTGTTCAGTGATGATGCAAGATTGAGCTGGATATTGTTAAAAATATGGCGATACTACTGCAGAAGATTGTAACTTGTCAAAAGATGAAAGACGTGAGTTTTTGATGCATTAAAAACAACAACTTACTCTGTCTCAGATATGAGCCAAGTCAGACATTACATGTGCCTCAGATTTATCCCTTGTTTATTAACATAACTGCTGAGATGGATGCAATAAAAGTGAGTGGAATGGTGAAGAGTGGAGTAATTAGTGTAAAAGTTGAAAGGGTTAGATGTTCAGTTTAGAAGGTCACCTGGTTACTGATGAATAGAAGGAAGAAAGTTGGTGATAGACAGAACCCTAAGGAATACCACTACTAATAGCTCAAGGAGAAGAACGGTGGGCGTCTACAAGGGCAGCTATATAAGGACCAGAAAGGAAGCTAGAAATGAAGGCACAGATGTAAGGATAGAGACCGTAAGAGAGCAGTATGGAAAGTATAGATCTATGTCAGAATTGATCAAAGCCTTTCAGATGTCAAGTGCAATAACAAAGCATTCACCGAAGTCCCAAAAGGAGGATGACCAGGAGTACTGTATGAAAGGAAGGTGAGAAGATCGCAAGTGAAGCATCCCTGGCGGTACCCATACTGGCGATAGGAAAGAAGTCGGTGATAAAAAGGGTACTTTTTAGTAAAATATGTGTAAAACCAGAAATACAGGAAGCTAAAGCAATTTGGCGATTATCAGAGGAATGGGGATGGTCACTTTTCTTTGAGGCAGGCTGGAAAAGAGCACTCTTCCAGTAAGAAAGAAAGGTACAAGATGACGGACAAAGATCAACGAGTTTGCCTCGGTAAGATGTAAGCACAGAAACACAATTCTTGAGGACAATAGGAGAGACCCCATCAGGCCCATATGCCTTGTTATTATTGAGGCCTGTGATGGTAGAAACTATATCAAGTGGAGAAATTATAATATCAAATATGAGGAAGTGAGAGAAGACAAATGATGGAGCAACAGCACCGGAATTGCCTAACGTGGAATTGGAGGAGAAACTCTGAACAAAGAGTTCCATCTTTTCAGAACAAGAAACAGCTACAGAGCCATCACCATGGAAAGGAGGAGGAATGGATGATGATGTAAAGTTGTTAGAAAGGTTACTGGGAAGGTACCAAAAGGAGAGGCAAGAATCTGAGGCAGAATTCAGAGCATTTGGTACTAATGAAATTGTTTTTAGCGGAGCAAAGAACAGATGAAGCATCGTTCAGGGCAGAGACATAAAAGAGATGAGGTTCAAGGGTAGTTTTGTTGCAGTACCTTTTCCAGGGTTTCTCCTTGTTGTGAACAGCATTTGAATAAGTGAGGTTAAACCAAGTTTTTTTTTTTTTTTCCATTAGTCACAGAATAAGAGAAACAAATGCATGTTTCCATGACCGAGTGAATAACTTCTGTATTATGCTATTCATACTTAGATGGCTCTTGGCCATGGAAACAAAAATTATTTCAGGGAAAACCAAAGAAGTATGGCCTAAGGGCATCCCAATCAGCAGTTCCAAAGCTCCACAGCCGCTGCTTCTGGGGAGTGTCCACAGGCCTTACTGGGACAATAGAACAGGTTAAGATTATACAGTTGTGATCGGAGAAGCCAAAAGGAAAGAAAAGATTAACTGCTTAAACAGAAGGATTAGTTGTAAATAAGTCAAGTATACTGGAATTCTCTCCAAGATGGTCATGGATCTGGGTAGGGTTCTTTACAAGCTGCTCTAGGTCAATAGAAATATGAAAGACGTAGACTTGTTCATCAGATGGATCAGTGAACGAAGAGGAAAGCCAAAGATGGTGGTGACTATTGAAATCACCTAGAGATTTCAGAAAATAGAGAGATTGTTAAAATGTGCTCCATCTTAGAAGTAAGACAGTCAAAGAACTTTTCATAGTCAGAAGAATTAGGGGAAGTACACAGCACAGATATGTTTAGTCAGAGAAGTACAGAATAGCCGAAGACAGAGAATGGAGAATTCAGAAGACTTAACCCCTTAAGACTGCAATTGTTTCAGGCAGGGTACCTCCCACAACCGCAATTCGGAGATGTTTTGGCGACTTTCACCAAGGACAAATTGACTGTGTTCTGGCTAAAGAGGAAGAAATTACACACCTATCAATGCAATCCGTACCCCCGTAGACCTAATAGTTATCGCACAATCGCGCGTTAAAGATAAAAAAAAGTTTATGATAGTTACCCTTCGAAAACAATCGAAAACATGAAAATTTTGATAACTACCTATTTTTCTTAATAAAACAGGTCATTTCAAAGTGTTTTGTCACACCAAAAATGAAAACAGGTGTATGTAGGTGTGGAGAGATTACTAGATTGTGGGGAGATAATGTAGGCTGTGGATAGTAGGCCTATTGGTACGGAAGTTGGAAATAACCAGCTTTTCACATGAAAAGAAAGCACTTCATTGTGTTCTGTAACATCTACCATGAAAACAGGTGTGATTGTCGGTATGGGGAGATAACTAGTGTGGGGAGTAGGCCTACAAGGCCTTGGTGGTACTTCGAGAGAAAAATTTTGCCAACAACCAAATCCTCTTGTGGAAACCCTCCATTTCAATAGGATTTGTCATATCAGCCATAAAAACAGGTGTGTATATAGGTGTGGGGAGATAAAACAAGTGTGGGGAGTAGCCCTACAAGGCCTCATAGTCATTCCAAAACTAACACAGATGCATATAAATGTTTATAACCATCAAGGACATCAAAATGAAATTCAATAATGCTATAAATGCATGCATAAGAAAGGGGTATAAAAAGCAATAATTTGTTTCCGATTTCTCTTTTTACTGCCCCAAGTTCTCGTTACACATTTATCACACCATTACAATTATCACATTATCATTACACTTCATCACACATATCATTACAGCTTGGGCAACAACCAAATTCTCCTGTGGAAACTCATTTCATTGGAATTTATCACACCAGCCATGAAAACAGGTGTGTATATATGTGTGGGGAGATGAAACAGGTGCGGGGAGTTGCCCTACAAGGCCTCATAGTCTTTCGAAAACTAACACAGACAGATAATATTCAGAGGTGCTAATCTGGGCAGGTAGGGAGAATGAAAAAAATAAATAAATAAATAAAATGTTTCGTATGTAGTACAACATACAGCATTCTCCAACTACGTACGTACAGAAACTGGTAGGTACGAAGTGAGAAATGAACAGAGTGAGGTGTAAAAATTTGGGAAGAAGTAGAAATAACATGAAACAGGTACGTACATCAGGCCTGACACTTGGAGGCCTGTTGGGGGTTGGAAGGGTAGCGAGGGACAAGGAGGGAGAGATGAGGTGGGGTTTGGGGGGGGGACTAAGCTAGCAGGGAGGGAGGAGGGGCAAGAGAGGGTGGGAAGGGACGCAGGATGTTGTTGGAGGAGAGATGCAGTTGCGTGGAGAGGTGGGCGAGTGATGGGGGACAAGGAGGGCTTGAGGGAGTGAAGTAGAGGGTGGCATGGAGGCGGCCGAGATGTGGGTGCCCCCCCACCGCCCAGGTTGGTCCGACCCCCCCCTCACGCCACATCAGGGGCGAGTTCTCATTGGCCTGAAGCCATGTACAGTTGCGAGCAGATGATTCGAGGCCACCTAGTCCACCAACATGTTGGTGTTTTATCTGGCAACAGTGGTAGCTGTGAACTTGACTGAGATTCAGTCAGCTGTCTGGGCGAAACAAACCCAGTGATAATTTGTCAATGTGCAGTTCTATCTAGTCTCCAATCATTATCATACAAGTGAATGTATTATACTGATAATGATTAACGTGTCATACACATGGTAGATATATTTATAGCCATAGTATTACAACACAAGCATCCAAATAGTGCTGCGTTCATTCATGTGAGACACTCGGGTATCGGTAGTGATTTATTTTGTTCGACTATTGTCGTGAACCAAACAACCTTTACCAGTTTTCATGAGATATACCGTAGGGTTATCAGCTTCCCCGTAACCTAGCATTATTATCACAAAAATGCCATCATACCAGTCATCCCTCACCGTTAACCACACTTTCGTCGGCTTCTGACTCCAAAGCAGGTGGGACAGTTATAGGTTCACACCACAGTAGGTGGAACAAGGGGAGGGGGGTGTGCGAGTTATATGGAGGGTGGTGGGTGAGGAAGGGCGGGACGAGGTGGGACGTGTGATGGGAGAGGGGTGAGAGGAGCTGCGGTATTTAATGTATATGAGATTAGAGGTTGTAATAGGTTTGTTTTGACATAGAAAACCAATGTTTCTTTAACATTCGAGTGATAAAGTCGAACGATTACTCTCTATGAATGTTTATCATCATGAACAGGTCAACTAGTTCCACCCCCATACGTGATGTCACGTGGTGCCTACGTCATAAACCAAGGTGGTGATGGAGCTGCACGCTCGGGATGCCCATGTGTCTCACATGAATGAACGCACCACTATTTGGATGCCAGTGTTGTAATACTATGGTTACAAATATATCTACCACATGAATGACATGTTAATCATTATCAGTATAATACATTCACTTACATGATATTGATTGGAGACCAGTTAGAACACCACATTGACAAATTATCACTGGGTTTGTTTTGCCCGGACAGCTGACTGAATCTCGGTCAAGTTCACAGCTACCACTGTTGCCAGATAAAACACCAACATGTTGGTGGACTAGGTGGGCTCAAGTCATCTGCTTGCAACTATACGTCATAATCGGGGTGGAACAAGTGCTCCACAGGTTTTTGCAGGCCACGTTCAATTGATGCGATTAGGAATTTTGGCAATGCGATTAGGACGTAAGGGGTTAAGTTCAAGAACACGAAAGTAGAAAATGTAGTGTACATATACACAACCTCCACCTTTGGCTTTGAAGTTAGTATAAAGTACGAGGATACAGAGAAGGGTTTGCTTTCGGTCACCTCAGCCGGCAGAGTTCCGTGAGGAAGAGAAGGTGAGATTTAGAGGAATAGAGGTGGTGGTCAATAAAAAGTTAGAGGAAAGGCAATGAATGTTGCAGAAAAGAACATGGAGTGAATCAGACAGTGGTTCAATGTCTCTCACTTGACCATCACCGGAAGAGTGGCAGATGGTGGGGCTTTTAACCCTGCCCCCTCCTCTGGGCACCCCGAGGCTAGATGCTGAAATGCATTTTCTCAATTTAGAATAGGAATTGTGATGTGTAATGCATGTAGTTTGGGGTAACAAATAGAGGAAGTTGTGTAGGAGAGTATACTGGCCTATCCTGTATTACTAAAAGACTGGAAAAGATCAACAAAGAGGGATGGTCAGAAGCTATAGTCCCAAATACTGATGAAGCGGGAGCTTCTCCTCTCCCAGTCACCAGCTTTCCATCCACGTTGGGAGTACTGCCCTGTTCGACTGATGCAATGAGTGTATGACTAGCAGATGCAAAAGGTACAATAGAAGCCACCCACAAACTCCTGAAAGTGTCCAGTTTTTGCTGGATCGCTAAACCCTCCCAGGCACAATGACACGAATCGCGTTCCATGTGTCTTTTCTGATAAACAAACGTTGATGCAAATCACGTGAAAAAGCAGAAATAATCCGCAAAAAATTAAGTTTTTGGCCGATTTGCGTCAAATTTTGATGCGTTCTAGCGGGCTTGACTCTCTTCCACGGTAAACACTTGGCACCAATGTAGCTCCTCCTCAGACCCTGTGTGCAGCGATAAACCTCAGTACCTCACAAGTAGCCAGACTGTAGGGTTGCGCCACGTGTGTTGTCCCTTTAACCAATCACATCCCAACCATTTTCGCACATCCAATACCCCCCAGTCTTGAGCTATTTTAGATTTTTTTTTTTCTTGGCTAAAACCTCCACTTTTGTTGAGAAACAATGGAAAATCACCAAGAAAGGGCTTACTGGGGTCCGTAAGTGTTCGGAACAAGTGAGCTTCCCCACACCAGGTATCGTATTCTGTCACTGACATGAGAGGCTCTCACATTTTCTATGGTAGGTAATTTTGGGAGAAACAACAAAAAACACATCTACATTTTTATTGATTTTGAACTAATAAACAATCACAACAACAATATAATGTTTTCAATGATATATATACAAGTAAAAAAAGCATTGTTCCATCGCCCGAGTATAGCGAGTTTGGTCATATTGGTCACATGCAAGTTGCTAATTTTCTTGTTTCAGTAAACATATCAGTTTTTCTACTTGCATACTACTGTTTCAATGACATTTTACCATTCTTGACTGTATGTAAATGTTTTCAACTGTTTTCATTCATTACGATGATATTTAGCATAACTATTGCGCACATTTGCTTACTCAGCACACTCGCTATGACTCTCCTCTCAACATAAATTATTACTTTGCACTTTCATAGTATTGTTTTCATGACATTGAACCTTTTCTCAACCAATGTAAATGTTTTCATTTATTTACATTCCATACGAGGGTATTTAGCGAAATGCTAACGCATATTCACGTAGCAAGCATACTTGCTACCACTCGTGTTTCAACTTATACTTCATTTCTTCACTCCCAATATACTTCCTCACTTACATTACACCCGTTTCCACCTTATACTATTATTTACATATTTAGGGGCCTTATTTATACAACTGAGCTTCAGAATATCGCATCAAAATACCCTCGCTAGGAATGTTTTGACTTAGATAATAATTATTTATCTATCTATCTATCTATCTATAGCCCAACGCCCTAATCCTGCAAAGGGTGGCCGCAGACAAAACGCCTCCAAGTCACTGTCACCCACCATTTGACTACCCTCCCCCCAACTCACCCCCCCTCCCTCATATACCTCTCAACTCCATCCCTCCACCTCATCCTCGGTCTACCTCTCCCTCGCCCTCCCTCCACCTCACCTACATACATCCTCTTAGTCAGTCTTTCATTCTCCATTCTCTTCACATGTTCAAACCACCTCAGTGTATTTCTCCTAATCTTCTCAACCACATCCACATCCACCCCACAACGTTCCTTCACTTCTTCAATCGTCAGCCTGTCCCTGCACGTCACTCCACATGCTCCTCTCAAATAACTCATTTCCACTGCTCTCACTCTTGACTTGTTCCCCTCTTGCAAGGTCCACGCCTCGCTTCCATACTTCAGGGTAGGGATCACAATACTATCATGCTTCTTAACTTCCATACTCACCTCCCTATTTCTCATCACTGCTTTCAGTGTACCAACAACCTTCCTTCCCTGCTGTACCCTTTCACGCACTTCATCCCCCAAAGTTCCATCCTTACTCATCACACTACCCAAGTACTTAAATGCACTCACATTCTCCATATCCTCACCATCCAACCTCTCTGCACACTCTGTGACTTCATTCCTCTAAAAAACCATAACTTTACTTTTAACATTGACTTTCAGATTCCTCCTCCTACACACTGTCCCAAATTCATTAACCAAACCTTGCAACTACCATTCATCTTCACTTAACAATACTGTATCATCAGCAAACAGCAACACCGGAATCTTCCAAAGCTCACCCTGATGCATTAGAGCCACCCCCACATCCACTGCCCTACCTTGCACCTCCTTTACAACCCCATCCATGTATATATTAAACAGCCATGGATACATCACACAACCCTGTTTTAGTCCCACATTGAGATCAAAGAACTCAACTCACCATCCACTTGCACCATAGCCCTAGCTCCCTCGTACATACTCTTCACAGCACTCAACAATTTCCCATCCACTCCATATATTCTTAATACCTTCCACATACCTTGCCTATCTATTCTGTCATAAACTTTCTCCAAGTCCATGAAAGCAGCATACACTTTCCTTCCCTTCTCTAGATACTTCTCCACTAAACATCTTAGAACAAATATCTGATCTGCACACCCTTTTCCCTTCCTAAATTCCCCTTCTTCTTCTTGAACTAGCTCCTTTGTCATATGCCTAATCCTATCAATGAGTATTCTACCATATATTTTACCAGTCACACTAAGAAGGCAAATACCCCTATGGTTACCACATACTTCTCTCTCCCCTTTTCCTTTGTATGAAGGAACAATTATACCTGATTTCCTGTCCTCTGGAACCCTTCCCTCTTCCCAAGCCAATCTACACAGCTTCCATATCCACTCCACAACAATCTCACCCCCATACCTAAGCATTTCACCACGCGCTTCATCAATTCCTGGGCCCTACTGATCTCTTACTCCCTCCTCTCATCTCTTCTTCTCCCAGCCATTCCCCAACCACTTATACTCGCACTGCTCTTACTCTTTACATTCAACAAATCCTCAAAGTGCTCCTTCCATCTCCTCAATTTCTCTGTCTCCTCCACCAACAATCTATTATTCCTATCTTTCACTCCTCTAACATATCCCCTTTCACACTGCCTTACTCTCTTTACTTCCTTCCAAAACAATTTCTTACTCTCCCTCCATTTCACACTCAGATTCCTCCCAAGCTCATCATTCACTTTCTTCTTACTCTCCTTCACCAGTCTCTTAACCTCCCTTCTCCTGCTCACATATACCTCTCTCTTCTCTCTCTCATCTTCTCCCCTACCTCTACTCACTAACCATTCACTACATGCCTTCTTTTTTTGTTCGACAGCTCGTTTCACCTCGTCATTCCACCATGCTGTCCCTTGCACACCTTTGCATCTCCTCCTCACTCCACAAACCGCCTCACATGCTGCGCCTATCTCATCCGTGAATATCTTACATACGTCTTCCACCCCTTCCATCTGTTCTAGCTCATACCTTCCCAATCTTTCTTCCACTATGCTCTTATACTCTGTCATTTTCTCACTATCTTGCAATTTCTCCACTCTTCTCACAGGAGCTGCTTCCTCCTGTCTTCCCCTTCATCTCCTCAACCACTTTCTTTGCAGCTCTACCTTGGCCATCACTAAGTGATGGTCCGAGACTCCATTCCCCCACCCTCTCTACACTCTTGCATCCAACACTTGTCTTCTCATTCACTCATCCACACACACAAAGTCTATTATTGCCTTTTGTCCAACAAGTTTACCATCCATCCTCCTCATTACTCTCCATGTATAGCCTACCGGTGGATCATCTTATCACGAAAGTAGGTGTTGGCTATTGCCAACCCCTTACAAGCACAGATGTCCACCAAAGCACTACCATTCTCATCTACTTCAGTTGGCACACCCCACTGACCAACCACTCCATCCACTCGTACATTCCCAACTTTGCCATTCATGTCTCCAATCAACAGTACTCTCGCTTCCCTCAGACGTATCCATACATGTTCCTACTCTCGCCCAAAACTCATCTTTCACTCTTGCCACTCGATCCTCTGTTGGGGCATACACACATACAATCGCCCACACTTGTATACCTACTTTCATCCTCACCCATACAATCCATGCACCCATTGTTCCATACTCTCTTATATTCTCCTTCCACTTCTTGCTTATCATCAGACATACTCCCTCTCTTGCCCTCTCATTCTCATTGACTCCCACACATATACCTAAACCATATTCCCATTCTCTCACCCTTTCACCTTCCTTTTAGTTTCAGTCAATCCACATATATCCACTTTTGCATCCTCAAGCACCTGAACAATCTCTCTCTCTTTCACTTCATCATTCACTCCTCTCGCATTCCATGTTCCCACCCTAAGAATGTCCTTTGTCCGTTCCTTACTTGTCAACGTATGGGCCGTCCAGGTCCGAGGTGCTTTATTCGCTTTTTTAGTTAGTTTTTTTTACAGGGTGGGGCACTAACCCACCACCGACCCTTTTAGTCGTCTCGTATGACAAGCAGGGATACTGGGGGAGTATTCTTGAAACCCCCCTACCCCCAGGGGGTACAACTATGCAACTATTTACATATTTATGGGCCTTATATATTCCACTGAGCGTCAGAATATTGCATCAATATACACTTGCTAGGAATGTTTCGACTTAGAATACATTTATGCACTTACATAATTTTCCACTTATATTACACCCGTTTCCACTTTCCACACTAATATTTACATATTTATGGGCATTATTTATTCCACTGAGCATCAGAATATCGGATCTACATACACTTCCTAGTAATGTTTTGACTTAGAATATATTTATACATTTACATAATTTTCCACCTACATTACACCCGTTTCCACTTTTATACTACTATTTACATGTCTATGGGCCTTACAATTACACTGAGCTTCTGTATGTCACATTTCTTCCTGAGTATGAGCATCATATCGCGTCACATTATATCAGAATTGCATCAAGGTGTGATATCCACTAAAACAAGGGTTAATTGAGAGACCCACGTCACACTCAACGCACTCATAGCGGGTGTCTTTTCTCTGAGTGGTGGGTGTCACACGGGATTTACTACACACATGAGACCAGCATTGGGGCCTAGGTCTATTTGGCTGGGGAGGTATAGGAGTGGGAAAATGGCGGGCGGATATTCTCAGGGGAGTTTGGGCGGTAGGGTCAGTATGTGTGCGTTGTTGGGGCCTCTCGACTGCATACCTTGCAAAAATCTCACATGTAAGCTCCCTCACAAACCCTTCAAAGGTTTCCTGCACTCCTGTTGTCATGGCGTGCAAGTTGTGGCAATTGAGGGCAGTTACATCTAGCAGGTGAAAGAAGAGCTTCTTGTACCACTTCATTGTGGTCCCGGAACACTCGACAGTGGATATCATGGAGTCTGACTGGTTCACCAGACACATATTGATATTATAATCAAGCACACACTCAGGTTTCCAGATATGGCACCTCCTGTTGCTGTGGTATTGCATGGACTCTGTACGGTGCATCAATGGGCAGTGAACCGTGGACAAGAGGCTGACTTCTCTGTTGTGGTTCCACACTGTAGCTAGGATATTGTTAGCCTGGAAGAAGACCACCTCATTTTTTTCTAGTTTATGCCCCCACCTTAACCATGTGACACTGGTTCACCTTGACGGTACCACAGAGTCCGGTGTCATGCAGATGGAAATAACGAGCGAGAAGAGGGCTAGTGTACCAGTTATCCAGGTAAAGGACGTGACCACGATGAAGGTAGTCTTCAGTCATTGTCTTTACCACTGCTCCAGACAGTCCAATACTCCGATCTTCTATTATGTCTGTCTGTCCATTGGTGTACAAGGTTATGTCTTGCACATAACCAGTCCTACAGTCACACATAACAAAGATCTTGAACCCAAAACGTTGCCTTTTGCTGGGTATGTACTGCTGAAAGGAAATATTGCCTCTCCACAACACGAGACTCTCGTCTATGACAAGGTCTCGATAGGGATAAAATGAGGAACGGAATGTTTGCCATAGGTGATCAAAAACCAACCTAATTCCCCTCATCTAATCAGTGTCATTTGCATTGGCAGGATCATCAGCATCGTAAAAGTGGAGGAAGCTTAGAATTTCCTAAAACCATTTAGGCTCATGATTTTGCCAAATATTGGTGTCTGCATGATAGGGTCCCTTATCAAGTATGCTGGAATTCTGTTTCTACGTACAATACCCATCAAAAGTACCAGGGCAAAAAATAAAAACATTCTGCAAGGGAGACAGGGTAATCATAAATGATGGAATGCCTGCTCCTTGTGCCCAGTCTTTCACTCTCACGGTGCTGGCTGCTAGCAAAACTGTTGGTTTGTTCCACTAATTGCTCCACAAAACCCTCACTGAAAAACAGCTGGAAAAAAATCCAGCCTGGTGGAACAATGGTGAATTCCTGGAGCCGTGCAGCCAGCGCGCCCCTGCTCAGTGAAGGGGTGAATGATGGGAGAAAAATCACTGCCATCTTCCCAATTCCAACTCACATAACCCTCACCCCCATCGTCCCCATTGTCGCCTTCATCAGGGTGGGGAGATGCTGGTGGGGGGGGTTAGGGAGAAGCAGTACGGAGGGCTTCCCCACTCGCACTCCTTTTCCCTCAGCCTTTACTCTTCCACTTTCCCTTACCCTTATGGCCTTGGGGAACATCAGGGGGCTGTGGGGAGGAAGTCCAAGAATATTGGGGAGCATAAGACGTGCTGGGGAGTGGCTCCTCCTCACCTCCCCATTCCATCACCACAGCACGTGATGCATCATGCTCCCTGACTGCCCCACATGATACACTCCGCCACCTTACATCACCACGGGAGAGCATTGACTCACTTCCGCCACTTTCACTTTCAGTTGTCGCCCCAGAACTTTCATTTTCACTCCCCACTCCCTCCACATCACTTCTGCCGTCCCCAAACAAAACTCTAGGCCCATACCTGCTTGTACGACGTGCTGTGCTCTCGGAGCCTCGATGCGTGATAATCTCGAGGCCATACCACATGGCAGCAAATCCCACGGCTCCGTCCTCGTCCTCGAATTTGGGCTTTACATCACTTAGAGGCTGCCAAGAGGTTGTTGCATATTGTTTTTGTGCAGGCTGGCCCTCTCTAGCAGCATGATAGGTCACGTAGCGCCACTTCCTGGTGGACGGGACCTCCTCATCACTGCTGCTAGTTTCCTCCTTCTCTGGTTAGACATAATCTTTGTCCACCACCTTGTCATCAAGGGGCAAATCACTGTCGCCTGTGAAGGCATCCAGGGCGGCTTGAATTTCCTCCTCCGAGAGACCTCTGTGCACCATGTCTGACCTGGGTCACTGCTAACAGGTGAGTGACAGAGCCGAGGGCGAGCGCAGGCCGCGTGGGGTCGCCGAGTGTCCCTACCTGATAGCAGGTAGGGGAAGGTCGTGCGACCCTATGTACCCAAAATCAAGCGCGAGATTTGAAAATTGTGCCAATTATGAACCTTGCAATTGCGCGACATACCAGTACGTCAACGGGACTGGCAATTACATAATGTTGCAACATAGTCATCCGTCGACGGGACGCCTCGGGTTAAACACCCCTAATTCTCCCTGTCCTGCTCGAGCCAAAGCCCCTATGAACAGTGTGTGATTATATATTGTTAAGAGTATATTTTGAAGTGATTTTGTTGATGGAACATACTGCACATATATATATAGATAGATAGAGAGATAGATATAGATATATATAGATATATGTATGTAATGCTAGGTGTTTTAGGGTCGGCTTCTCGTCCCTCTAACGCCTAGTGTGTAGCTGGGTTCTATTTCTAGACTGGAGTTTAGACCTATAGGAGAGAGGCAGGACACAAAAACTCAAGGCAACAACCTTACATGTGTATTTCTAAATTCTACAGTGGAATGGGTAGATGTCACGAATACAGATATACTGGACAGTTATAATTCTTAGGCCTAGATATGGGTTGTTAGTATCACGCAGGATACTACTCAGGTCAAGGTCAGATAATGTGAATAGCACTTAGGGCAGAGGGGTTATGCACTATTATTGCAGGAAGTCCAAGTTTTATATATTGGTGGAATTGGTGGTACGATTTCACTGTGGGTAATTATTACTTTAACACTGGGGCCTGCATATGATCTTAATGTGGTGCGGCGTTATTATTTGGTAGCGTATTCACTGTGATAGACCCATGTTTCACTGCCTTGCCGTGTTCACTGTTTCACTTTACCTTGCTTATTCCACCACTCGTTTATATTGTCACTGATGCTTTTCTCACTGACTTCCTTTATACTGTCAATTCGTTGTTCTGCCTTTACTTTACTATGTCACGGACACTGTGCTTTCACCGTCACTCCTTTCAGGTCTGGGCGTCATGGCGGTCAGGTACAAGTGTGGCGGAGGTGACTCAGCCTCACTACTGATGGGGCTGGGTTCTGCCGGGGACATCTGTGTTCAGGGGCCACGGGATCACGCGTAGGGGCGTCCTTTCTCTTCAGGGGATGCTGATGGTGAAGGGTCCCGCGCTTTCAGGGCTTGGGTCGGGAGTCTGGCCCTCGGGGATGGGGCCGAATAACTGCTTGAACTTCTCACTCAGGCGCCTGACGGAGGACGAAGATCTCCTGGGTCTGGGTGCAGGAAGGTCCCGCCCGAGGTTCCTGGGGGTGGTCTGGAGGTCTCAAGGGCTGCAGTCCCCAGTGTTTGGAGATGCCGTCAGGAGGGGGCTGCTGCATCGGCCTACATCGGGTCCGTCAGGCGAGTCCTCTCAGGATCTAGCTGCAGGGAGAAGAGCCCGGCAGTAGTCAGGGGGCCTCTCCATTACTCCTCCAGGCTGGGGGCTCCCTCTGGGTCATAGGTTGGTGAACAGGAGTCAGCACCTGATGGAGGAGCGGCTACAGGCCATCTCCTGCCGTAGGGCTCGGCTACTGGCCATGGCCTTCTGGGGGCGTGGCTACTGGCTGTCACTAAGGCCCGGGTACTGGCCATGGCCTGGGGGAGGGAACGGCTAGAGGCTGACTCAGGGGCACCTTCAGAGCAGCTACAGGCCGACTCGGGCACCTTCAGAGCAGCTACAGGCTGTCTCCTGACGAAGGCAGGAGTGGCTACCAGCCGTCTCCTGGTTCCCTCTGGAGTGGCTGCAGGCCGTTTCCTGTAGGGGGGTCAAGCGGCTACAGGCCGTCTCTCGAGGGGCATCTTCTGAGCGACTGCCGGCTGTCTCCTGATGAAGGTGGGAGTGGCTCCAAGCTGTCTCCTGTAGGAGGGTAGAGCGGCTACAGGCCGTCTCATCAGGGGCACCTTCAGAGCAGCTACTGGTCATCTCCTGACAAAGGCGGGAGCAGCTACAGGCCGTCTCCTGTTTGTCTTCAGAGCGGCTGCAGGCTGTCTCTTGTAGGAGGGTCGAGCAGTTACAGGCCCTTTTCTTAGGGGCACCTTCAGAGCGGCTTCTGGCCATCTCCTGACGAAGGCGGGAATGGCTACAGGCCGTCTCCTGTTTGCCTCCAGAGCGGCTGCAGGTCGTCTCCTGCAGGAGGGTTGAGCGGCTACCGGCTCTCTCAGGGGTGCTGACTGGAGCTGGAGTAACAGCTCCACCACATGGTTGTTGGTGGTTGGCTCACCCAGAAGGTAGTCTCATATTCCTGCTATGATGGCGGCGGGCAAGCTCCGGGTAATGGGAGCTCATGGCCCGGGCGGACTTATGTCCTTGTCGCCCGGAGTCCAGGCGCGCTGTATATGCTCCTCGGTGGGCTCCTTCTGGGAGTATTAGGTTGCCCTCTGTGACATTATACTGCATTTTAATATATATATTACTCGAAAAGCAATGGTGCCCGTTATTAGTCGTTAAGCCTAGGGGAAGGACTCGTGTACGCTGTAGTGGGGTTTCGCCACTCTGCTTCCCCTAGGCCCTAATGCTGTGAGTATATTTATGTATATGGTGAAACCAATGCCTAAACTGTATATTGTGTGAAATATAAGTCGCTGGCTTTGTGAAATTATGGAACCAGCAGGTGTTACGTACCCCATAGCTGTAGACTGGAATGGGGCAGGTGCCACCTGTATGCTGTAGTCGGGAAGGGATTTTTAAAGGAATTTAGGGATGGAATCATTTTGATAGTGATATTATATTTGCATATGAATTTGTGTGAAATACACGTCAAACATGCTGCGAGTGTTCCTGAAGAAGTGTGGTGTGTGCCATACAATGGTGCGTCGTACTCTTGAGGCGAAAGTGCTGCGTCACATTGTACCATAGTCAGGAATGGAATAATTGTGGAGGTAGGGATGGAGTCATTGTGGTAGTCATGTATTTGTGTGTGATTTAATGTGAAGTGTACGTGAAATGTGCCGCGACTGTTCGTGAAGGGATATTTAGGGTGCATAGCGTGTGTTAGTGGGACCTTAACGGAAGATGTGGAGGGGTCATAAGGACGCCTAGCAACTACAGACGTCAGTGAACAGGTACTGTACTGTGCTCAGACATTAATAGAGAACTTACACTTTCTGTGAAATGTACTGTACATGAAATGTGTCGTGAGTGTTCGTGAAGGGATATTTAGGGTGCGTAGCATATGTTAGTGGAACCTTAAAGGAAGGTGTGGAGGGGACGTAAGGACGCCTAGCAACTACGAATGTCAGTGAACAGGTACTGTACTGTGCTCAGACATTTATAGTGAACTTTTACTATACGTGCAATGTACGTGAAATGTGCCCTGAGTGTTCATGAAGGAATATTTAGGGTGCGTAGCATATGTTAGCGTGCCATAAGCGGAAGGTGTGGAGGGGATGTAATGATGCCTAGCAACTACGGACGTCAGTGGACAGGTACTGTACCATGCTAAGACATTTTTTAACTTATGATTTAAATGAAATGTTAGTGCTATGTACCACGACAGTTTGGGGAGATATAGTTAGGGTGTATATCATCATGTGTTGGAGGAATCATAGGGGAAGGAGAGCAGAATATATATATATATATATATATATATATATATATATATATATATATATATATATATATATATATATATATATATATATGTATGTACGAGAAAGAAGGAACCAAAGGCCACGAGCCTGCAATAACTTTTTCTTCCAAGAGAAAAACAAAATACAAGAGAGAGTCAAATTCAAAGAACGATCGTTTCGAGATGCCTGGACACACTGCATTTGAAAGACTGGAGATCATAGGAAGCAGGAAATACAGACAGAGGGAGACAGTTCCAGAGTTGACCTGTTGCATAAATGAAGGATTGGGAGTACAGTTAACCCTTGCATTAGAGAGTTGGACAGAAAAAGGATGAGAGTTTGCTGCTAGTCGGGTGCTTCGCGCCCATCATAGAGGTGGAGGAATGCATGCAGACAGGTCAGAGGAGCAGTGACAATTGAAGCAGCGACAAAAACGAGATAAAGATGCAACAGTGCGGCGAAGAGACGGAGGTTGAAGGGAGTCAGTAAGAGAAGGAGAGTTAATGACATGAAATGCCTTTGACTCCACCCTATTGAGAAGAACTGTATGTGGGGAAGCTCTCCACAGATGAGGGTTGTACCCCACACAGGGGTAGATAAAACCCGTGTATAGAGTCAAAAATTGTGCAGGGGTAAAGAAGGAATGGAGTCGGCTTAGTACACTTAATCTCTTGGAAGCAAATTTTACAAGAGATGTAATATGATCTTTCCAACACAAGTCCCAAGTAAATGAAACCCCAAGCATATTCAAGGATGTTGCAGGATTAAGCTGAATATTATTAAACATTAGTGTGTAAACCAGTGAAAGATCTTATCGGGTTGATAGGTGTAAGAATTGAGTCTTTGATGTATTAAAAACAACAAGATTATTTTTACCCCAGAGATACGAGCCAAGTCAGACATTAGGTGTGCAATAGCCTCATCCCTTGTTTGTCAAAGTAACTTCTGAGATGGACGTTCAGGGAACTGAATGGAAAGGTGAAGGGTGGAGTCATCAGTGTATGGGTGGACAGGATTAGATATACAGATTTGAAGGTCACTGATGAATAAAAGGAAGAGAGCTAATGGTAGGACAGAGCCCTGAGGAAAACCACTGTTGATAGATCTAGGAGAAGGAACGATGACCATCTACAACAGCGACTATAGAACGACCAGAAAGAAAGCTAGAGATGAAGGCACAGATAGAAGGATAGAAACCATAAGAGGACAGTTTGGAAATTAAAGATCTATGCCAGACTCGACCGAAAGCCTTTGAGACATCAAGCGCAATGGCAAGGTTTTCACCAAAGTCCCGAAAGGAGAATGACAAGGAATCTGAAAAGTAGGTGAGAAGATCGCCACTAGAGCATCCCTGACGGAACCCATACTGATGATCAGAAAGATGGTTGTGATAGGAAAGATGCTTTAAAATTTTGGTATTAAGAATTGACTCAAAAACTTTTGAGATACAGGTTGTTAAAAGAATTCGACGATAATCAGAGGGTTGGGAATGGTCACCCTCCTTTGGGACTGGTTGAAAGAGAGCAAACTTCCAGCAAGAAGGAAAGGTACAAGTTGATAGACAAAGGTGAAAGAGTTTGCCTAGGCAGGGTGTAAGCACAGAAGCACAGTTCTAGAGAACAACAGGAGGGAATCCATCTGGCCCATATGCCTTGTTAGTACTGAGGCCTGTGATGGCAAAAAATACATCAGCTGAAGAAATGTTAATGTCAGCCATGACGAAGTCAGAGGGGACAAGTGATGGAGGATTAGCACCGGAATCGTCTAAGGTGGAACTGGAGGAGAAAGTCTGGGCGAAGAGATTTGCTCTATCAGTAGAAGAAATAGCTACACAGCCATCAGAGAAAGAGGAGGGAAGGATGATGAGGTAAAGTTGTTACAAAGGTTTTTGGCAAGTTGCCAGGAGCGGGAAGAATTCGAGTTGGAGAGTTGAGAGCATTTAGTACGGATGAAATCATTTTCAGCAGGGCGAAGAAGAGACTTAGCATGATTCCGGGCAGAAACGTATAAAAGATGTGATTCAGGGGTGGGTTGGCTCCAGTACCTTTTATAGGCCCTTTCCTTGTTGCAGACAGCATTAGAACAAGTGTGATTAAACCAAGGCTTTCTTGCATTAGTCAAAGGATATGAGAAAGGAACGTATGCTTCCATGCCCGAGAGAATAACCTCCTTAATACGCAAGGCACACTCAGATGGCTCCTGGCCATGGAAGCAATAATCATTCCGGGGAAAATCAAAGAAGTACTGCCTAAGGACCTCCCAATCTGCAACTCCAAAGTGCCACAGTCGACTTTTCTTTGGAGGGTCCACAGGCCATACCGGAGCAATAGGACAGGTTAAGGTGATAAGGATGTGATCAGTGGTGTCCAATGGAGAGAAAAAATTAACACTGTAAGCAGAAGGATTAGTTGTAAGGAAGAGGTCAGGTATGTTGGAGCTCTCTCCAAGGTGGTCAGGGATACGGGTAGAGTGCTGTACAAGCTGCTCTAGGTCATTAACCCGCCACGTCCAGGCAGATTTTTCACAACTGACCCCCCCCCCCAGTCCCAGCAGATTTTCGACAAGTTTTATTTTGGCTAAAACCTCTGCTTTTTATGACAAACATCGAAAATTTAGAGAGAACGTGCTCAGCTGAGTATAGAAATACCAAATACAGGTGACAGTAACCCCACCTTGGTGCCGTGCTCTCTCAGGCCAGGCTCCAGAGAAGATGTTTTCTTGGGAGGGGTAACTGTTCCAAACCACCCATTAAATGTAAATATTTATTTATTGGTACGAATTTATATTTAGTACAACAGTATATTGGTTTTCACACAAAAATATACTGTAGGTGATATAAGTATTGATCACTCACAAACAACATCAACGTATGGCACCTTCCTTTACGACGTTACCGCCTCATCACTTCTGCTTGTTTCTTCCTCTGGCTTCTTTCTTCTTTTGTCCTCCACCTCGGGAATCACTTTTGCCTTGAATTTCGTCATTGGAGAGACTGTGGTGCGACATGTCTGTACTGGCCAGGCCACTGCTAACAGGTAAGTTGACGAGAAAATGGCATGCGAGGGGGGGTAGGGAGGGTCAGGTGGGGCAAGGCATTATCCCCACATGGCATTGCATAGAGGAAGGTCTCCCACATAGGCATACCAAAAACCACCCATGAAACTTAAAAAATGCGCAATTGATGGACCTTGCATTTGCAAAACGTATGGATACATCATCGGGTGTCACCCTGACAAAACGTGGCAACTTATCCATACGTCATCAGGATGCCTCAGGTTAAGAATAGAAAAGGTGTAGGCTTGTTCACCAGGTGGATCATTGAAAAGAGAGCAGAGCCAAACGTGGTGGTGAACACTGAAATCTCCTAGAATGGAGATTTCAGAGAAAGGAGAAATGGATAGAATGTGTTCCATCGTAGAAGTAAGAGAGTCGAAGAATTTTTGATAGTCAGTAGAATAAGGGGATAAGTAAACAGCACAGATGTATTTAGTCAGAGAATGACAGGAAAGCCAAAGCCAGAGTGTAGAGATTTTAAAAGAATCAAGTTCAGGAACACGAGAGCAGGATAAGTTGTTGCATATGTATACATAACAGCTACCTTTGGCTTTGAAATGAGTATAGAGAAAGTAGGAGGATACAGAAAAGGGTTTGCTGTCAGTTGCCTCAGACAGCTGAGTTTCAGTTAGGAAAAGACGGTGAGGTTTAGAGGAGGAGAGGTGGTGCTCAACAGAGTGAAAGTTGGATGAAAGGCCATGAAAGGAGTAGACTGTAGCACCAGTTCACATTCCCAAGGTGGATGGAAAGCTGATGACAGGGAGAGCTGGAGCTCCTGTTTCATCAACCCTCGGGACTAGTTCCTGATCATCCCCCTTTGCTGAACTTTTTCACTGTTTCAATAACACAGAGAGTAGGCCAGCATGCTCTCCAGTACAAGTTTCTCTAACTATCTTCACCAAACTACATGCACAGTACACACTACACTTCCTATTCAAAATTCAACAAATATGGCGTCGATTAATCAAGCCTCGGAGTCCCCAGGGGGGGGACCATAAATGCCCCCGCCATCTGCCCCTCTCCCGGTGACGACTCGAGGTGCCTGGAACCACTGTCTGACTCTCTTCTTCTTCATTTCTGCAACATTCGCGGCCTTTCATCTAACTTTCGCTCTGTTGAGCACCACCTCTCCTCCTCTAAACCTCACCTTCTTTTTCTGACGGAGACTCAGCTGTCTGAGGCAACCGACAGCAAACCCTTTTCTGTATCCTCATACTTTCTCTATACTCATTTCAAAGCCAAAGGTGGCTGTTGTGTATACATACGCAACGACTTATCTTGCTCTCGTGTTCCTGAACTTGATTCTTCTGAATTCTCCACACTCTGGCTTCGGCTTTCCTGTCATTCTCTGACTAAATATATCTGTGCTGTTTACTTATCCCCTAATTCTACTGACTATCAAAAATTCTTCGACTATCTTACTTCTACGATGGAACACATTCTGTCCATTTCTCCTTTCTCTGAAATCTCCATTCTTGGAGATTTCAATGTTCACCACCACCTTTGGCTCTCCTCTCCTTTCACGGATCCACCTGGTGAACAAGCCTACATCTTTTCTATCCTTAATGACCTAGAGCAGCTTGTACAGCACCCTACCCGTATCCCTGACCGCCTTGGAGAGAGCTCCAACATACTTGACCTCTTCCTCACAACTAATCCTTCTGCTTACTCTGTTAATCTTTTCTCTCCGTTGGGCTCCTCCGATCACAACCTTATTACCTTAACCTGTCCTATCACTCCGGTACGGCCTGTGGACCCTCCAGGGAAACGTCGTCTGTGGCATTTTGGAGCCGCGAACTGGGAGGCCCTCAGGCAGTACTTCTTTGATTTTCCCTGGAATTATTATTGCTTCCTTGGCCGTGAGCCATCTGAGTGTGCCTTGCGCATTACGGAGGTTATTCTCTCGTGCATGGAAGCATACATTCCTTTCTCATATCCTTTGACTAACGCAAGAAAGCCTTGGTTTAATCACGCTTGTTCTAATGCTGTCCGCAACAAGGAGAAGACCTACAAAAGGTACCGGAGCCAACCCACCCCTGAATCACATCATCTTTACGTTTCTGCCCGGAATCGTGCTAAGTCTGTTCTTCGCTCTACTAAAAATAATCTCATCCATACCAAATGCTCTCAACTCTCCAACTCGAATTCTTCCCGCTCCTTCTGGCACCTTGCCAAAAATCTTTCTAACAACTTTACCTCATCATCCTTCCCTCCTCTTTTCTACTCTGATGGTTCTGTAGCTATTTCTTCTACTGATAAAGCAGATCTCTTCGCACAGACTTTCTCCTCCAATTCCACCTTAGACGATTCCGGTGCTGTTCCTCCATCACTTCTCCCCTCTGACTTCCTCATGGCTGACATTAAAATGTCTTCAGTTGATGTATTTTCTGCCATCACTGGCCTCAGTACTAACAAGGCATATGGGCCTGATGGGGTCCCTCCTGTTGTTCTCAAGAACTGTGTTTCTGTGCTTACACCCTGCCTAAGCAAACTCTTTCGCCTTTGTCTGTCAACTTGTACCTTTCCTTCTTGCTGGAAGTTTGCTCTCATTCAGCCAGTCCCAAAGAAGGGTGACTACTCCCAACCCTCCAACTCTTGTCCAATTGCTTTATCGTCCTGTATATCAAAAGTTTTCGAGTCAATTCTTAATAGAAAAATTTTAAGACATCTTTCCTATCACAACCTTCTTTCCGATCGTCAGTATGGGTTCCGTCAGGGACGCTCCACTGGCGATCTTCTCACCTACCTTTCAGACTCCTGGTCATCCTCCTTTCGGGACTTTGGCGAAAGCTTTGCCATTGCACTTGACATCTCAAAGGCTTTCGATCGAGTCTGGCATAAATCTTTAATTTCCAAACTGCCCTCCTACGGTTTCTATCCTTCTATCTGTGCCTTCATCGCTAGCTTCCTTTCTGGTCGTTCTATAGCCGCTGTTGTAGACGGCCATCGTTCTTCTCCTAGATCTATCAACAGTGGTGTTCCTCAGGGCTCTGTCCTATCACCAACTCTCTTCCTTTTATTCATCAATGATCTTCTAAGCTGTACATCTAACCCTATCCACTCATACGCTGATGACTCCACCCTTCACCTTTCCATTCGGTTCCCGCAACGCCCATCTCAACAGTTACTTCAAGAAACAAGGGATGAGGCTATAGCACACCTAATGTCTGACTTGGCTCGTATCTCTGACTGGGGTAAAAATAATATGGTTGTCTTTAATGCATCTAAGACTCAGTTCTTACACCTATCAACCCGACAAAATCTTCCACAGGTATACCCATTAATGTTTAATAATATTCAGCTTAATCCTGCATCATCCTTGAACATGCTTGGGGTTTCATTTACTCGGGACTTATCTTGGAAAGATCATATTACATCTCTTGTAAAATCTGCTTCCAAGAGATTGGGTGTGCTAAGCTGACTCCGCTCTTTCTTTACCCCTGCACAATTGTTGACTCTATACGGGGGTTTTATCCGCCCCTGTATGGAGTACAACTCTCATGTGTGGGGAGGCTCCCCACATACAGCTCTTCTCAATAGGGTGGAGTCAAAGGCTTTTCGTCTCATTAACTCTCCTCCTCTTACTGACTCCCTTCAACCTCTGTCTCTTCGCCGCACTGTTGCATCTTTATCTCTTTTCTATCGCTACTTTAATGGTCACTGCTCCTCTGAACTGTCTGCTTGCATTCCTCCACCTCTACGACGGGCACGTAGCACCCGTCTGGCAGCAAACTCTCATCCCTTTTCTGTCCAACTCTCTAATGCAAGAGTTAACCGTTACTCCCAGTCTTTCATTTATGCAACAGGTCAGCTCTGGAAGTGTCTCCCTCTATCTGTATTTCCTGCTGCCTATGATCTCCAGTCTTTCAAATGCAGTGTGTCCAGGCATCTCAAAATGATCAGATCTTGAATTTGGCTCTCTATTGTATTTTGTTTTTCTCTTGGAGGGAACTGTTACTGCGGGCTCAAGGCCTTTGGTTCCTTCTTCCTCGCATAAAAAAATAAATAAATAAATAAATAAATGCCCCACCATCCGCCCCTCTCCCAGTGATGATTCAACATGCCTGGAAACCACTGTCTGACTCACTTCTTCTTCATTTCTGCAACATTTGCGGCCTTCCCTTTAACTTTGTCTCTGTTGAACACCATATCTTCTCCTCTAAACCTCACCTCTTCTTAGCCGAAACTCAGCTGTCTGAGGCAACTGACAGCAAACCTTTTTCTGTGTCCTCCTACTTTCTCTATACTCATTTCAAAGCCAAAAGTGGTTGTTGTCTATATGTACGCAATTACCTATCTTCCTCTCGTGTTCCTGAACATCTCTGGCCTCGGCTGTCCTGTCATTCTCTGACTAAATATATCTACGATGTTTACTTATCCCCTAAGTCTACTATCAAAATTCTTCGACTATTGTTAGGAAACAAAATTGCCTGTTAATTAACAAGGTGTAGTAAGGAAGGTGTAATAAGATTGCCTAATAATTTTGAGATCCGAGACATTGACAAAACTTTGTTCATGGCAGCTCTGTCTCCTCAAAAACTGTGTTACTGAGGTATCATCAGGATCTTGGCTCAAGACGAGGGCAGGCGAGCAGCAGCCGCAATCAGGGTGAGACTAGCAGGAGATCACCATGCCCTCAGCTGCACCTCCCAGCCAGCCTTCCATCACGGTTGACCCCAGTGTAGGTGGATTGGGAACCAGTGGATAAGGCTTATGGAAGGGTAGTATGCATTGTGCTGGGGCACCTGGCGTGTGTGGGTGTGCACTCGCTAGTGGTGAAGGGATGAATGCTGCCTCGGGTTCGAAGTGTGTGGAGCTCTGAGGACTGTGTGGAGCCCTCAGCATTGTGTGGAGGCCGCAAGGATTGTGTGGAGGCCGCGAGGATTGTGTGGAGCCCTGTGGATTGTGTGGAGGCTGCGAGGATTGTGTGGAGGCCGCGAGGATTGTGTGGAGTCTGCGAGGATTGTGTGAAGGCCGCGAGGATTGTGTGGAGCCCCGAGAATTTAGAGGGTGACATGACGGGGACTGTGTGGAGCCCATGTACGGAGCTCCGAGAATTTACGTGTTTGCCTAGGAGTTGTGTATTGTTAGGGGTATTGGGTATTTTTGGGTCCAATGACATAAATGTTTGTTAATATGTAAATTCATTCATTAATATGTAAATACATTTATGTATCAAAGTTGCTTGATACTCTATTGCCTGCTGGTAGTAAGGTCGTATTCCCAAGAACCCTACAATTTGGCGCCCAAACAAGGATGATCATATTCAGTGTTGGGTAATGAGTGATTTTGAGCAATGGAAGTGCAGCGTATTGTGGATGTTGGCCATGAACTTGGACTTGAGGGTGAATAATTGCATAAGTTTGTCAAGGAGAGACTGCAGTGGGAGAGAGAAAAAGAAACAGCAGAACGTGAAGAAAGGAGGCAAGAAAGAGAACTGAAACGGGAGGAACAAGGGATGTGTGATTAGAAGTAAGTGCCAAAACCTCTCCAGACGACAGTGTAATTTTCCCACAGTCTGAACTGATAAAGGTGCCTAAGTTGCCTTTTTTTTTTATTTTTTATGAGAAACACGATAATATTGACGCATATCTTCTCCAGTATGAACGCTTTGCAACGAGAGCAAAGTGGCCTAAGGATTTATGGGCAATAAGGTTTGTTCACTTTTGCAGGGCAAAGCCTTAGACTTATATCACCAGTTAGCTCCATAAGAGGCTGAGATGTACAGTGAAGTGAAGGCAGCTTTGCTAAAGGGGTTTGACTGTACTGCAGAGAGTTTTCGGTTGAAGTTTCGACAGTGTAAATTTAGTAAAGGTGAAAATGCTAAACAGTTGGCTGCTAGTTTACGGAAATTACTTGAAAGGTGGCTAGAGTTAGCAGAGTGCCCAAAGGATTATATGGTTTTTGGAGGATATTTTGTTGAGGGAACAATTTCTAGAGGCTTGTGATAAGGGGTTGTGTATATTTCTGAGGGAGAGATCTTTTAAGAATCTCGACGAAATGGTTGAAGCAGGTGACCGGTATATTGAAGCACACAGTAAACTTATGAACAAACCTTACCCACAGAGTTCGTCAAAGCAGCATACTTCGGATAACCGAGAAACTTCCAGTGTTCCTAAACCTGCCACTAGAATTCAAGGATCCTGTTTCACATGCCACAAGTCAGGACATAAAGCGAAGGACTGCTACTCTCGACGTTATGTACAAGTTAAGCAATACAAGAAGGAACCAGCAGCTGCATCAATGAGCAGCAGTGACCAGTGCCAGAGTAGTCGAGATTTGCAGTCATCGAAGAAACCGCAGCCTTTGTTGCAGTCGACCCTAAAGAATTAATGGATGAGCAGGGGTGGAATGTAAAGGATGGCAAAAGTTTTAAGGTTGTGTGTGGAGGATCACATCCTGATGAAAGGTGCACATTGGATACGGGATTAGGAACGGTTGAAGGAACAACTGTGAAGGTTATGAGAGATCCAGGGTGTACTACTGTTCTAGTGAAGAAATCCTTGTTGGCTGAAAAGAACTTTACTGGGGAATATATATATATATATGTGATAATGGCTAATTCCGAGGTGTATGCTTACCCCGAGGCAGAAATATATGTGGACACTCCATATTACGTGGGAAGAACAATAGCAGCGTGCTTGGCAAACCCACTGTATGATTTTATCACTGGAGAAATACCAGGGGCCACTCTTGGAGAAAAACATGAGATAATAGAGCCAGCAGTAAACTGTGCCGTGGAAACTAGAAGTCAGGATACTAGACAAAAAAGATTACTTAAACTAAAAGTGGCTGAAGTGACTAACCTGTTGAAAAATACGACTCTGAAACAGGCTCTGGAAGAAGACATCTCATTAGGAAGGCTAAGGAGATATGCTGAGGAAGGAAGAATATTCAGGAGAAAGAAGAGAAACGAAATGTCCAGATACGTACAGAAACGGGGAGTATTGTACAGGGTAGTAGAAGTGAGTGGAAATGTTAAGGAAGAGTTGGTAGTTCCGGTAACCTGTCGTCCTGCTATACTTGAATTGGCTCACTCGGGTATTACGGGAGGTCATTTAGGTATTGGGAAAACTCGTGAGAGAGTAAAGGACAAGTTCTTCTGGCCGAGAATTTCTAGGGATGTAGAAAGGTATTGCAGGTCGTGTGATGTATGCCAACCCACCACTGATAAGGGACGAGTTGGTAGGGACAGGTTAGGCAAAATGCCTCTTATTGGTGAACCCTTTGCTCGTGTGGCCGTAGACCTGGTAGGACCCATTGAACCTCACTCTTCTAACGACTCACGGTATATTTTGACGGTGGTGGATTTTGCAACCAGGTATCCGGAGGCAGTGCCATTAAAAAACATCGATACCAGTAATGTGGCAGAAGGTTTGGTCAGTATTTTCAGCCGAATATGTATCCCAAGGGAAGTATTGTCAGACAGAGGGACTCAGTTCACCTCCAAAATGATGAAGGAAGTGTTTAAACTCCTCTCCATACAATAATTCACAACGACTCCTTATCACGCAATGTGCAATGCACTCGTTGAAAAATTCAATGGAGCATTTAAGATGTTGAGGAGGATGTGTAGTGAACAACCCAGGGAATGGCATAGATATATTGACCCACTATTTTTCGCCTACAGGGAGGTACCGGTACCTCAGAAGAGTACAAAGTTCTCTCCATTCGAACTAGTCTATGGAGATACAGTACGAGGACCTTTATCTTTGCTGTATGATCTTTGGAAGGAGAGAGTTACTGAGCCAGAAATGGGGTCAGTGAA
Organism: Coenobita brevimanus; assembly: GCF_032717465.1. NCBI lineage: Eukaryota > Metazoa > Arthropoda > Malacostraca > Decapoda > Coenobitidae > Coenobita > Coenobita brevimanus. Next base: position 14,989,208 of record NC_136972.1, read on the forward strand.
TGAGTACGTGATTAACCTACGGGAAAGGTTGGAAGAAACCTGCAAGATGGCACTATCTGAACTAAGGTATGCAAAGGAGACGGCAAAACACTACTTTGATAAGTAGGGACAGACGCCTAAAGGTGGGGGATGATGTTTTACTGTTATTGCCCACAGACAGTAACAAGTTACTCCTACAGTGGAAAGGGCCATACAGAGTGGTGGAATGTTTCAACAAGTTGAATTATATCATTAATGTGAATGGGATCCACAGGAAATTCCATATTAACATGCTTAAAAGATACTTCCAGAGGACATTCGAACTCCAGCAGCAGGCCGCTGTTGCTGTGTTGGAGTGTGAGGATGACAGACAGGGGGATTTCAGTGTGTTGCCAAGTACGTGCCAGAAGGAGAGTTGGCGTGATCTACAGTCAATGTGGGGCTAAATCCAGAGAGGCAAACTACAGTAAGAGAAATTCTGCAGTTGTATTCAGAAGTGCTTACGGACATCCCAGGTAAAACCATTGTTGTTCAGCATAACATTAACTTGCTGTGTCCAGAGATTGTACGATTGAGGTCTTACTCTATACCTTACAACTTGGAGAGCAAAGTAGAGGATGAAATTAAGACTATGCTTAGCTCTGGTATAATAGAACCCTCAGAATCTCCCTATTCATCACCTATGCTAGTGGTGCCGAAAAAGGATGGGAATTATAGATTGTGTCTGGATTTTAGAAAACTGAATAACCTAATCAGTTTTGATGCAGAGCCGATGAGTGACCCTGAGAGGATCTTTGCTCGAGTAGGGCACAGTAAATACTTTTCAAAAATAGATTTAACCAAAGGATACTGGCAGATTCCCCTTGATGATCACAGTAAGCAATACACAGCCTTCAGCACTCATATGGGATTTTTTCAATTTACAGTACTCCCTTTTGGAATAAAGACTGCACCTGCGGTGTTCAATCGTCTAATGAGAAAGATTTTGGGTGATATGGCTCATGTTGAGACCTTTTGGGATGATATCCTGGTACATACAGCCACATGGGAAGAACACTGTGTGGTTTTGCAGGAAGTGTTCCATAGATTGCACCAGGCTAATTTGACGGCAAGGCCCACCAAATGTGAGTTTGGTAAGGCGACTGTAGAGTACCTAGGGCATGTTATTGGACAAGGGCGCATGAAACCAATATCGGGAAAGATTAAATCCATATTGGAAGCATCTCCGCCTACCACTAAAAAAGAAGTCCATTCTTTCCTAGGCTTATTGGGCTATTACCGCAGGTTTATTCCTGATTATGCTACAATTGCAGCCCCATTAACAGAACTCACTAAGAAGACCGCCATCAACAAAGTAAAGTGGGAAAGGAACCATCATTCGATAAACTTAAGGGAGCACTCACAAATGAACCTATACTTAAACTAGCGGACTGTACTAATCCATTTATTCTTCGCACAGATGCATTGATACAGGACTGGGAGCAGTTCTCCAAGAGCATAACGGAGTGAAGTGGCCCGTGTGTTATACCAGTAAGAAGTTGTCTCAAGCAGAGCAGAGGTACTCTGTAGTAGAGAAGGAGTTGCTGGCAGTCGTCTGGTCAACGGGGAAGTTTTCTCAGTATGTCTACGGAAGAGAGTTTATGCTGGAGATGGATCATCGCCCCCTTGCATATTTGGATACTGCTAAGGATTTAAACAGACGACTGATGAGATAGGCTCTTAAACTCCAGGTACCTTTACAGTAAACTACATCAAGGGAATTGATAATGTTGGTGCGGATTTTTCAAGCCGCAGTAGTTAATCGAGAAAAAAAAAACATTCTTAAAGTCGGGTGGTATTGTTAGGAAACAAAATTGCCTGTTAATTAACAAAGTGTAGTAAGGAAGGTGTAATAAGATTGCCTAATAATTTTGAGATCCAAGACACTGACGAAACTTTTTTCATGGCAGCTCTGTCTCCTCAGAAACTGTGTTCTGGAGGTATTGTCGGGATCTTGGCTCAAGACGAGGGCAGTCGAGCATCAGCCGCAATCAGGGTGAGACTAGCAGCAGATCACCATGCCCTCAGCTGCACCTCCCAGCCAGCCTTCCACCGTGGTTGAGCCCAGTGTAGGCGGACTGGGAACCAGTAGATAAGGCTTATGGAAGAGAAGCATGCATTGTGCTGGGGCACCCAGCGTGTGTGGGTGTGCACTCGCTAGTGGTGAAGGGGTGAATGCCACCACGGGTTCGAATTGTGTGGAGCCCTGAGGATTGTGTGGAGCCCTGAGGATTGTCACTTTCTCTTCACCTCTAGCCTCCATTTCCCCCTTGGCTGAACCCATGTCACTGGTTGCAGGGCCAAGTTACTTGACAGTGGCACCTGCACCTGTCGCAGTGTCTCTGGCGAAGTTGGTGCAGGATGTGACTGTGTCATCGTCCCCTGCCCGGTCACCAAAGGCGCTATCTCCAGCAGCATTCATCTGCCCCAACGTGTTGCAGCAGCAAGAGCCAGCCTCGTCATCTCCTTCGTTGGAGCCATCACCACCTCGATGAGGCCGCCGTGGTCCACAACCTGGTTATGGGGGATGGCCAAGAGGTGGCTGATGAGGCTGAAGGGTGTCGGTAGGCCGACCCACTGCCACCACTGTGGTAGATGTTGCCGCAGAGGATCCAGGGTGGAGTAGTGGCCCATTCACACCATGTAATGGGCCCTTCACAGGATCCTCACGAATGAAGGTGGATCCGCCAACAATGCCCTTTCAGTTCTTCCAGCTTTTCTTCACTGGGAGTTGGTGACGTATTTCACCCACAAAACCAACAACTATGCATCATTCCGGGGGACTGCGTTCGATCATGGATATGCTGACCATCAGGCACTACAGGAGAAGTTCACCGCTCCACAACTATCCATGATTCAGGCACGTGCTAAGTGAGTGACGTTTCAGGGCCATCCTGAACAACTTCCATGCCTTCATCTCACTTGCCATACCACAGGACAATCACAATCAGCTCATCAAAGTTCGCACGGTGAAGGAGTACCTCCTTCAGCAGTTCCAAGACACCTACCCAAGGAGCATCTCAGACATGAAAGGGGCACCTCAGCTTCTGAGTGTACAACCCCATGAGGCCCTCAATGTATGCCATCAAGCTATACATTCTGGCTGAGGCTTCCTTTGGGGTACATCTGGAACTTCGAGATGCACACAGGGCAAAAGAAGACTCTGGAGAACACAGTTTGTGGCCTCGTAGAACTGCTGAAGGACCAGGGATAGAAAGTTTACATGAACAACTATTATAACTCTGTATCCCTGTGCGAACGACTCTTCAGTGCAGGAACCTATGTGTGCGAGACCCTACGCCTGGAAAGAGGAGCACCGAAGCAGCTGCAGGCCATCGGCAAGGCTAAGAGCCTGCCACAGGGGAGGCATGGCAGCAAGGCACAAGGACAACACGATGGTGTTGCTGTGGAAGGACAAACGCATCGTCAACATGGGCTCCACCTTCCACAGCACAAGCACCATCCCAAAGCAGGTTCAAGGGAAGGCCATGGGTCCTGACGGGAGGATAGCCTATGTCCAGAAGACCGTGGACAAGCCCGTCATGGTGGAGGATTACAACCAGCACATGGATGGGGTGGACCACTTCGACCAGATGGTCCAGTATTACCCTATCCAGCAGCAGACCGTGAAGTGGACCAAGAAGATCACGTTTTACTTCATTCAGATGGCCATCTTCAAAGCGTTCACCTTATACAAGAAGTGCTTGCATGGGTCAGTTAGTCTGCTGGACTTTCTGGAGGAGGTAGTTGACAAGCGCCTTCATTTTGATGAAACAGAGTGGCCCGCATCAGGGCACATCATCTACCATGCCCGTGACCTTCCAACCCGATGGCCAACAGGACCTCCAGCACTTGCAGCACCTGCAGCAGCACCAGCACAGGTGCCAACATCATCATCTCCTGGACCAGCACCAGCACAGGTGCCAATGCCACTTTCTCCAGGAGCAGCACCAGCACAGGTGCCAACGCCACCATCGCCTGCAGGACCAGCACATGTGCCGAGACCACCATCTCCAGCGGTTCCTGGTCCATCGGGAGAACCTGCTGCTGCTGCCATGCCAGGCCCTGCAGCTGCACCTCCAGGAAGACAGGACCAGGGAAGACCAGGAGGACATCCAACCAAGCATCGATGAGTCATCGATGACACAGTGCAGTTGGATCACACTCTGGGCCATCGACGGGAGAGGATCCCCAACCAGAAGAGGCGCCGGTGCGCCCTGTGTGCCCTGACAAAGATGAGGTGGGACACAAGTCACATGTGTCCTGATTGTGATGTGCTGCTTGGCGTGGGTGATTGCTTCGAACTTTTCCATGCCGAGCGAAGTTTTCCGTAGTGGAACACACACACACACACACACACACACACACATACAGCTCTTGCTGGCTAAGTGGTAACGTTCTCGCATGCCATCTGGTAGACGGGAGTTCGCGCCTCGCTCAGGGTGTGAAAAGTTTCATTGACGAAGTGGGTGGTTACTGTCCCCCTTGAGCAAGGGGACGGGTGTGTGCGTGTGTGAAGGTCACAGCCTTGCCCTTAGATCGGACTATATGAGCTCTCAGCTCCCTTCCGGGAGGGTAAAAGCTGGCGATCACGACCGTCAAGTGATCCTGACCGACCCGGTGAATTACACACACACACACACACACACACACACTCACACAATACATAACTCCTCATTGTCAAACCTTACAACGTCCTGCCAGCAGCACAACATCCCCAAAATGAGTTTCCCGAATTTTGTTGACCTGTATATTGATCTATTTCAATACTCATATATTTTTCACACAAATAAGCAATGTTTCCTACATATTACACATATGACAGAAAGTATAGCATCATTATCAGTAACTAGGAAAATGACTATTGGTCATGTCGAGTTTTTTATAGCACTATAAAAAAAAAATGGAGATTTTACATGTAGACTTTGAATAAAACAAAATAAAACCTCTAGTGAGCAAAAATACGTAGGTGTGGGTGAGGCAGGAAAAATTGACAGTGCACTTGAAGGTATGTTGTTCTCTTTCGTCCAAGTAATAGTTGCATTGATGTTTTGACAGCATCATGAGGAAGCATATAAAAATAAACATCTGTACATGACACAAACAAACAGGCATTGGGAGCATATTTTTTAGGTAAAGGCGGGGGAAGAGAGTTTTTTTCTCGCTTGCAGTAAATCTATGCAGCGCTCGGAGAACTCTACCTTGTCGTCCATTTACTCGAAAAATATTGGACGTATCAATTTCCTGTAAGAACCATGATAAAGATAAGTGAATTCTACGTATGAACAGGACATAACAATGTAATATCTCTGATGAGAAGTTGTTACGTAGGCGGGAATACATCGGTTATTGTGTGCACATGAAAGTGCGGCACGGGCGTGGGTATCCAGTAGTTTTTTGCGATTTACTCGGAAATTATGAGGCGCATGAAAACTCTGAGGGTACCATGAGAAAGTTCATGAAATTCTACACAAGATTATGAAATAAAAACATAACCTGTGCAAGAAAACTTTTGCGGTAGAGCTCCCTGAACAAAACTCAGTTATCGGTAAAAAATGGCTTTTAGGCTTTTGCTATTTTCTCGAAAATTACAAATCGTATCACAACTCGACGAAGCTCATTAGAAAGCTGATGAAATTCTCTTTCAAAATTTCTAATAACATTTTTCTGTATGATGGAAAACATTCGAACTATGATGTTGGGAAGTGAGACTGATGTTCTGAAATGTTTATTCACACTGGCCTAATGTACTTCTATTTGTATTTTTTTTTTCCTTTGTGCTTATCGGCTAGAACAAACATCGGCGAACAGGATGATGTAGGTTTCATGGCAATATATAGTTGTTTGGGTGGCGAAAATAAGGCGAGAATACATGTTTTCAGGGGTTCGCGGGGGGGGGGGGGAGGCGCTTGCGGGGAGGGGGAGTGGAATAAAATCGTGCCAAGGAGAACTTAAAAAAACTTACTGTGCGTGAGAGGGTAAATAGCGTGTGGTCACTACCCCCTCAGAGCTTTTGAACTACCTTCCTTTTAAAAAATCCTGCCGGGATGAATACTCATGCATAAAGCATTATACCAGTATTATATTCATCTTAGGTATTTTACTGATGCCCTAAGTAAGATTTACGCTGAACATTTCTTCATATAGTTTACTAAAAGTCATGAAGGCTTATTGTGTGTGTTTGCAGCCACCATTGTTTTATCACGTGTTATTAATCTCAGTTGTTGGAAAAACTTATCATACAGTTCTCAAAGATCGAAATCTTTCATTTGGCAAATCATGACATGTTTCTGTCCATTATACACTTAATAATATGAACTGTATGACCAAAATCGCACTGGCCGAGATCAGCGACCTGAATTTTTAATGGCATGGTATTCCTCTTGCTCTGAGGAAACACCTCAGTTCTGCTGCAGTCCATTTTTCCACATCTGCTAAAACACATTCGTCCATGATTCACACAAAAGTTATCTTGTGCATAACCCTCGGTGTATAAACATCATCAGCGTCGCGCTGGGCCCCTGGCGACGAGGGCTACTTAAAAAGCCCCTTCGTATGGTAAAGCTCTGTGGGTTCATACGATCTTCGATTGTTTAAGTACCATACTGTATTTCCTTCATTTTTTGTAAGATACAATTTCGTTATACCCATTTACCATTTTTCCTAACAGATATACATCCATCACCTAAAAACATAACAGTGATCAATACTCAGGCAACATATTAATAATCGCATGTAGACTGTCACTAAACTAGGATAAACGCAAATGACAACCTTTCAGTTTCATTATATTTTGATAAATAAGCCATTTCTCTCCAGTATTACATGTAGATAAATCAATAAATATCCTATTTTCAGTAAAGTAAAAATAATTGTATAATAAAGTGTCATTCAGCTAGACTACACTTTTGCATTTTATATTATGTGGCGAGCGGTGGCACCTTTTTCCAGTCTAGGGGGGCTCCTACTGAGATGTGGTTTTCTTGGTTGGAGTTGATATATATATATTTTTTTAAAGGTTTCACTCATGTTTTGCTGTCTCAGCTTTCCTGCTTTCATGTTATTCATGGATAAGTAAACCGTCACAAAACAAGCAGTTTAAGGTTTACAGGTATTACAAAAGCTACTGCTATATCATCAGTAAATACATTAAAACACATAGATCTCAAGCTGTTTTGGGATACAGCAAAGGGTTTCAGGCATCCATATAGTTGAATTATGACTAAGGATTCCTTCAGATGGGTTCGAAGAATTTCGCTATGCATGGATGTGTATGGTCCCTAAGAACCCCCTCCTCCCCCCCCCCCAAAAAAAAAAGTAATGCAGAACAATACACAGACTGTCACAAAGGTTAGGACTGAAAGATGCCAGATGTAGATGTTAAAACCAAAGATGGCTAAAGGAGAGAGATGAATGATGCAATCATTAGAAGTGAACATTGTCAAGGCTAGGACCTAAGCATGCCAAGGTAAGGTCTGGAGGATCCCAAAGTTAGGACTGATGACTTAGCATTGCAGTTAGATTAGGTTGTTAGGTTTGGCTTATGCCCATAAATACAAAATCTTAGCTAGAAAGCGCTTAGAGAGTGCATACTTCCGCCAGTGCCATTAAAAAGGATCCAGATTCGAATCCGTGGATATACGATCCGGATCAGGATCGGCCCTTTAATTTAATCACTTTTTTCTTGCTCCATGGCCCACTTTTCCACAAAATTTCATTGAAATCGATAACTTTTGGAGATATTGTGCGGGATACTCCGGATCCGGATCCAGATCCGCCCCCCAAATTAATCATTTCTTCCTTGGCCCATGTCCCACCCTTCCACAAATTTTCATCAAAATCCGTTTAATAACTTTCTGAGTAATCCCGGGTCCAGATCCTGATTGGCCTCCAAATTTAATAATTTCTTTCTTGGTCCATGGCGCGCATTTCCACAATTTCTCATGGGAATACATTGGGAATTTTTGGAAATTTTGTGCGGGATCGGACTCTTCCACAAAATTTCATCATAATCCGTTCATAACTTTTTGAGTAATCCTACTAACAGTCAGACAGACAATCCACCCAACCAACGAGGGGTAAATCACAACCTCCTTGGCAGAGGTAAAAAAGTATAATTCTATTCCAGTTTCATAATTTTCTTGCTGTCAGTACACCAAAACTTAGTTCAGGCTTTCCTTTGTTTTATTGTTCATGTTGTAGTATCCATAAACTTTTGCTTGCATTTCCATTTTCCTGTAAGTTCTCCGAATTCCCAAACACATTCATTTAATGTTCACTTTCCATTTTCTGATTAAGAACGTTAGCATGACTTCACATTTCTAAGTTTTTATTTATTTCTATATGCTATTAATCTCAATTCAGTGTATTTTAATTAGCTACATTAATCATACTGCTGCCTCTCCATACAAAGTGATGCACTGGTACGGGCAGTGAGTTGTAAAGTATGTTGCTAGCTAAGAGGAAATGTAAAAAAAAAAAAAATGATATATGGACATTGCATTATCTTACTGTGCCATAAATAACAGGTAATTATCTTAAAGGGCATGCAGATCTACCAGGTTAGATCATACTTATTAAAGCTGATCTGAGAGGAGACGAGCTTCTATCTTTTGAAAGCTGGCAGCTGATTGGTTGTCCAAGTGCATTCATTATCAATAACGCATTTAAAATCATTTTCATTATATGTGTTCCAATAACCGTTTGATGATAAAATTGCGCAAAAGAAATGTTATATACAGTTATTTGCATCTATTGATTTTAAAACGTGGCCTTACTAAGTTTATCAGATGGTTTAGATACGTATGAAATTTGAATTCTCGGGACAAATCAAAACATGTCCATGTTTAGTTTTACACCTTGATTTTCTCCCTCGTGCTCTGGAAAATTAAAGTAAGTTATGTCATTCCCTCTATAGTTTGCAAAATATAACCTAGTAAAGCATCGGAATAGCAATGAAATATAACATATTCCCTGAATATTGATGAATGACAGACGGAGGGGAGGGGAGGAGGTAGGTCGCAAATTTGATGCCCCACTTGGCTAAGCAGGCGAATATTCACATTTACTTGCGAGTAGGGTAGTTTGCCGTCTCATCAGTTTTCATTATGTTCTCTACTCTCGCAACATCAGTAAGTTTTCTACCTTTTTAGTTTCGTATATCTAGTTACAACTTACAATAGAGCTGTGACAAGTTATGAGTTGTGGAATATTTCAAAGTGACTGACATGTAGCTTCCTCACCTGTGTTTACTAGTCATTTTGCATTGGAATTCCTATGTTTTACTAGGTTATATTTTATATAATGTCTCAGTAATGACATAATTTACCTTAATTTGCACGAACATTGGGGAAAAAAATCAAGGTACTCGTGAAACTTTACATGGACCTGTTTTGATTTGTCCCGAGAATTAAAATACAGGGCATCTGATAGATTTAGTAAGGCCCCGTTCTTAAACTGATGCATGTAAGTAACTATACACATAGTTTATTTGGGCAGTCATATCATTGTAACCCTTCAAATAATTTAGAATGTCATTAATAATGAATGCACTCGGACAACCAATCACCTGCCAGCTTTCAAAAGCTTAAGACTCATCTCTTCCCATATCAAATCAAATTTGCTATAGGATGATAAAATGCGTTAGGAGAAACACATTGAGGTGCTTTGGCCATGTGTAGAGGATGGAGAGTGAGAGACTGACTAGGAGAGTGTATGTGAGTGGGATGGAAGGGGAGTGAGGGAGGGGAAGGCCCAGGATGAGATGGAGGGTGGAGTGGAGAGGTATATGAGAGACGGGGGTGTGAATTGGGAGCAGGGCAGGGAAATGGCGGGGGACAGGTGACGTGGAGGCGATTTGTTTGTGGCCACCACGTATAAAGGATTAAGGCGTCTGGCAATAGATAGATAGATAGATAGGTGTGACTTAACTCGTTTAGTATGAATAGTAATTTTCGGTGTGCTGCTGTTAGATGATTATACTACAATATGGAGAGACTTTTTTTTTTCTTTTCCTGAAGGGTTTGATGTACATTTCAGAGACTCCATTACTAATATGGCCCTCTTATAAGCTGAAAAAATGTGGTTGAAAAATGAATAAAATTTAAAAGTGTGTAACAGCAGAGATTTTGGTTCCCTTTAAAAAATCCATATACTGAATCGGCCTTAGGACAGCTGTTTCTCTTAAGGTCAAGTTAAACCAGATGCAAAAAACGTCCGACTACTTACCTACCAATGCTGGGAACTGTTGGGAGAAAAAATTTGGGTAACTAAAAATCCCAATTATGAGTCTGTTGCAGAAGTAGGCCTACTCCTGGAATGTGGAGTGAAAGTCAAAAATAACTTTTTCCCATGATGGTGAACTATGAAAGGGGTGTCTGAAGTGAGGGATGGATGTGAAATCGAATGTTGTAACGACTAAATGCTTGTCCCAGTCACGGGTATCGGGCGTGGTAACAGCCATTTTATAGAACCGATTTTTTTCTTTTAATTAAGCAAAATGTCAGACTACATGTTGTTCACGGTGAATGATGACATTTGTGTGACCAAGTTTTCCTTTACTACACAAAGTGGTTTCGTAGCATCTGTGAGTGCTTTTTATTAAGATGAAGGTTAATTATTTTTTAAATATTTATTCATGTGATCCAAAAAACAACACTTCCTAAATACTGCTGACCCAGGAATAATTTTCTATTCGCAGGACATACCAGTAACATCATTGTATTTATCCAGGGCAAAAAATGATTTCTATAACCAAGTCCGTACACCTGCTGATCATCGTCAACATTAACATGTTGCAAGTGACACTTGTCCAAGTGAATGCCCTATGCGTCATTTACTTCTTGGTTACTTATATTTTCTTAACCATCTTATTACTTTCTCTTAAAGTACGAAGGGAGCCGATACAGAGGCATGGTCGATATAGAAACCAAATCCAGGAAGATGAGGCATAGAGGAAAAGTTGCCGGAAATAGCGTGGGTAGCATTTGTGTTTGTACAGATTGTTAATCTAGTATTTACCAGGTGTATGCATAGTTACTGAGTTCTTTATAATGTATTATGACTGAGTTCTTTATAATGTATTATGATGATCTTGCTACTGGAATCCGCTGGATTAGGAAGGACAGAACTAATAGAAAATAAAACGTTTTCATTATAAACATTATTGTGTATAAACGTGGCGACCCACGGCCATCGCTCTGTCACAATACACTAAAATGTTCTTCAACCCCTTACTTGAACAAGGTGACATCACTCGCTGTCACCCTTCCACCGAGGGAAAGCCAGTGGCGCATGAGTTAGCACAACAAGCTGGCAAATGGAAAAACGGAGTCTGATTTTAGGGCAGCCCTTACTCTCGAATGATTCCAGTTCAGTTCTGTTGACCGTCTGGGTTTTTCACTTTCCAACAGCACCCACTGATTTCTTCATTGCTTCTGTGTTTGACAAATTATACTGTGTGCCGTAATGTTCCTGCTGTGCCAGCTGTGCGTGCTACTGTTGCTCTTCAATTTCTTTTTTCTTCTTTGTTTCCGTAATAATCTATTATTTAGTATTTATTCATCGCCATTTCTTTCTCCATGGTCGTTGTTCACCCAGGGGTATAACTGGGGTTCTGAATATGATATTGCCTGTTGCGGGTCATAATGAAGGGGGAGATCTGTGGTTACTCTATCAGAACATAATATATGAAATAGGAAGTTCTACGAAGGAGTGAGAGAAAGGGGGATTGAAGCAATTAATACTAACTTAATTAGGTTGTAATAATATGTTACGTCCTGTGCGCTACTTGATGTCAATGTTAAGTATCTGAAAGTGTTGTGGAATCAATCATTGATTTAATTCATGAAATATTACTCAAGTGGAGCCAGGGGTGATGGCACTGGCACCGATCCACCATAAAATGTGAACCAGACAGAGATTTATAGCAGTTCTTGGCATTCGAAGTTCAGTCTTTCTGTCGGATGAAATATCTTAATCTTAATTCTACATTACAGCATAAACAGTTACGCTTGGAAAATTATGCTGAATTTTAAAACGGTGGAATTCCGGACAGTTATAATTGGAAATTCCTTCCGGACTGGTATTAAAGAGAGAGAGAGAGAGAGAGAGAGAGAGAGAGAGAGAGAGAGATAGTATGCGCGGGATAATACGGACGTATGGCTGGATTAGGAGGACTGGGACTTAACAGAAACGAATTATGCTCTTTAATAACCTTCGTGTTTTCTATTGACAATAATCAAAGCCTTTTATACGACCTTCGTCGCAATCTCCTGACATGAAACTAAGCATGTGCGATACCTCAGGGGGAAAGGCGGGGCAAAAACCAGACTGGGGGTTTCGCCCTCACTCCTCCATCCCCCAGCATTCAGAACTCTCTTCACACCGTGCGTAGGTCATGGTTGGTGAAAAATGAATTTGAAGCTCATAATTTTTGGAACAACATTTTTTTTGGAGAGGTGAGGGAGACACAGGTGCAATTTATGGTTGATTGGCTGAGTCAATGAGCTTTCCTTCTTTTCTTACTTGTGTATGTATGTATCTGTGTATTTTACTATATGTATCCCGCTACCAATATACACATAGCCTATATATAAAATCGTTTTTTAAATGTATAACCAAGCATAAAAAGAAAAAACTAGCCCCTCATAAAATTTAATTGTTAGTTTTTTTTTTTTCCTCACTTGCGCTCTGCATATCCCCATAAAACCTTTTATAGCCAATGCGACTGGATAATGATGCATTTCACGCTCTTGAAAATGCTTATGTCGGAGATTATTTTCATGCTTATTTACCAGATCCTTTTGAAACTGTCTAACACTACGATAATTCTTGTAGCTTTAAAAAAATTCACATTACCGACAAAGGAGTTAATCTTCTTACACTCTATTATATTTATATTTTTAAGCTTAGGAGGCCACTGTGAAGGTGTTATTTAATGCCATATCTAATCTCCCCGGTTGGAAAAGCCTCTCGTAAGCTGAATAAAATAATCTAGAGATAGTTAAACCAATGATGATGATACTACTACTACTACTACTACTACTACTACTACTACTACTACTACGACTAATAATAATAATGATAATAATAATAATAATAATAATAATAACAGAAAGTGCTCAGACAGCATACAGGTATACGTCCGCCAGTGCCACTGCAATTAAAAAGGATCCGGATCCGTGGATATAGGATCTGTATTCGTCCCAAAATTTAATAAATTCTTTCTTGGTCCATGGCCCACCTTTCCACAAAATTTCATTGAAATTCCTTGAGAGCTTTTGGCAATACTTGCGGGATAATCCGGATCTTGATCCGGTCCACCCCAAAATTAAATCATTTCTTCTTTTGACCATGGTCTGCCCTTCCACAAAATTTCATCAAAATCCATTCATAACTTTTTGAGTAATCCTGCCAACAGACAGACGGACAGACAAACCAACTAACAAATCAACGCCGGGTAATACATAACCTCTTTGGCGGGGGTACTACTACTGCTGCTACTATTACTATTACTACTACTACTAAGAAGAAGAAAAAAAAAAAAAGAAGAAGAAGAAGAACTGTTTAGCTATTTACATATTGTGGAGTCACACTAAGAATGCTTTGCCATAACTATTTATGATATATAAGGTATGGAATTTTGGCCTCATAAACAAGTCTGTGACCGTTAAAAATATTTCAAAGTCGTTCATTTTAGGAACTTGTACTAGGATTAACCTAAGGTAACATCTCGTGTAATATCGGCACGACCTGAAGAAAAAGGTGTGGAAGAATGCATGAGTATACTGTATCTTACATCTGTCTTAATAACTGGCTAACCGTATGCTTAACTGTAACTATATTCATTTCAAATAATAAGAGGGATCACAGTTATATTTCTGTAGAAGTACGACTCTTAAGCTTTTGCTGTTTTCTCTAAAGCTAGCGACAAAGACAACACTGAGCAGATTTGATTTCGGTACTTTCCACTAGGCTAAATGGCAAAATATTTAGCCAAAATTGGCAGAAAGCATTTTTATCATAGGATTTTCACCCAAAGGGCTGTATCTCAATGAGTTTCTGAGATATTTCAATTTCAAATATGCAATTATTGCACCAAAATTTACTAAATATACGTGACCTTCAAAGACAGGTCAAGGACGTTTATATTTGGTGCAAGTACTTGGGTTACCCAAGGGTATTTTCCTGTATAATATCATAAAGATATAAGGAAAAAAAGCACAAAGAAAAATAATAATTGTTAGAGCAAGCGAAGCGAGCGAGAACACCAAATTTTGTCTCAATCTGGACCCCCGACATATGTACAGTACCCGAGCAAAAGATTTAATGCATCAGCAAGAAATGGGGGCAGGGGTCGGGAGGAAAACTCTGTAGTACAGCAGCGAACCTTTTTGGATATCTCAGCCAATTTTGAAGTTACAAGAAAGGTAGACACCAATTTGGAAATTGCATAAAAATCCTCAAATATTTTCATCTCATAGACAACCTGTAATTCCCGATAGTTTTTCCGTGAATCGAGGAAACGATTTTTTATAAAGCATATTAGTGTAACAGCCGGCTGCGCAAGAAGTAACGGTCTAAGGTTGCGTGAGTAGCACAGCAGTATTTTCCGACGATTGCTGAGAGCAACTAGGTTTTGCCTTTTCGAAACAAATAATACCTTCTTTTTTTTTGTTTTGGAAATTTTTGACTGAATCCGCAAATTAATACAATATCCTGAACGACGAAAGAAACTCTGAATTTCTGATTTCTGATCCTAATCGGAGTGCACCAAGAGAGTTGGTGAAAGTAATTTTTGTGAGTGAGCAAAAGGCTAAGTCATTATTAACCTGCTAAGTCCCAAGCCCTGGACCTAAAAATGCAAGTGGAGTGTTGGTTTGAGGAACTGTGAGGGAATATTTTTGGTGTATTCTAATAAGTTCTTTTTAGTATTTTCAGGTCAGAAAATCAGAGGAGGAGGAGGAGCCACATGGGACAATATTCAGCACTGCCTGACTCGCTCTCTCGCTTGCTCGAACACGTTCCACACTTTCGGTGTGGACGCCTATTACATGTTACTTTCTAAAATAATAAACTTCGCCATTTATATGGCAAGGCTTCATAATAATAATCTCGAGTTTAATACTCTGAGATTGTTTGGCCATATGGAGAGGACGGAATATGACAGACTTGACAAGAAGAGTGTATATGAGTGTGGTTTGGGGACAGCTAGAACACGGATGAGATGGAGAGTTATAAGAGTCAGGGGTTGTGAATCGGAGGGAGAGGGAGGGGGAGTACGAGGACGATATTAAAGGTTTAGGTGGAGGTACGGGGGGGGGAGAGATGTGAGGTGGAGGGAGGGCAGCCAGATGACAGGTGACAGGGTAACAGAGGCGATTAGGGCGTCTGGCTATAAACTGAAAATATAGAGATGAAAGTGAGTACGAGAGACAAGGCCAGAGTCAGAGCTATAGTTGACAAATGAAATTGTTATTGGAATTTTGACAGGGACTCGATTATTACCCGTCCCCGTCCCGGAGGGGCTCGGGGACAGGTATTGTTTTCACTCGGTTTGTCTGTATGCTTGTCAGTCTGTCTGCCTGTTAACAACTTTACGCGAAAACTACTGGTGAGATTTTGACTAAAATTACTGGGATGATGGGGCTATGGCACGCTGGCACTCTGATCACCTGATTAAGTTTTGGGCCTAATTGGGCAAAGGCCCAGGCTGTAGGACCAAATTATGTAAAAACATTGTGAAAAAATGGTTTCTTCTTCATAACTCCTTTCAAAGTCGTCATATCGTCATGAATCCAAAACCTAAAGATGCATCTTTCAAATCTGCATCCTATAATATGCCTCCTTACATCAGGTGGGTCAACCTCCACTAAGATCGTAAATTTTCACCCGATTTACCCCAAATTTGATATGTGACATTTTTTATTAGATATTCTGTTGTGCTTATACGTCAGCACTAAAATGATTGGTGGGGACGGGTTTGCTGTTCCTTGGCACCACTTCTTGCTGTTATTATTTAGTAACAAACCCAGGGACCCACAGTTAATATGACTACAGTATTTAAATTGGAGGGACTTGATAGCGCAAAAAATTTTTGCTAAATATGATTTTGTTTACTGCTAGGCCCGTTGTTGTAGTTATTAACTTTATTTATCTACACACACACACACACACACACACACACACACACACACACACACACACACACACACACACACGCACGCACGCACGCACGCACACACACACACACACACACACACACACACACACACACACACACACACACACACACACACACACACACACACACACACACACATTAAGGGCAGTTCCAAGAAATACCTACTCCAATTAACTAACATTCAATAGAAGCTTTGAATGAATAAACCACTCTCTCTCTCTCTCTCTCTCTCTCTCTCTCTCTCTCTCTCTCTCTCTCTCTCAAGGCCATGAGAAACAGTGGAAAGCTGGTCTGCACATTAGGTTGGTTAATTAAGAGCCAGGGTAATACGTTTCCCACTCTCATTACATGGGGTCATTCGGTAGTCAGGACTGTTTATTGAGGCTTACGACAGACGACTTTATTGAGCTGAGGAGGGCTTTAGTACAGGGTAATAAGTAACTAGCCTTCTGCATCACTCCATTAGGGTCACACTTAAATCCTTCACAATGGCTAGTCTGAGGCGATGTTGTCTGGTTCAAGGATAGAAGAAGAGGTAGGTTGTGTGTTTGGGGCGGGTACGAGACTGAGGCTAAGCTAAATATCAGACTGCGTTAACACCTTGATTAATGCATTTCCCACTCTGACCTCATTAGGTTCGGGCCATGGAGTAATTAGATGCTTAATTATGGCTAATGTTAGGTGATTTTATTCCTTTCTTTTATTCGGAGTTACAGTGCAGTTGGTCTTTCTTTGGGGCTTTAGTGGGAAACAGAGTACTATTTTTTTTTTCCTTTATGGTAACCTGGCACAGATATTCGTCCAGCTGGAGCCTAGTTCACGTAGCTTAAGTGACGGAAAAGACGATAATACGCCTATCCTTCCACAGTACTTCTTCGCGACTAACACCATTGTTTAGTGTTAATTATTTTATTGTTAATTTATTAGTGTTAAATTATTACCGTTATTTTATCAGAATTAAAGACGGAAAGATGATATTTTGGCCAAGTTGGAAGAAAATTAAAATATTCTTTGATTCATCTGTGTTCCTCTGCATTAAACAATTTCTTGTCAGCGCTTTCAACTTCCATTTTCTCCCTTCTAAAATGGGGTTATGAATGATCTTTATTATTATCATTAATAATAATTTCATTTATTCATCATTCATTATCCCAATCCTACATTGCCCCATGAGGAGCGTAGGAGTCCGGGGCTAGGCAAATTGGTCCTGACATTTAAGATGAGAGTGACCAGCCTCTCTTATCCCTAAGTGGCATTACGTGAGCAATAAATCCCAACCACCCCATGAATATAAACCTTCACCGGCTCAATCCGATTGGAGCGCAGTAATTACCAACTAAACAACCAGGCGCCGAAATTTGGTTATATGGTTACCACCCAGCATAGTAAATGGATTCCTGGTGTACAGGAAACCATTTGACTTGTCACTCGGTGTAGAGTCATCTACAGGCAGAAGGAAGAGGAAAGAATGAAAGAAAGACAGAAGAGAGAGCGTAAAGTTACCTGTAGGCAGAAGGACGAGGAAAAAATGAAGGAAAGAAAGAAGAGGATGGAAGGATAAAAGGATGGAGGAGAGGAAAGGGCAGACACCCGAGGCAGCACTACATCGAGTAAGTGGATGGTGAGCGCCCCCACCTACCACATAATAGTAATAATAATAATAATAATAATAATAATATTATTATTATTATTATTATTATTATTATTATTATTATTAAAGTATTATTATTATTATTATTATTATTATTATTATTGGCCATGTGGAGAGGATGGAGAGTGAGAGACTGACGAAGAGAGTGTATGTGAGTGAGGTGGAGGGGGGGAGAGGGAGGGGAAGGCCAAGGATGAGATGGAGGGATAGAGTGGAGAGGTATATGAGAGGGGGGGGGGGTGAATTGGCAGCTGGGCTGTGAAATGGCGGGGGACAGGGCGACATGGAGGCGATTTGTTTGTGCCACCTCTTAAAAGCAGAGATTGGATGGAGAAGAGTTAAATACTTTTACAAAGAATTGTATGCATCAAAGGCAATGGTAGTGTACCAATAGCTAACTTTTTAGTTCATCCAAGTGAAATACAAGAGGTAACACCAGACGAAGTAAACAATTCTCTTAAAAGATTTTTAAAGTACGAAAAGAG
Source organism: Coenobita brevimanus (assembly GCF_032717465.1). NCBI lineage: Eukaryota > Metazoa > Arthropoda > Malacostraca > Decapoda > Coenobitidae > Coenobita > Coenobita brevimanus. The sequence continues at coordinate 15,007,545 of NC_136972.1, forward strand.
GAAAGGCCTCAGGAGAAGATAGAACAATGACAGATTTATTGTCGGATGTAAGAACAGAAGTATAATACAGGCTCACCCCCTTATTTACGCAGTGTATAAAGAAGAAAATTCTATAAGCATGGTTTATTGCAATAGTTTTTCTGCTTTACAAGAAAGGCAAATCAAAAGATTTAAGCAACCATCGACCAATTAGGTGAATACCAGATATTTATACAAACTCCTCAGTAAAGTCCTTACGAACAGATTAACAACAAATCTGGAGGAAAACCAACTTCCTGAGCAGGCAGGATTCCGAAGTGGAAATTTGACTACTAATCATCTGCACACAATCAGTAAACAAATTGCAAAAACTACAGAAATTAATAAACCACTGAGCTATGGTATTGGTGAATAATAAAAGGCTTTCATCTCAGTGGAGCACATCACAATTATAAATTCAGCAGGAACAAGGAGTAAATGAGAACATTATAAAACTGCACAAAAACATATATAAAGAAAGAAATGCTACAGATGAATTACATAACAACTGAGAAAAATAAGATTAAGAAAGGCCTTGCGTCAAGAAGATACCAAAATAATTTACAGCATATCTACAAAGTATTTTCAGAAAGGTTAACTGGGAGAACAAAAGAGTGAACATAGGTGGAGAAAACCTAAACCATTTAAGATTTACAGATGACATTGTCCTAATCTCAGAAAAAGCAGAGGCATTGCAAGAAATATTATGTGACCTAAGTACAGAAAGACTCAAAGTAGGGCTGAAGATGAACCAGAGTAAATCTAAAGGTATGTTTAATCCAATTACACCAAAGACAGGCATTGGAATAAGTGAAGAAATTCCTGAAGAAGTCGAGGAGTACAAGTACAGTCCTTTGGACAAACAATAAAACTAACGAAAGACCACTATACAGAAACTTAAAAAACGCATTAAAAGTGGATGGCAAACTTTCAATAAACATAGAGATATCATAAAAAGTATCTTGTCAATGTGTATGAAACGAAAAGTATATGACGAATGCATAATCTCAGCTGTGATGCACGGTTGTGAGACCTGGAACTGACAAAATCAACGGATAATTAACGAATCCGTTCTCAAAGAGCAATGGAAAGGTCAGTGTTGAGAATATCTTTAAGGGACAGGAAAAGATCAGTTCGGGTGCGAGACCAGATTAAGTAAAAAACATTACAGAAGTTACAAAACAACAGAAATGGAGGTGGAAAGGTCATGTACCCAGAATAAGAGATAACCAATGGAGCAAGTGGCTGAGTGACTGAACGCCAAGAGATTGTCAGAATAGCAAAAAAATATCAGACGGAGGTGGAAAGATGCGGTAGAGATGTTTGCAGGCAGAACGACTCATACAATTGGCTCAGTCAGGGAATTTGTGGAAAAGGATGGGAGAGGTCTTTGTTCTGGCGTGGACTTGCAATGGCTGCTGCGCTGCTGCTGCTGCTGATTATATATATATATATATATATATATATATATATATATATATATATATATATATATATATATATATATATATATATATATATATATATATATATATAAACTTCCAGACGCCTTAATTATATAATGGGTGACCACAAACAAATCGCCTCCATGTCGCCCTCTCCCCCGCCATTTCATTGTTCTGCTTCCAGCTCACATCCCTCTCTCTCATATACCTTACAATTCCATCACTCATTCTCATCCTTGGCCTTCATCTCCCTCTCCCCCCCTCCAACTCACTCACATACCTGTACACTTTTCTCGCCAGTCTCTAGCTCTCCAGCCTCTCCATATGTCCAAATCACTTCAATGTTTTATCATAACGCTTTTTATCACATCCACATCCATACCACAACGCTCCTTCACTTCCTCATTTGTCAGTCTGTCTTTCCATGTGACTGCACATGCTATTCTCAAAAGACTCATTTTCACTGCTCTCACTCTTGTCTTGTGTCCCTCCACAAGGTCCAAGCATCACTTCCATACGTTAGAGTTGGTATCACAATACTGTCATGCAGTGATTTTTTTACTTCTATGCTCATTTCCCTGTATCTTATCACTGCTTTCAAGGAACCAACAACCTTTCTTCCCTGATGTACCCTCTGAAGCACTTCACCCTCTGAACTTCATCCTCACTCATCGCACTACCCAAGTGCTTAAATGCACTCACATTTTCCATTTCCTCATCATCCAACCTCACTTAACATTTAGTGACTTCATTTCTCTCGAAGACCATAAGTTTACTCTTCACTACATTCATGACAGATTCCGTTTCTTACACACTCTCCGAAACTCATTTAACCAGCCTTGCAGCTCTCCTTCGTCTTCACTTAACAACACAGTATCATCTGCAAACAACAGCACAGGAAGTTTTCAAATACTACCCTCTCTCATTAGGACCACTCCAACATCCACTGCCCTACCTTGTATCTCATATATAACACCACCCATAAGCAGATTGAACAACCATGGAGAAATAGCACTTCCCTGTGTCAATCCAATTTTCAAACAGAGTAATTCACTCAATTCACTGTTCACACACACTACAGCCTCAGCAACTTCACACATGCTCTTCACTGCATTGAACAACTTCCCCTTTACTTCATATATTGGTACCACTTTCCACAATCTTTATCTGTCAACCTTCTCATATACTTTCTTCAAATCCTCGAAGGCCGCATACAACGTCATTCCCTTTTCTAGGAACTTTTCCACTAAAGATCTAAGAATGAATGTCTGATCTACACACCATCCTCCCTTCCTAAAATCTCCCTGTTCTTCTCCAACTAATTCCTCTGTTACTTCCCTAACCCTGTCAATATGTATCCTACCATATACTTTTCCTATTACACTAAGAAGACCAATGGCCCTATGATTACCACACACTTCTTTTTCCCCCTTTCCTTTGTACGGGGGAATAATAATACCTGACTTCAATCCTCCGGAACTTTACCTTCCTCCCAGGCCAATCTGCACATCTTCCACATCCATTCTACTACTATCTCTTTCCCTGCTTCAACATTTCACCACATACTTCATCAATTCCTGGGACTTTCCCCATTTTGACTTTTTTTCATTGCTTCCACAACTTCTATTCTACTGATTTCTTCCCCTTAACTCATATCCCTCCTTCTCCCAGCCATTCCCCAGCCACTTATACTCGCATTACTTTCATTCTCTATGTTCAACAATTCCTTAAATTGTTCTCTTCATCTGCTCACTTTTTCTCCCTTCTCCACTGGCAGTCTACCATTTTTATTTTTCACTCCCTGACTAACTTCTTTCTCACCCTGTCTAACCCTCTTTACCTCTTTCCAGAACATTTTCTTTCATTCCCTCCACTTTACACTCAGATTCCTTCGAAACTTCTCATCCACTCTCTTCTTGCTCTCTCTTATTATTTTTTTTCACTTCTCTCTTCCTCTCTACATAAAGTATAACTTTCTCTTCCATTTCTCAACTCCCTTCATGCCCGTGTTTCTCATCCACTCATTCTGTGCTTTCTTCTTTTGTGCCACAGCCTGTCTCACTTCTTCATTCCTCCATGCCCTTCCTTGCACACCCTTTCGTCTTCTCGTTACCCCACACACCACTTCAAATGCTGTACAAAGTTCCTCTGTGAATATCATGCACACACCTTCCACGTTCCCCACCCACTCCAGTCCATATTTACCCAATTGCTCCTCTACTTGTCTCTTATATTCTGCCTTTTTTTTTCCCCATCCTCTTACAACCTTTCTTCCCTCCTGCATGAACTATTTCCTCCTTCCTTCCTTCTTCTATTCCTCCTGTTCTTCCCTTCTATTCCTCCATTTCATTTGAACATTGACTTTTGCCACCACCAAGTGGATGTCAGAAAGTCCACTCCTCCAACATGTATCCATCACACACCTTTAATTCCCATTCTATCATCCACACTCACATAATCAATCATTGCCTTCCGTTCATTCAGTTCACCATCCACCCTTCTCATCACTCACCATGTATGCCTGTGCCACCCTTCTCATCATTTGCCACTTATGCCTGTGGATCATTTTGTGCCTAAAGAGGGTACTGGCTATCACCAACCCCCTCCCAGCACAAATGTCCACTAGAGCACAGCCATTCTCATCCATTTCTGCAGGCACATCCCACTCACCAGCTACTCCATCCACGATTCACATTCCCTACTTTTCCATTCATATCTTCAACCAAAAACATTCTCTCATTCCTTTCAAAGCTCTCCATGCATGCTTCAGCATTTGTCCAGAACTCTTCTTTCACTCTACTTGCACGATCTTGCATTGGTGCATACACACACACACACACACACACACACACACACACACACACACACACATTTGTAGTCCAGCTTTCAGTCTTACCCACACAATCCTTGAGCCAACTGATCCATACTCTCTTATATTCTCCGCCCATCTCTTGCACACAACATACACACTCCTTCTTTTGCCTCTCATTCTCACCCTCTCCCACAAATGTACCCCATCCATACTCCCATTCTCTCACCATTTAGTCTCAGTTATTCCACATACATCCACTTATGCACCCTCAAGCACCTGGACAACCTCTCTATGTTTCACCTTGTCATTCACACTCCTTACATTCCATGTCGCAGTCTGCACCACGTCATTTGTCCGGTCCTTAGTCGTCACCTATTGGTCAGTCCTGGTCCGAGACTTCTTGTTCATATTTTTAGTTAGTTGTATTCCGGGCCAGGGCACTAGCCGTCCGCCAATCCACTTGTTACTTAGGGAAAACGTGCGGGTTGGTTATACGGTTACCATCCAGCATTTTCAATTATATATATATATATATATATATATATATATATATATATATATATATATATATATATATATATCCCGCACCTGAAGCTAAGGTTCCCAAGGAACAAGCTTGTATCTGATGTTCTCTGGCAGCTTCTGGTTCCGTTTGAAAATATAAATGTATTTGTTCATATGATGAGTATTTATCATCATAACTGTGGGATTAGTGAAGGTAATATTATCCAGCGAATACATCAACTAGGAAAAAGTCATGGCACTGTAGCTGTTTCAGTAAACTGCCTCATCTGGCAACAGCAAAAATATAAGCTCCCCTTTTCATCCCCTTCAAACCAATGAAGTTATCTGGCATTGACGAAACTAAAGGACACAAATCGTAATCGCGTAATAGAGGTTTCTGGCGACTATATCATTTAGCAGTATTATCCAATACGATCTCCTGTAGATAAAACTGAATAAAATCTTTTGAGAGTTGCAAGAAATGAAGTGGTTTACTGAATAGTTTCTGCGCTGCAGATCAATGGAAACTTCCCTTCCCAACCTCACCATACCGGAACAAAAACGATTGGCATCAGAAAGAATTAAATAAGTTATTGAATCTTGCTTGTGATGGACACACTATGAAATTACGTACAACTTAAAAATAAAAATAAAAAAAAGCTAAATCGAAACCCCGATGTCTTATTAAAGTTACATAGACTGGCGGTAGGATAAAGGAATAAGAAAGAAGTTGTTGTGAAATATACTTAAAAGGCGAATAGAGATTGTTTATATCAAATTCTGCACAGCCACACTCCATAGAAGCCAATCATTAAATCTATTAGGTGTCTATTAATCTGAAAAATTGCAGATGTCTGGGACTGGTGTCTCTGGCAGGCGTGATTCAGGTGACCACGGAAGTGTCTGGCAGAGTTGGTGAAACAGTAGATGATGTTTGTGCCAGGAAAATATTAATGAGGCGAAACTTAACTTTCGTTTGTACTGAAGTTTGTGGAGCGCCTAGTTTGTGAATGATTAAGGTAATATTGTAATCACACTGTTATTAATAATTTCACGTGTGAAGTGCAGGTACTACGAACATACTGCATGAGTGGGAGTGTATAAACAGGGTGTAGGTCTTTGTTGTAGGAAGGTAATGTTTTAACTGCAGAAGAAACTTTCTTCTGTCTGACAGTAATAATAATAATAATAATAATAATAATAATAAAAACAATAATAATAGTAATAATAATGATAATAATAAAAAGAAGAGGAAGAAGAAGAAGAAGAAAATGCTGCTGCTGCTGCTGATGATGATAATGATGGTTGTGTAGGCATTTATGGGCCACTGCAGGACTGGACATCTCCATCTAGGAGTGTTACGGCTATGAAATGTTCCCGTGATTGCTTAGTTTGTCTGGGATGGGATGTGTGGGGAGGAGTGCATAATTAAGAGAGTTGGTGTCTTGTGTTTGTGTGCCTGCCGAAGATATTGTTTCATCTGAGATTGCTTCAGTCAAGTCCGCTAGTCAGTTAATCAGACGACAGCTCTATATAAATAAGTACCAAAGAAATAATATCGTATGGCTGTAGTAATAAATGATAAATACATAAAACTCCTCTTCCAGCCCTACCCATCCAATCTCCCAGCCTATGCAGCTTACTCCACTGCTCGTCATTGCATTGCTATTTCCTATATCAGTCTTCACCCAAGACTCTCATTTGATTGTTCCTGCTCTTGATCCGATAGAGTTATATGAGGAAAGGGAAAAAATGCCGGATTTCTTTAGGTAACACTGAATCTCTCTCTCTCTCTCTCTCTCTCTCTCTCTCTCTCTCTCTCTCTCTCTCTCGTACACCTGTTGATATCCTCATTACCACGCAATATCACCATCTTAACCATCCCCCCCCCCCTCCACCAAACAACTGCCAGCTGCTGGTGAAAGTGGTATAAACAAGCTCATTGACCCTGTTAGAAGTATGGGATTGGAAAATGTGGATCGTATTCTAAATGGCTTTGAGCCCTCCTAACACTTTCTCCTTAGCGATATAATCTCCACAATTGATCCCGGTAACCATAAGGGTGATGGTGCATATTATGTAAATACTAAATGCATCTAAATAGCATACAACAAATTTTACACGGTAATATATGAGATAAATTGCTAAGTAAGAAGTGGTGCGAAGCCTCCTATGTCCAATACATAGAACACAACTGCTGGTTCAGTTTCAGAGAGGGCTTTTCATTGTGAAGGGTAAAAAAACAGTGTTGTTTAATTAATGCAAACCAAGTAATTAGAAAGACACAAGTGATAATTACAACCAGTACTGAAAGTCCAGAGAAGTAGGGTGTTTGGTGGGGAGTCGTGGGGGAAAATCATGATAGCATTTTTTTTTTTTTTTTCCGTGGTATGATATAATTTTGTTTTCTGTGCGAGGAGGATGAAAAATGATTTGGTTTATGTGAAGAAAACAAAATTCCTACAAGTTTCACTTATCTAAAGAAGATAAAAATGTCTGGATTTTTCATGGGTAAGAATACAAATGGTTGGAACTTTTTCGTCTGTGAAATAAAAGAATGTTAAGAATTATCTCGTGAAAGAAAGAAAATTTCATTAGTGGCCTGCAACCTGGGGGATAATTTTTTGGTTTTATGAAATGTTGGTGGATATTTCTAGGGGTTAAGCAACCAGAACAGCCAAGCAGTTTGCTGCCGTGCTGTCTAAGGAAAGGATAACCCAAACCTGCACCAGGAAGGGAAACAACACATACGAGTGAAATGAAAACAATGGAGCCATGTGGAATCGTCTGCTGTCGTTTCATGAGGCTATTGGACCCGAAAAAGAACAAAAATGAGCATAAAAAGTTTTTCCAATAAACCCTCAACAAAAAATCCCATAGGGATCATCAAAGGAATTCGTAGGAAGTCACTACAAGTCTCCCGGTGGCTCGAGGGGAGATGAAAAGGACCAGTTTCAAATCAGTCTCTCAGTCGGTAACTCAGTAAGTCAGTGACACTGGCGTTTCTCAGCCGGCCACTGAAAGGGTCCACCAAGAAGTAATTTCACTGTGGTAGGTTTGCAGACCCATCGTTAACTCTTTCAGTGTGATGCTATTTTCAACTTCAGGTGTCGTACTCTACGATGAGTGACAAGCTTATTGGCATCCTGTAACATATAATACCATTTGCGACGTTATTTGGTAACCATGTTACCAAGTGATGTCTTTTAGTGAAGTGGGTCAAGGCATGCAGCCGGATGCGGTCAGGAAGGATTTGCATCCGAGAGGTAATTTGGGTGTATTTAACCAGGAGCGATACCGACTGGTTAACCTCATCTTAATTTTTGGGACTGCGAGGCCTGGCCCCGGGCCTCTATACTCCTCATGGGACAAAAATGTTTTGGGTGAATATGTTTTTTCTTCTTTTTTAAAGAATGATGAAAATGTTCTCGTGCATACAAACTAAATGGGTAACATATTTCTTGGTATGAAGAAAATATAAATCATAGCTATAATCATGTGAAGAAAGTCGAAAGGATGTTATTTATGCGGTTAATATAACTAAAACGGCGCGAATGAAGGAAAAATATATGATGACTCTCTCTCTCTCTCTCTCTCTCTCTCTCTCTCTCTCTCTCTAGCTCTCTCTCTCGGCTTGTGTATGGTACGTTAACGAAAAACATTGTAAAGTTTTTGACAGATGAGGCTTTTGTTGTGCAATTATTTGTAGCCTGTAGGGAAAACTATCCAATACAGAACAATGTGTGTGTGTGTGTGTGTGTGTGTGTGTGTGTGTGTGTGTGTGTGTGAGAGAGAGAGAGAGAGAGGGAGGGAGGGAGCTCTGGTGGGTAGGTGTGACTGTAGGTATACGAGTAGATGAACTTGTAGAGGCACAAAAACTTTATCAGATCATGTACAGCCGGCCTGAATGTAGGATCAGGTAATTAGGGAGATAAATATACGGACATTTGTATGGACTCAGGATTAAGGAGATGGACGGACAGAAGCAAGAAAGTAACAAATATACGTATTAACAGCCAAATAGATACAGAGGCAGAGAAAAAAGTTTGTCTATGAAATACGAGCAGCTCACAAAAACCTGGCTGATATGAAGATTTCGTTATACAAATAGATACAAACTGATAGAGAAGATAAACAGCAGAAAGACAGAAACTTAGGCAGATACAAAACACACACACACACACACACACACACACACACACACACACTCAAATGTGGATGGAATGGTATCTAAATTACTAGAGATGAATGATTATGTCAGAGAAAATGAACCACAAATAATATGCCTAACTGAAACAAAATTAATACCAAGGATATCAAATGACATACTAAATTTAGAGGAATACAATATATGGAGAAGAGACAGATATTTAAAAAAAGGAGGAGGAATCATAATATTAACTAAGAAAAATCTAAAAGTCAAGGAAATAAAACTAGATATACCATCACAAGTAGAACTGATTGCAGTAGAGATCGACACATCTGAAGGTAAAGTAATTGTAGCCAATTTGTACATGCCACCCAGATCAAACACATGGGAAAGAGACGAATATGAGGACCTGGCAGAGAGTACAATTCAGAGTGTAAGATCATTGCTACATAAAATGGAAGAGAAATCGGAAAGAATTATACTAACTGGGAACTTCAATACAAATATAAATTGGAATACTCTAGATATAAATAGCCAAGAAAGCTGTTGGGACCAAAAGCTCCTGGATCTCGTACAAGAGTTTTTCTTAACGCAACATGTGAGGGAAACCACCAGAAAAAGAGGACTTGATGTACCTTCAGTGCTAGATCTAATATTTACAAGGCAAGAAAATGATATTGACAGTTTAATATATCACCCTCCACTCGGCAAAAGCGATCATGCAGTACTAAATTATAACTTCAGGATAGCATATGACATATTAAACAGCAATGATAGTTACAAAAAGAGCCTAAACTATAAAAAGGGAAATTATCAAGACCTAAAGAAGCATTTCTTAGAAGTTGATTGGGAAAATGAGCTTAGAGGACAAGATTTAAATGTTGTATATATAAAATTTTGTGAATTTTATGAAATAGGAGTCCAGAAGTACATCCCACAGCACAAAGAAGCAGATAAGAAAATACAGAAATGGTTCAATACAGAATGTAAAAAATCAAAAGAAAGAAGAGATTTGTTGTGGAATAGATACAGAAGACACAATAGTGAAAGGACGTATAATAATTACAAACAGGCAAGAAACGACTATACAAGAATAAGGAGGGAAGCTCAAAAACAGTTTGAGGAGGATATAATAAATAAAAGTAGTGATCAACCAAAGCTGTTTTACAGCTATATCAGAAGCAAAACTAAAGTAAAAGATATAATACAATCCATTACGGACGAGGGAATCACTTATACACAAGAGAAAGATATTTGTGAAGCACTAAATAAGAATTTCCAATTAGTTTTTACAAAAGAAAAAAATTTTGAGAGGGACTATGTGGAACACGCATGTCCACACATACTACCAGATATACAAATAGCAGAAAAAGTAATACAGGAGGAGTTAAGTAGATCAGACAGAGGAAAAGCAAGTGGTCCTGATGAAATTTCATGTATTACGAGAATGTGCAAAGGAGTTATGTAAACCATTATTTTTAATTTTCAAGAAATCCTTGAGTCAAGGTAAACTACCTGATATTTGGAAAAAAGCAAATATTGTCCCCTTATACAAGAAAGGAAATAGACAAAATCCACTCAACTACCGACCAGTATCACTGACCAGTGTTGTAAGCAAGGTATTAGAAAAACTTATAAGAAAAGTTTGGGTAAATCATCTAGAAGAACACAGTATGATAACAGAAAGACAGTTTGGTTTCAGAAAAGGAAAATCATGTGTTACTAATCTGTTGAGCTACTATGACAGAGTAACAAACACAATACAGGAAAGGGAAGGATGGGTGGACAGTATCTATTTAGATTTCAAGAAAGCTTTTGACACAGTACCACACCAAAGACTTTTATAGAAACTGTACCATCAAGGAGGAATTCGAGGCAAACTGTTTTGTTGGATGCAAGACTTTCTCATAAAAAGAGAAATGAGGACAGTACTAAGAGGAAACTACTCATCATGGAAAGAAGTGACTAGTGGAGTACCACAGGGTTCAGTGCTGGCACCAATCATGTTTTTAGTGTATATAAATGATATAAACAGTAACATTGAAAATGAGAGCTATCTGAATATGTTTGCAGATGATGCAAAAATACAAAGGAGAACTACTAACACAGACTCTTGTAAAGAGCTACAAGAAGAATTAAATAAACTTCATGAATGGAGTAGTACATGGCAAATGGAATTCAATGTGGACAAGTGTCATGTAATCAAGTTTGGTAAAAGTGGAAAAAGACCTGATTGGGATTATAAGTTAGGAAATAAAACCCTATACACATCAGAAAGAGAGAAAGACCTAGGTGTGATTATCAATAACAGACTATCTCCAGCTGACCACATCAGTGAGAAGGTACGGAACATGTATACACTGCTTGCAAATATGAGAATAGCATTCACATACATAAATGAAGACATGCTAAGAAGGATAATAACATCATTCATTAGACCAACCCTGGAATATGCATCAGTAGTCTGGAGTCCTCATCTCAAAAAGCACATAGACAAGATTGAAAAAGTTCAAAGGGCCGCTACAAGATGGGTACCAAGCTTAAGGGACCTAAGCTACGAAGAAAGACTAAATAAACTGAATCTACCAACGCTACAGGAGAGAAGGAAAAGAGGTGACATGATAATGCTATATAAATGCATATCAGGAAAGGAGAAAATAGACATAAATGATTATTTAACATATGGAGAAGCATCAGCAAGAGGACACTGCAAAAAATTGCATAAGAAGAGAGGTGATATAGACGTAAGGAAATTCAGTTTCCCAAACAGAGCAATTGATCAATGGAATGCACTACCGAATGAAATAGTGTGTGCCAAAACAATTCACAAATTTAAGGATATGTACGATAAATATGGTTTAAGACACGGGACACTACGAGCTTGACTCATTCCAGTAAAGGTACAATTAGGTAAGAACACACACACACACACAGACACACACACCACAGGTAAGTCTCCTTTTCTTATCATTGTGTTATTTAGCCTGATCGCCTGCCTCTTTCCCCCCTCCCCCCTCTCTCACACTCTGTTCCTCAGTTTCTCTCCCACTTCACTTTATTCGATTTCCTTCTTTTCATAACCTTTTTCTTGTCATTTCATCTCTTCTTTCTCTTTTCCTCTCCTCTCCCATCTTTACCTCCCACACTGCCTGATTTCCTTCCTTACGTTTCTCTCTTCTCCGCATAGCCTCAGCCTCTGCCGTGCCTGTGCCTGAGCGTAGTGAGACAGCAGTAATTAGGCGCCACCATCACCCCATAATGTGAGTGCAAAGTCCAGACAGCACTTACATGCAACCCCAGTCTGACAGGATGACAGGCAGGCAGGCAGGGAAGAAGGTAGAACAGATAACGATGGTGAGTGACAAATAGACAGGAAGGAGAGAGAGAGAGAGAGAGAGAGACAGAGAGACAGAGAGACAGAGACAGAGACAGACAGACAGACAGACAGACTGACAGACAGAGACAGACAGAAGACAGACAGACAGACACAGAGGATGGAGGACAGAAAGACATTTAAGCAGGTAGGCAAACCGGGAGAGAGACACAAGGAATTGACGTAGGGTGGACCGTAGGGAGACAGGGAAGTATGGAGAAAAGATGAAGGAAACGAGGAAGGCAGGTAAAGAAGGAGGAAAGTAGAGGTGGAAGAAAGCCTGGAGCCAAGAAAGGTAGAAGGAAGGATGGAAAATAGAAGAGAGGTGGAGAGGAAACAAGAAGGGAGAGAGAATACTAAGATCAGAAATCCATCCTGAGTAAATGGGATACAAAAAGTGAGTGAGAAGCCCCCAGCAGTTATATGAAACCTCAGGAACAAACATAAGGCAGGCAGGAGGGAGGGGGGTGGCGATGAGACAGGTATGGACCAAGGCAAATACGTTCATAAGCAAAGGTTCGTCTACACCTCTTTGCCGGCTGTGGCAATGAAAGGTGTTATGTGAATTATTTTTATACGGTAGCAATATAAAGCATACAACAAAATAGAAGAAGGAGAGATAAAATGTCTATCATCTGGATAGGAAAAGAAAGAAGGCAATTTTCGACGAAGATATTTTCATTGCTGTAGCATATGGTGCTCATGACGTGAATACTGTAGCGGTGTATGTCGAATAAAGAAAAGTTCTGATTTATTACCTAGGTACAAAAGAACATCAAGGTGTAAGATGCAAATAAATGAATTAATCTCTTATGCAGAATGCTTGGATGCCTTGTAAACCAAGGAACAGAATCCTTTACTCGTTTAAGCTCCATTCTGTTGAAATTTATTATTCCTTGCTAAACCAAAATATAGCATATTCATTCCCCTGCTTCCTCTCCCCTTCCTCCCCTAGTGAGTGGAACGAACAGCATAAATCAACCGTTGATAAGTGATTTTTGTAAAGAGAACAGGAAAGCAAGTGAGTGGATTGGGAGCAATGGACATAGTTATGCACCACATTTGAAATATATTGTTTAGTATTTGGTATGTACTTTTTTATCCAACCGTTATGTCTGGCACCATCACCACCACCACCACCACCACCACCACCACCATGATCAACATCATTCAGATGAGAAAAATGCAGAAGAGAGAGAAATGATGATGGAATATGTGGGACGATGCAATGGCCAGTGTTAAGTTCAGTGCTGTGAGCGTTCAGAAAGCGTATACTGTGTATGATTATAATTTTTTTCATTCTTGAATCTTACCACATGCTTTATATGCTAAGTTGTTTAAAAATGATTATCCCAAAGCCATTCAACCCTGGATAAACAGGGATTTACATCAGTGCTGTAAGTAAAGCTCATGATTATCCTCATGTCTCGTTGATCAGAATGCGACTCTTAACATCATCATTTTTACTGGATGTTTTGTAGATGTGTTTGGGGTTTTAGTTATTGCTTAACTCCAATCTCTTTGCTCGAACAGGCCTGTCGACCACAGGTAAGCAACTGCTTCTGATGGGCCGTCCATCAGGTACAGCTCAATATATACACCGCGCAGGGAACCGGCGTCCTTTTCTGGTGGACAGCGCCTTCACAGGGTAGGACCCGGGTCCTTCCCAATGTGGAGGGGCAAGGTATTATGAGGAGTTTTGATTCCTGGGTGGACGTTGAAACTTCATTCGCTCCATCAAGGGTACAAAGCACCACATCCTATAGTCAGGGATTTACGTAATATAGGGAATGTTAACTTTTTTTCTGGCCAGATACACTGTTTCAATTTGATCCTTTACTGTTTCCACACGGGCTTTTGCTTAGTTTTACATTATGTGATAGCACTATTCCTCTGACAACTGCCAGTTTATTTTATTTTTCTTCTGAATGGCCACTACCCTTAGGTTTTAAAAACTATCCTCATGATCATCATTATTCACATTTGTCTTGATTCTCGTACGTACATAACTTTGCCCTCCCCCCTGCACGCCATAGCAGCAAGGAGGGTCAGAGAGGCACAGCAAGAAATTCAAGGTGTCTTACTGCCCTAGTCTTGGGTGACGTGGAGGTTCTCTACTGCCTCTTTCCTACTACATTGTCACCCCCCCCCCTCCAGACACACACACACACACACACACACACACACACACACACACACACATACACACACACATACACACATACACACACTTGTATATGCTCGTCTGTTACAAGGTTCGTGAGTTGCAGAAAATTATTTAGCCTGTACAGAGATAAATTTTAGATAGTGTGTCATAATTTGTCTTCACAGGCGGTTCTGCAGGCCGATATTTGAGACTCACTGCTGTAATGCCTTTGGTGTACGAGGTTCAATAGTACTTTTTCCTCGTTTGCTTCCAAATTAGGGATGTTAGTACTGTGTGGTATGTTCGAGTTGGAGGGATGGGATATGGTATGTGAGAAATGGGGTAGTAGGTGGAGGGAGGGCAGTTTGAAGACATGGAGGCGATCAGCCTCTGGTCTCCCCTTCCGGCATTGAGGCGTCTGGCTGAAGAGAGACAGACAGATGTTACTGATGAAAACCACGTCTATACTGAACTATATTATCATCGGTTTGGGAGACCGGTCCATTTCTTCATCAGGGATTTATTTTGCACATTGCACTATTAATACTCCTTCGTGTAGTATTGATGCCACATCTGCAATGGCATATAGATACAAATGGCATGCAGTGCAATATTAACGTATAATATTCACCATAAACCGAAAATGAAAAGGTGCAACGGAGTTTCCTATGCTAACGAGAAAAATGTAAACGTTAAGTAAATGAACAGCAAACAAAATATAAAAGAAGATAAAATATACAACCGATGAAAATGTCTTGCGAAATCCTTTATGCCAGCAAGAATACTTATGTCAGGAGTACCAGTGTGTTACCGTCAGTTATTGTTTTTGTGGGACAATAGCCAACGCTGTAAGTGCTTGTGGCTCTAGGGGCTGGGTCTTACGTAGCCAAGGAGCCAAGGACTATATGCATATAATAAGAGCTTATCCTTAACCATTTGATATTACGATAGTAATAAGAAATGCAATATTATTTATCCATTAAAGTGTACAAAAAATGAAGTAGATCTTCTGCAGAATCTTAATGGCCTCTTATGGTTATTTGAGGACAGGTAAAAGTATTGTGGGAAATAATGGCTTTAAGATGTATGGCGAGTATAAGTTTTAAGGGAAATTGTGGCTTTGAGCTGAATAATGTGAAGAACTTCAACACACACACACACACACACACACACACACACATAATATATATATATATATATATATATATATATATATATATATATATATATATATATATATATATATATATATATATATATATATATATATATATATATATATATATATATATATTGTATATACATCATCATCAGCGATTACAAGTCCACTGCCGAGGAAAGGCCTCTCCCAACCTTTTCCATGAATTCCTTGACTGAGCTAATCTCTGCCATGTTTTCCCTGCAAACTTCTCTATCTCATCTCTCCACCTCCTTTCTGGCCTTTTTCTATTACGTCTATTAGCTCCAGTCAGTAAGCCTCGTGTTCCATTGGATATTCCTTATTCTTGTTACATGAACTGCCCACATCCATTTCTGTTCTTTTTTAAGATTCTATAATGTCTTTGATTTTAGTCTGCTCTCTCACCAAATTTGATTTTTTCCTGTCTCTTAAAGATATTCCCAACACTGACCTTTTCATTGCCATTTGAGAAAGGATTGGTTGATTACCCATCGATTTTGTCAGTTTCCAGGTCTCACAACAGTACGTCATAGCTGGAATTATTCATTCGTTATATACTTTTTGTCTCATACATTTTGACAAGCTACTTTTGTTGATGCTTCTTTCTTTACCGAAAGCTTTCCATCCAATTTTATTTCGCTGTCATAGTCTTTCGTTAGTATTTGCCTCAATCAATTTTACTCCTAGACTTCTTCATGAACTCCTTCGCTTATTCTCCTGATGCTCTTTTCTGTATTTGAATTTAACATTATTTTAGTTTTACTCTGGCTTATCTTTAACCCTACTTTGAGACTTTCTCTGTTCAGGTCATTAACGTTTCTTGCACTGTCTTTGCTGTTTCTGAGATTAGGACAATGTGAACTGCAAATCTTAAATGGTTTAGCTTTTCTCCATGTACGTTTACTTCTTGTTTTTTCCTAGTCTAACCTTCTGAAGATGCTTTCCAGGCATGCTGTAAATAATTTTGGTGAAATTGTATCTCCCTGACGCACGCCCTTCTCAGTCTTTCTTTTTTTTTTTTTTAATGTTATGTAACTGGAGCAGTTCCCTCTATATATATGTTTTCAAGCAGTTTTACAATGTTCTCATTCACTCCTTGTTCTCGCAGTGAATTTATAACTGTTATGTGCTCCACTGAGTCGAAAGCCTTTTCGTAATCAACAAAACGTAGGCACAGTGGTTTATTATATTCTGTAGCTTTCTCAATCGGGTGAGTAATCGTGTTTAGATGATCAGTAGTCGAATACCAGCTTCGGAATGCTGCCTGTTCACGAGGTTGGTTAACTTCCAAATTAGATGAAATTCTATTCGTGAGGACTTTACTGAAGAGTTTGTAAATATCTCATAATAAGTTAATGGATCGATAGTTGCTTAGATCTTTTGAATCACCTTTTTTTTATGTAAAATATCTGTTGCATATATATATATATATATATATAAATATATATATATATATATATATATATATATATATATATAGTATAAGGAAATTGTGTAACCAGTGATATCATCTAATCCCTAGGGAATTCTCGAAATAAGTGTAAATTTGGCTGGGTTAAAAAATGTTATGTTAATTTTGCCTGTGGCTAGGTAATTTAGGATAGGTTAGGTTTTAATTTATGTAAATGCAAAGCTGTGTTAAGCTTTCATTTAAGCTAATCTAACGTAATCTAACTTAAGTAACTGAACCGAACCTAACCTAAACTTAATCTCGATTATCCTAGCCTAACCTAACTGCAACCTAATATAACCTAACCTTAATTGACCCACCTTAATTTAAACTCATTTCACAAATTCCCTAGGGATTTCATGAAACCACTGGTTACACAAATTCCCTATAACATGTGTACGCCACCATTAACACCACCACATCTTAAACCACCACAGCTACCACTACCACCACAACTTAAACCACCACAGCTGCCACCACCACCACAACCACTAACACCAACACAACTACCACCACCACAAACACAGCTACCACTACCACCACTGACACCACCATCACAGCCACCACCATCATCATCATGGCAATCACTGCCACCATCACAGCTACCACCACTACCATCATAATCGCACCTACCACCAGCACCTTACAGCTACCACCACCATCTTCATAATCACAGCTACAACCAACACCACCACCGCCGCAGCTACCTCCACCATCACTTCAGATACCACCACCATTTCCATAATCACAGCTACCACAAGCACCACCACCACCAATACAGAATCACCATTTTCTTGCGAACAAACTCGTCTGTTCGTAGCATCAGTGAAGTAACATACATTGGACTGTACATGTACAAATCTCTCTCTCTCTCTCTCTCTCTCTCTCTCTCTCTCTCTCCAAAGACGTAGGAAACTCCACGGCAATGCCCTGCAGCCTATTCCACGTCCGGATGTTGTAACACCACTGGGGACAAGTACTGTCGTCTCCTTTATTCTGTTTCTTTTTTGTCCTGCTTATAATGATGTCCTCTTGTTACCTTCTTCCTTTACCGTTTCTCTTTTTGTCTCATCTTTACTGTCCCTCAGATCCCTCTTTCATTTCCCCATTTGATCTCCCCCTGTTACTCATCGTCCACTCTTTCTTGTCTTCTCTTTTGAATCCTCCCCTTCTCTCTCTCTCTCTCTCTCTCTCTCTCTCTCTCTCTCTCTCTCGATCTATTTAATTTCATGTTCTTCCCCACTTTCTCTTTTTCATCTCATTCCTTTCTCATTTCTTCCTTCTTCACATCGCCTTCTCTTCCATTTTCTTTTCTTGTAACCTACCTTTACTTACACCCGTATTCTGAACATTTCCTCCTCTTCATTTATTCCCCCCCCCCCCCCGATTTGGTCTATTCTGGCTTCGTTCTTTTCCTTCCTTTCTTGTTTTCCCTTGTTATTTACCTCATTTATTATGTGTTCTTGCTCCCCACCTCACTCGGTCCTCTTACTATTCTTTTAACCCCCTTTCTTTTTTACTCTCTCTCCTCCTCTCCCTCTGCCCCTTCTTTGCTTCTACATATGTATGTACCCTTTATTCTGTCCTATATCTCCTCTTCCTTCTTTTTTGCCCCTTCACCTTCACCCATCTTTCTTTCTCTTCGTTATCTCACTAGTTTTGTTCTCCTTTGCGCTCTTATAGCTTCTTGTGCCATTCCCTTTATACTCGCACTAACCATTTGCTCTTCGTCTGATCCTGTCTCTTTCTCTTCCCTCATCTTTTACCTCCATGCACTCTCCGTTTCCTCCCACCCATCATTCTTTGTTATGTCATTTACCTCTCTCGTCTTCTCTGACCTTCTTGCCAATTCCCTCTGTCATAAAGACTTTGTAGTTACTTGTAGAGAAGTATATTTTAGACTTGTGGTCGAGCGGCTTTTATATCTTGTAGTAGTTTCCCCACCAGATGCCATGTAGTGACGGGAGAGGTAAAGAATAGTATGGGACTATTTTTATTTGTCTTGGAAATATTAAACAGGTCTCTCTATGGGAAGAGTATAAGTCCCGGGTAGCTACCTCCCTGTCTCGCTATCTCTCTATCTTTCTGTTCTAAGGCTAATCTCCGTCTCGACCTCTCTCTAGGGTCGCTTGTCTCCTTCTGTCTAGCCTGTTCGGTGGCTAATCTCCGTCTGAGCTCTCTTTCCTAAATTCTGGTGTAGCAGGGGTGTGTCACGTGTGTTCCTCATGGATGGACTAGATCTTTGTTCACGAGAGGACTGCTGACAGCTAACTGCATCATCTCCTTACTGGCCGCTGTCGTCAGCTTTCCTCAGTGTAAGCATGTTTAGCATTGCTCGATTCTCGCAGACACAACACCTCTCATCATCTGACTCCCTGCTTCTATCTATCTCTCTATCTATCTATTTATCTATCTATCTATATAATATGTAGTCTTTACCACACTGCTCGGTCGCGCGAAAATGGCGTACCATCGACATTTAATAGTTATAACATATTAATACATACTACATACACATTATAATGAACTTATAAGCTAATTAAATGAAATACATAATATTGTAAAGTAACATAATTGTATGAATATTGTATACATATATTATTCATAGTAAATAGTGATTATTCAGTAATATTACATTTTAAATAAGTTGTATACATATTTGAATAAATGCATTAAAGTAAATTATTTAACTGTAATACAGTATGTACTTGGGATATTATAGTGAAATGCATACATGTGTTGGCCTTATAATTGTAGTTACATTTTGTTAATGCAACTATTACATAAGTGTCTTGGCCTTATAATTGTAGTTAAAGTTACATAAAAGTTACATCTTGTTAATGCAACTGTTAATTGGCAAAGTGTAACATAATGCAATCGTTTGTCGTTACATAATTGTTACATATCGTTTGTAGGTACATAATTGTAGTTAGTGTAACATAATGCAATCGTTTGTCGTTACATAATTGTTACATATCGTTTGTAGGTACATAATTGTAGTTAAAGTTACATAAAAGTTACATCTTGTTAATGCAACTGTTACATTAATTGGTACATATTGTTTGTAGTTACATAATTGTAACAAGTGTAACATAATGTAATCGTTTGTCGTTACATAATTGTTACATATCATTTGTAGTTACATTATTGTAATATGGAGTAACATAATTGTAATAACTGCAGTCCTAACATATGCTGCGGTCGATGATAGTGATGATGTGTCATGCCACTTGTTTGTGGAGACACAATTTGCTTTTTTTGTTTGTAGTTTATGTGGTATTTTGACATATGTAGTAACACTTACACTTATTTTCATTTGTTTGTTATGTGATCTTACTTTATTTCTCTTTTTTTCTTTCTTACTTTTCTTTCTTTTTTTTTTTTTTTTTTTTTTTTTTTGTATTGATTTTCTATAGTTTGTTTCTCTTTGCTTGTGTACGCTTTTTCCATTTTGTTCATGGTTGCATAATTACTGGTTAATTTCCTTGGGATACTTTTTTAAAGTTTAGTTTATATTGCACAGATACTATAAAATGATATTATATAGTCCCATATTTTGTTATTTTATATAAAAAAAAAATATATATATATATATATATATATATATATATATATATATATATATATATATATATATATATATATATATACTATATACAGTATTAACTATACACACTGACTTGTTGTTCACCTGTACCTATCGTGGGTAATATGTGTGTCAGCACTGTGTGGAAATCATTGTCTTCACGATTGTGTTGAAGATGTTCACTCTTGCTAACGTCATTTGTGTTGGCCATTTTTTTTTTTTTCTAGTTTACCTTGTAACTTAATTTATATGTTTCCACTAGGTAGCTTTAATTAATAAATGTTTAATACAGTTCTTTTAATCGCTCACTGAGTAACTGTGATTGTATATTTTCTTTATCGCTTGTAGATGTACTAACGTATAGTTGTATGTATGAAACACGTATTTTATGTAGGTATAAATGGTAACACTCGTTGGTAGAAAATAAATGTTATAATAAATGAATGAATATATACAGTGTAGAATATTTATTGTTGGTGATTATTTAGTGTTTGAGTTATGCAGATAACTGAAGTAAGTATGTGTATTTAAACTGTAACTATACAGCACGTTTTTTATGTTTGTGCAGAAGCTTATTGTCTATCACTGTGTATTGTATAAATGAAGTAACTATGTAACTCACTAATTTCTACCGTGGAGGAAAATGGTGTGAGTGGTGTTGCATTTGTGATAGCGTTGTCCTTCGCGGGTTGATTGGCGTGTTGTCGTCTCAGCACATGGTGACGTCGGCTTCCCACACAGGTAGCTGTGGTGAGTGAATGAGTAGCGATGAGTAACTTGAGTGAAGACGAGTGAGTAAGATGAGTTGTGAATATGGACTTGGTGTTTGCTTCGTCGTCCTGACCTCTTCACACCTGCGTAAGCGGTGGGGGTTGGGTGGATGTAGCAGAGAGAGGAGGGTGAGGTCTGGTGGTTATGAGTTGTGAGTCGTCTCTCACTCTCCGTTTGTTTGTTTGTTTGTTTGTTTGTTTTCTTTCTTTCTTGATGTATTCTTGGTCCTTTTTTTCTTGTGATTTACTCGTTGTAGGATGAAGACTATTTGCACTGTAGGCTGTATTTTGTAGGATTCAATGTAGAACTGAAGCTAATCTTGTAGTCCCGGTTGCTTTTGTAGAAATTTGCTTTTAATTCGGAGACGATGTCCGCAGATTTGCTGGTTTGTCGTTAAGCTACTTGCAAGGCGTCGAGTGATCTCTTGACCTCTGCATCAGCGTAATGATCTGGGAGACGGAGGGGGCAGGATGGAGAGAATACTGTCAGGAGCTGATGTTGTTGGTTGTTTTCAATCTTGATATTTTGTAGGAATTTAATGTTGATTCGTAGACGAGGTTCGTATACGTTCGCTGCTACCAAATGTCATAAAGGACTTTGTATCATAAAGCAGCGACTTTGTATTTGCTTGTAGAGGCAGGATATTTTAGACTTGTGGTCGAGCGGCTTTTATATCTTGTAGTAGTTTCCCCACCAGATGTCATGTAGTGACGGGAGAGGTAAAGAATAGTATGGGACTATTTTTATTTGTCTTGGAAATATTAAACAGGTCTCTCTATGGGAAGAGTATAAGTCCCGGGTAGCTACCTCCCTGTCTCGCTATCTCTCTATCTTTCTGTTCTAAGGCTAATCTCCGTCTCGACCTCTCTCTAGGGTCGCTTGTCTCCTTCTGTCTAGCCTGTTCGGTGGCTAATCTCCGTCTGAGCTCTCTTTCCTAAATTCTGGTGTAGCAGGGGTGTGTCACGTGTGTTCCTCATGGATGGACTAGATCTTTGTTCACGAGAGGACTGCTGACAGCTAACTGCATCATCTCCTTACTGGCCGCTGTCGTCAGCTTTCCTCAGTGTAAGCATGTTTAGCATTGCTCGATTCTCGCAGACACAACACCTCTCATCATCTGACTCCCTGCTTCTATCTATCTCTCTATCTATCTATTTATCTATCTATCTATATAATATGTAGTCTTTACCACACCTCTTCCTCCCCTTTGACAGTTTTATAATTATCTGCAGTGCATATCCATCTGGCCCTCCTTTCACTTTCCTCTACCTTTTTCCTTTCTCCCTTCTACCTTCCTTCCACTCTTCCACTCACATTCACTATCCCTCCCTTCACTTCTTCCTTTCACCCAATCTCATTTCCCCTTACTCTTCCTCCATCCCTCTCTCCTCCCGTTTGCCTCCAGTATTCCCAACCTCCTCCTTTTTCCCTCTCTTTTCCTTCACTCTTTCACCGACACCTCATCCCCTCCCTCCTTCTTTTATCTCTCGTTCCCTCCTCGGTTTCCTTCCCGTTTGATTCTAAAATTACTCAGCCTCTTCCGTTTTCTCTTCATCTTTATATTTTCTACTGCTGCCCATCTTCACATTCTTCCCCCTCCTCTTCTTATATTTCCCCCTTTCTTCCCTTTGGGTCTGCTTTCAGTATCCGCATTTTTTCCCCCTTCTTCTTTCGTCCACTGAGACTTCCTCTCCTTTCCGCTCTGTGTTTCTCAGTTACCTCTATTAATTCCTTTAATTCACTTTGCAGTTGCTTCTCTTACACTGCCCTCTTTTACACTAAAATTGTTTACATTTCTCTCTTTCCACTCTCTTATTTTAACCTTCCCTCTGTTTTCCCTCTCCCGTTCCTTCCCCCCATTTCACTGCCTCCCTATTTTTCACGACAGCTTCCCACATGCTCCTTATTCACCTCTATTTTTGCTCCCCTTGCCCTCTCCTCAATCTTCTTCGATTTCCACTAAGCCTCTCCCTAACCTCCCTTCCTAGTTCTTTCAAGAATTCCTTTCCCTTCCCTTATTCTTCCCATTCCCATTCCTTTACCTTCCCATCCCCTTTCCCTTCACCCTCCCATCCCCTTTCCCCTCACCTTCCCATCCCCTTTCCCTTCATCTTCCCATCCCCTTTCCCCTCACCTTCCCATCCCCATTCCTTTACCTTCCCATCCCCTTTCCCTTCACCTTCCCATCCCCTTTCCCTTCACCTTCCCATCCCCTTTCCCCTCACCTTCCCATCCCCTTTCCCTTCACCTTCCCATCCCCTTTCCCTTCACCTTCCCATCCCCTTTCCCTTCACCTTCCCATCCCCTTTCTTTTAGTTCATCTTATAGTTGTATTTCATATTTCTTCCCTTTCCTTGTTTACACTCAGTCCTAATCCTTTTAACAAATTGCTTCTCATCTTCCTTCCCTTCCTGCTCCCCATTTCCTTTCTTTTCTCCCAGTCACATTTCTCTCCCTATCCCCTGTTTCCTTCCTCCAATTTATTTTCTTGCTTCCCTGTCTCCAATTTTTCTTCTTTGTCCAGCTGCTTACCGTGTTATCTACTTCCTTCTTTCGTCTCTTCCAACTCCTCCCATCAACCCTTTCTCCTACACCTTTCTGAACCGCCTCCCCTTCTTTCCCTTCTCCTACCCTTTTTCATTCCTTTCTTTTCTCATTTCCTCTTTTGCTTTTCGTGTTTCCCTTTTTATGTTTTATCCCAACTGCTTCGGATTTTACCCTGCCCTTACTGCTTTACTTTCCTTCCCTTATTCCTCTCTTCTCCTCTTCGTCTTACCTTTCCTCTTTCCTATTTCCACTTTATTCTCTTACCACCTTTTTCAGTTGTTTCTCATCTTTCTTCCCCCTTTCCCCCCATGTCCTCCTCCACTGTCCTCCTTCCCTCTCTCCCTTCGATTGAAGTGATGGTAACACTTTCTAGAACTGGTACGAGCCAGAGGATAGGTAGCACTACTCCCTCCTCTTTTGTTGCTGCAGTCTCCTTCTCCCTTACCTTACCGCTTCCTCTATTCCTCCGTTCTCCCTCCTTCCTATTCCCTTCCCCTTTCGTTCCTTTCCTTTCCATTCCCCCTTCTTATTGCCCTAATTCTCTCTCTCTCTCTTCAACTCTTTTCTTTTTTTCTCTCACTTCGATTCCGTATTCTTTCCATTTCATCTCCCTTCTCCTCTCATTCTTTCCCCGTTTTCCTCATGCCAAACTGACAAGACCCACATAATGGGTCTAACTGCTCCCCTCCTCTTCTTTTATTCCTTGAATCCCCTTTCATATCCCCAATACCATTTTGCTATACTGTGTATTCACTTTTGTACACTGGAAGAAGGAACGACCTGAAGATATATGCACTGATGGTTTTCATATGAAATGGCGTGTTGGAAGATAACTTCGGTTTAGTTGATGGTAAACTCATTATATGGTAACGCTGTTAGAGCACGAGATGCAAGACGGCTGAAAGGCTTCGAGGCAGTGTAAAATGAATATTAACTACAGATTTCTAAGCCATATTGTAGCTGTATACCAACCTCGTCTTTGTCATAAGCTGTATATTGGCAGTTTGCGGTGTTCACTATCAGTTTAGAGCGGGGTAGGTGGGATGGTACAAGACAATTTTACTCCACTTGTTCCCCATTTCTCATTTTCTTATCTTCCTTTCGACATGTTTACTTTCCTTCTTCTTATGTCTTCCTTTTTTCTCTCCTTTCTCTTGTTACGAATCATCAATCCATCTCTTTTTTTTTTTTTTTTCTTACTTAAAATCTTTCCTCCTCACTGTTCTTCCTACTTATCATCCTTACTACTCTCCTTTCCCTTCCTACTTATCTTCGTTCCTTCTCTCAATTCCCTTCCTCCCTGTCTCCTTCCTTCTCTCTTTTACCTTCCTACCTATCTTTTTTCCTTCTTCCCTTTCATTACTAACAAACTTCATTTCTTTTCTCATTTTCCTTCTTACATCTCTTCTTTCCTTCTCTCACTTCCATTTTGCTAAATTATTTCCTCATTGGCTTTCTGTCTTTCCTTCCTGCATTCCTTCCCTTCTTCTCCGGCATCCTTGTATTCCTCGTATTCACTTGCACCTTTTGTTTCCTTCGCCCCTTCTCTCCATTCCTCTTTTTATTGACTCGTAACATTATGGAGAAAACAAAGAGTGGTACAGTACATGGCAGTATGGCACTGGCTACCTGCATTTAAAATCTCTAGGACTACACGGCATCCACACCCTCACAAATTTCAGCAGCAACTCATACGCACACTACAGCATTCCCAGTATTTTGAAACATGGAATTATCATCACTAGACAAACACTGCCTTCTTCATACAGAACCATAACACTACTAAACACACTGTCCAATATAACTGCAGGCCTCATTCAGAGGAAAGCTGCATCACATGTTCCCCTTGTCCCTTCAAAACCCGAAATTTGACCACTGAAGGTTTCCTCTCGGGGATGCTCAGCAGGTTGGTTGCAGGGTTGACTGACGCTCTGAGCATTGGAAGGTGGGTAACATAGCCAAATATGCAGCATGAATGACGATGGAGTCTTTGTGGCTGGGAGCTGGTCACTCTGATCTCTATGGGGCTTGGGGAAGTTGACGTTGTGCCCTTGTATCCCTTGAGCAGGTCAGCATTCACTACTCTAGTTCTCTGGGTATTATTTTTGTGGAGCTTATCCGTACAGAATTTGTCTGGAATAAATATGCAGCCAGTACAAGGTCAAATTCTCATTAACATCTTCGTTTCCTGAGCAACTGAAGTAGTACAACACTCCAATGAGCTAAGTGGGAGTACTTGTAGGAGTGGGTTACGGGTTCTTCACTTAGAAACTGGAGACTGTGTAACATTCCCAGCCAGCTGAAAGTTAAGCAGACCTGCAATTGTGAAACATTCATACTGGCAGGCAAGAAGGAGCTGAGGTAGACATTCCAGCTGTAGGTGGTAACAAATGTTCTATGCTGAATTTCGATCTCCTCCAGCCATAAGACTGTGTAGCGCCTCTGTTGTGTCTGACAAAACAAATCTAACTCTTATGTAGTGTGGGGTGATAACTGGGCTGAAAACCAAAATTTTGAAATATGATAACGTCCACTTGAGAGATGATGCACTGGGTCATTTTTAGAGAGATATGTATTTAGCATGGAAAAAAAAAACACACCAAAAAAACAAAATTAAAATTATACACACTGATGGACGGTCGGTATGAAAGTGATAAATTGCCCATTTGGATCAATTTGGTACATTATATATTGATCATACCACTGAAGTGTAATACTTTCATACATAGGCACAAAACTGACAATTTAATAATATTTAAGAATATTATTTATGGAGTAATATCACTAAATATCACAGATGGTTGTTGCTACAGAAATACTTGTAAATGCGTATAAAATCTGTAAGTGATTGCACAACACTGATCTGAGAAGTAAAAAAAAGACATGCAAGTTTACTGTAATTGAAGATATTTTCTATTTATATGTTTCAGAAAAATCAACCGAGTTTGATGATAATAAGCACAAAATTATAACGTTAAGTTACTGCATGGAAAGCAGTAGTAAACTCCGACCCAAGCCAAGAACTTGATCTGATGCTAAAGAATATGTTGCCAAATGTTTTCAACCACCCACAAAACTGCCCACAATGCAAAGTGTAATGGGTATGTTTAGGTACCACTTGAAGGTGGTGGGCTTTGGCAAGGTAACTGTTGACATGGCGGTATGGGAAGTAGCAAAGCAGATCTATGCTAAGTACTACCATGATACTGTGTTTTGCATGTCCTAGAGCATGATCCAGAGGAGGGTAGAGAACCTCAGGAAACAGTTTAGTGAAGGCAGAAAGAGATATGGACAGAAAGGGAAGGAACACTTAACCCACCCCATGCCAGTGCCGTTTTAAAATGCTCTGACGTAATTGCGCGCTCAGTGCCAGTGCCGTTTTCAATGGTCTCGATTTCAAAAATTCATTGTGACTGCAATTTTCAAGCAAGGCGTGCAATAATTGGTGTGCTTGTAGGGCAACCCTTCCTCTACCTGCCCTCAGGCGGCCTAGCCCATACGCCGACACGCTCTCACCTCACGCTCGCTCTGCCTCACTCTGCTTGTGTCAGTCAAACAGTGCAGTGATGTCTCGCCGTGGTCTCTCTGACAAGGAGATTCAGGACCTCCTGAGGGTTCCCTACACTGGGGAAAGCGATTTGGAGGATGACGACGTGCATGATAAGGACTGCATCCAGCCTGAGGAGGAAAGTAGTAGTGATGATGAAATTCCCTTACCTAGAAAATCCAGGTATGTGGGCTACACTAGGGTAACACGTGGTAGGAGGTCACCTGCACGTCGTCGTCTTGCACGTCACGACAATGAGGAGGAAAGGGAGGAGGAAGGTAGTCCTGCAGTTGAGGGGTGGTTGGGGAGGCAAAGGATTTCACCAAGTGGGGAGGAAAATGTGAGGAGGAAGCGTGGAAGATTTGGGAAAGTTCCATTGTTGGGGGAGAGTGACTCATCTCACCCACGCTCTCCCTTGCCTCCACGTGACCCTGCTCAGTCCAGCACCTCAGGACAAAGTCTTCTCACCTTCCCCACACCCAGCACCTCACGTGAAACTCTTCCCCCATTCTCCACACTACCCCATGCTTCCCCACAGCCTGAGGAACATGGAGCCGATGATGATGAGGAGGAAACAACGTGGGAGTGGGAGGACGGTAGTGACTTTGTCCCCCACATTCACTCGTTCGCCCACGAAAATGAGGCCAGGTGTAGTGTCCCTGAACTTCACCATACCTCCAGTAGGTTTGACTTTTTCAGGAACTACTTTCCTGTGGAGTTTGTTTTGAAGATTGTGGCCCTGACCAACGCCTTTGCTGCATTTTAACATGGGGGAACAACATGGACACGACACAGCCGTTTGGTTGAACCTGACGTGACCCTGGGTGAAATGTATGTGTTCCTAGAACTTGTGCTTTTGATGGGGATATTGAAAAAAAAAATCAGCTTCACTTGTATTGGACTGTGGATCCAGTAATGGTGACACCAATTTTTGGCAAGGTGATCAGAAGGAATCATTTTCAGTACATCCTGAGCCGCCTTCAATTTTTTTGACACCCTTGACCCTGCAAATGCAAACAACACGGACAGGATGAGGAGGATACATCTGGTTTTTGATCACCTTCGAGAGAAATTTCGTACCTCCTTCTCTCCATACCAAGTCATAGATGAGAGTTTAGTGCTATGGAGAGGTGATATTACTTTTCGTCAGTATATCCCCAGCAAAAGACACAGGTTTGGGTTCAAAATCTTCGTGATGTGAGACTGTAAGACAGGGTATGTGCAGGACGTACTCCTGTACACAGGTGTTCAGATGGACATCACAGAAGATAGAAGTTTGGAACTCTCAGGGGCTGTGGTAAAAACGATGGTCGAGGAATACCTTCACCGTGGGCATGTATTATACCTCGATAATTGGTAAACAAGCACCCTTCTCGGCAGGTACCTTCACCTGCAGGAAACTAGTCTGTGCTGCACTGTAAAGAAGAACCGTCGGCACATGGTGAAGGTGGGGAGGAAGCTTCAGAAACACGAGGTTGTTTTTAACAAATCACATAATATCCTCACAACAGCATGGCACCACAGCCACAAAGTATTCCTCCTCTCGTCTGCTCATTGGCCCCTTGTACACTGCACAGACAGTGTAGATTACAGGGCAGAAGGGCGGCGCCACGTCAGAAAACCAGAACCTGTCTTGGCGTACAATGTAAATATGCGACAGGTGGATCAATCAAATGCCATGATTTCCAGCGTTGACTGTGCCAGGCCCACGATGAAAGGGTATAAAAAATTATTCTTCCATCTCCTCGACATCACCGTCCTCGGTGCTCACTATCTCCACGCACATACCACTGGCATCCAGGAGACCTTCGAGGGCTATATTCGTGAGCTAGTGCGGGAAATAATGGGGGAATATGGGGAAGACAGAAGTGCTGCTCGCCACTGCCACACCGCCGCCACACCTCTCTGCCTCACCTCTAGACACTTACCAAAAATCGTCCCTCCAAGTGCAAAACGTCAGAATTCCCAGCGGAGGTGTCACGTGTGTGCAAACAGCACTGTAGGGCCACATACTCAGCGGAAAAGGTATATGTGTGCAGAGTGTGATGTAGGACTGTGCGTATACCCATGCTTCGAGGAGTACCACACTCTCGCTAACTATTGAGAAACAATAGTGTGGTAATGACGAACAATAAAAAGATGCTCAAAAAGTGTTGTAAATACGAAAAAAGACGATCAGAAAGTGTTATAATTACTGCATACAGTAATGACATGTTGTAAATATTTTCTCGTAAGTGTAAGGACTGAACGTTATGGAGTAAAGTTTTATGTATATTCTCATAAGTGTTAGACGATGTATTCACAGTGAGATGACCAAAAATACTCTGGTAATGTCTGTGTATACTGAAGGCATGTTGTAAATAATTAACTGTAAGTGAAAGGGCTGTACATTGTGAAGTCAAGTTATGCATATTTTCTTGTAACTGTAAGGCAATGCATTGACAGTGATACATATAGTGTTGCATGAGAAAGTGATTTTTTTCCCCAAAAAACACAATTTCTTTATGAAATAATATGATCTTTTTTTTTTTTGTGGGTGTGAATTGGACAGAAAAGTGTTAAGACCATTCCTATACCATTCCTGAGTCAAGTTGGTGAGAATACCTGAGTTTACCTTGCATAGAAAACGAGTTTTCTCTCATTGCCGCTGGGGATTCCCTGCTTGCTCACACCTGCTGGTGACTGGAGGGACTGCGAAAAATGCACTTCCAGCCTCCGGTGAGTTTTTTTATGGTCATTTTTTTTTTTACATCAAAATTTATCATTTTAGCCCCCCCCCCTGCAAAAAAAATTAGAAATTGGCCGCCACGGGGGGTGACACTTAGGGCTTGAAGTGGCGGTCACACGGCGGGTTAAAAGCTGCCAGGCAATATAAGGAGTGATTTGATAGAAAGTGTGAGCTCTTTGGCATACAAGTATATGCAGAGGACCCCGTGCGGCGGCAACATCTAGAGCAGGAGATGGGGGTGAGCATGAGTGATATGGAGTATAAGTATTATGAAGACCAGAAGATGGAATAGAAGATGTCTTGTCACAAAGGTGTGGACCCCGTGTGGTACCCAAGTACAATGGCAGCCCAATGGCTGAGAGATACAGGATCAATACAGGAGGAAGAGAAATCAACAGTTCCAGTACAAGACCCTTGACCAGATCACTGATATTCTCGTAGAAGCTGGTGAGATTCTCACCAGCAGCAGTGACGAAGAGCAAGAGAACCAAGTCCAAAAGCGACAAAAGATCTGTGAGACTGACGCACAAGATAACGAGGGCAAGCAGAGTGAGGTTGTAGCTGACCCCAAGCTAAGGAAGAGAAAGCTCTTCAATGATGTTGCTGGGGCAGACACAGATGATCCACTATCGCAAGAATTTCAGCATACCTGAGTCTCAGAGGGAAAAGTACGTGATGAGTTTTACCAAACTGTGGCCAATCTCTCAGTAAGGGACTTTCTGTTAGTGAATCGAGCGAAGCTATTATTGAGGTTGGCTACAGGGAAAGAAGATGGAAAAGCCCTCGAGAATGTAATGAGACTTTTGACTTAGATACAGTGCCAAACAACAGGAACATAAGGACAGCTCTGCAGCAAATTGAGGCTCAGAGTGTGTCGCTAGTTGTGGCCAAGCTTGAGGAGGAGAAACAGAAAGGTATGATGATTACTCATGCATCAGACAGTTCCACAAGGAATGGTGTGGGCCAGTTCATGGTGCAAATGCTGCATGTTGGTCAGGACAGCCCATTTCCTCTACCTACTCTGCCAATCTATGGAGAGACAACTGAGGACATTGCAGTGCTGGTGGATATGGGGTTTGAGATACTGGTATCTGTCAGAGGAGTCAATGCAGAGGACTTGTACAAATTTTAAATGCCATATGACAGATAGCACAGAGCACAACAACGATTTTCAAAGCTGCTGGCGGAGATGTACGACCTGGAAACAATGCAGGAGTTATTTTGTGGCTTTCATACTACACTGGGGTTCAGCAGTGCCATGAATAAGGTCATAAGGTTCGTGGAGGCAGATATGAAGATGGAGCAGGTTCTGAATGGTTTCATGGTCGATCTGGAGATAGACAGCAAAAATACCAGTCTGGCTGGGCAAGCACTGGACATGTGGCTCCTGAATTTTCACACAAGCCTTGGAACCGCTACAAGGAATTCCTTGTCTTCCTGGAGCAAAGGAGTGTATCCAGTGTCCTGTTTGCCTACAAAGACAGCAGGTTTGGGTGCCGCTCCAGGGCAGCAGCAGTCTTACAATTGTGACCACCTGGCAGAGTTTCTGAGGCAGAATCCTCACATCAACAACCGTCTAGCCTGCCAGGTCAGAGAAGTACTGGAACTTCCCTATCTCAGAGTCATCCTCGTGGTGTTTGCCTGTCTGGATGTGCACTTGGTGGAACCGTTCTATGCCATGACAATAGAAAAAGATACTACCCATACTAAGAGAGTTCTACAAAGGACTGCACACAGCCTTGGGTCAGCCTCAGTGATGACTTACAAGATATAGAAAGCCTGAATACCCTGGGGTGTTTGACGATCTTTTCACTGGTGCAAAGAAGAACTACAAGGACGAAGTCCTGAACTTGGTGTCTGACTTAGCTGAGGAGCACATAGAGGAGGTGAAAAAGCTGACCAACCCGATGCTGCCCCACCTGCTGACGGTCCTAGCCAGGCAGAGAAGGGACTTTGGTATAGATGAGGAGGCCTCCCCAATGGACTATCCCGTGAGCGACCACGCAGGTAACATCGATGAAACCCCTGTGCACAACATTGGCATGGAGAAACAATGTGGCAAAGTGGTCTACAGACTGAGAAAGTTAGGCACATTGAATGCAGTCAGCAGGTCAGTTATCTTGCAGAAAAGCCAGGAACTAAGGATTGGACAGATTCCTTTCTTTAGTGGTTTCAAGGCAGCAGCCTAAGCTAAATGGGAGGTGAACTCAGCTGGAGTAAATCCACGAAGGAAAAATTTGAGAAAGGGGCAGAGCAAAAGCAGGAAATGGCTCAGAGAAATGAGAGAAAACGACTGGACGTGCTAGAAAAACTAAAATCTAGTGGTGCCCCTTTTACTGACAGAGAGGAAGTTGAGTAATTCCTTGCAGATCCAACTCTGAGTGACAAGGACAAGCAGCAGAGGATGATGCTGGAGCTTCAGCTCGCCAGAGAGAGAGTGCTACACCTCTGCCTAAAGTCGATCCTATTTTCCGAGTCCAGGTGACACTGCTCAGTAGAAAGAGAAGGATGAAAACTACACAGGAGTTTGTAGAGGCCCTAATGCCGTACCTGGGTAGGAGGAGCGACCGAACCACACTAGAATATGAAAAATTCCAGAAAAGCCTTTACAAACTGGCATCTTCATAAGACAGGTCTATCCAGGCTACTTAACTGTTTTAAAAAATGTTAAGTATTCTAAATCACTTTCTTTAATCACGTTTACAACAATTCTTGAATTAAGCAGTAACGCATCCCAGTTAGCGTTTGAAAATACACATATTGCGATCCAATAACCATTTTTAATCGATGCGAATGCTAAACCAATTATTTTTAGGATCCACATGTGCTGCTAATAATTTCAGAGAAAAGTATTTTAAGCCTTGTACTAGTAGACAATAAGAGAAGCCAGGTCATACAAACAATAGAATGGGCAGAAAAGCCGATTTTTGTGTTAATTTTGAATTTCAAGGGGTGTTTTTTTAAGATATGAAGTTAGTTTTGGTACCAAAATTTATGCATTGATAGTGTTAATCATTTCGCAAATGGACGTCTTCAAATTTTGAACCTGAGTTTTATCACCCCTATATATCTTATGACAGAAATTCAACAGCGAAAAACACGTATGTTTCTCTCTCTCTCTCTCTCTCTCTCTCTCTCTCTCTCTCGATGCCCACTAGTGTGATATCCTAGTTAGATTTAGGTTATAGTAGTGGATTATATGTTATCCATACTTTGTAGGAGAGACTAGGAAATGGTCAATCGAGTGTTCGTTTTTATCTGGCCATAATATAGCACTGTAATCGTGTAGGGTATAATTTCTGTAGACATTGTGCTTAACTCTGCAGTCACTGAAGTCTTTTGACTGACGATTTAAAATTAGTCCTGTTACAAAAGATGAAAAAAATTAAAGTACAATAGGGCAGAGGTAGCCTATCGAATACTGAATTGGTCAGTCCTGGAAGTGGAAAGTGTCCCAGTGGTGTGTGTCCACGTTCTTCTGCAGTCTCGGCTCTCATATTGACCATCCGTAACAGAGGGCACACACGTTCCTGCTATGAGAAAGGGTATAGTTAACCCCTGTATTAGGTAAGTGATTCTCAGACTACATTTGTCTAGAAATTTATAGAACCACCAAGAAAAGCAAAGGAACCTGATTCATGATGTACACATAAATATTATGGACGTTGAAAAGTGCACCTAAAAGCCTACATTGGCCAGACATAAGTCCAGGCATCGTGTAACTCGGCGAGTGACTCCCCTCCCCCCATCTTCGCAGACTTAACCAACCTTTACCCGCCTTGTAAGTGACGAAGAACATAAACATGTCCGTGTGGTGAATTAGATTAATTATGTCATTAAGTGAATCCCTTATTACGGAATATCGAAGCTGATCAATGTTTTTTGATATCCATCCAATTTATTACCATTACGCCGGGAATCGAACCCGGGACTCTCAGGTGAGATCCAGGAAGCAATCCACTACGGCTCGACCAGGTAAAAGTTATTTTTCGTTGTTACAATCTTGTAACCAATGTCACCCGCCCCCACTGTGGGCCTGAAGAGGTTGAGATAACCCCCTGGCACTCTGACCAGTAGATGCTTTTAATCTCTCCTAAGCACCTACGGCAAGTCAGAATGAAGAGAGAAACTTGTACTTTATACAGGAAAGTTCATCCAATATATTACCATTATGCCGGAAATCGAACCCGTAATGGAATGCTGCCTGGCTCTCACCTGAAAGTCTAACCACCACCACCACCACCACCATTACCACGGTCATCATCATCCTTTCGGTTCTTATAAAGAGGTGGATTAATAACTGATTATGCAAGGACAAAGCCAAGAAAGACTACCGTCCAGCTTTCAGAAATATTGTGTAAGAATATATATTTGCCTCCACTGTTTTATTTCATCACATGCTTTACATTTCCGATTTTTTAAATCTGTTTGTCCCGAATCTATTCAAACTTGGAGAAGCAGGGGTTGATATCTGTGGTCTAAGTAAATCTCATGATTATCTTCTGGTGTAGTTGGTGATCTGAATGAGGCTTGATATATCATTATTATTCTTTACCGCATGTAGAGAACATTCTTTTTTTCCCTCGATCTCAACTATGCTGTTACCGATTGACCCATTACTGTTTTCACTCTCATTTTAATTTATATTACAGTTACCTGATAGCACCTTGCTTTTGCGCACGTCAGTGTGTGTGTATGTGTGTGTGTGTGTGTGTGTGTGTGTAAGAGAGAGAGAGAGAGAGAGAGAGAGAGAGAGAGAGAGAGAGAGAGAGAGAGAAATGCATGGTTATGCCATTACTATCAGGTGTAAAAATAATTGTCTCATTAAGCAGTGGACGGCATCATTAGGATATCCACTTTAGTCCTGGCCCTCACCAAGCAGGGAAATTCAGGACATATAACAAAACGCCCCTCCCTGCGCGCCATCACGCCAAGAAGGGTGAGAGTGGTACAGCAGGATGAAAAGAACTTCATGGACTTAAAGTTCTCTACCACCTCATTCCTAACATATTTATTCTCCCCACCCTCTCTCTCTCTCTCTCTCTCTCTCTCTCACACACACACACACGGCATCGTCGGAGGAAGACGTCTTTTACCGGCTCTCCATACCAGCTCAACACGGCCAGAGGCATTACCTAAATAAGTATCTTTGAATGAGTCAAGCTCTGTACCAGGTTAGACTAAATGATTTTTCAATTTTGAAAGGAAAAGAAATAGTAAGTTTAAATAAGACTGATCAAACAACAAAGAACCACGATGCTTTGAGTCAGCTGCTGAGCTGGGTTTGTTTATACTACGGCAACACGCGGAAAGTGTAAGTGCATACTCTTCATTTAGTATTACAAAATGGATACA
Organism: Coenobita brevimanus; assembly: GCF_032717465.1. Taxonomy (NCBI): domain Eukaryota; kingdom Metazoa; phylum Arthropoda; class Malacostraca; order Decapoda; family Coenobitidae; genus Coenobita; species Coenobita brevimanus. Next base: position 15,043,157 of record NC_136972.1, read on the forward strand.
TACTTCAGTAAAACAAATTTGGAAAAGAAAAGGGATAAAAGTAAAAAGCAAAATGATGATTTCTACCAAGAACTGGTTGAAGTGGAGACTCACAATAGATTGGTTGAACGTGTACACAAACTAGAAATGGCTTTCAAAAATGAAATGGATGAAATAAAGAAGCAAATGCACTTGCAAAAGGAAGAGATAGAAAAACTGGGAAGGGAGGCCAATAAGAAAGACACAACCATCAGTGAACTAACAGTGGAATTGAATACCCTTAGGAAGAAAGTGAGTGAAATGGGAAGTACAGTAGTTAATCACGAGAGTGTTATGGAAGAGTTAAAAAATGACACAGAGACAGTTAGACAAGCAAGCAGTCTTATGGACCAGAGCAGTGATATTGAGGAGAAGATAACACAGGTGAATGAAGCTGTGCAAAGCTACAAAAATGATGTAGAAACCACGTATGCTGAAATGGTGAAAGTAAAGAAAGACTTAGAAACAAGGGTGGAGGAAAAAAACATTAAAAAGGAAGTGAAAAGAATAATCCAAAACAATCCAAAGTTAGTCAGAGATTCAGTAGAAATAAATAAATCAATAGTAATCACTGGTATAGAAGAGGAAGAAATTAAAAACAAAATCACTAGAGACAAAAAGGAGATGGCAAATGTAATGAGCTTACTGAAAGAAGTATCAGAGGAAATCTGTAGTAAAGACATAGAGGAACACAAAAGGTTAGGGAAATACGAGAAAAGCAAGACAAGACCTCTAAAGGTGACTTTCCAGAGTGTAAACACTGTGGAAGAGATACTAAAAAATGCAAAGAATCTTATGGAAAAAGAGGAATTCAAAAATGTATGGATAAAAAGATGCCTAACACAAGAGGAACTGGAATTACTGAAAGAGAAAAGGGAGGAAGCAAAAACAAAAATTGAGGGAAGATCAGAAGAGGACAAGAAGAAATTTTTTTACAAAGTAATAGGGTTGCAGGTACGAAAGTGGTACACAAACAGGATGGAAGAAAAAGGAGGAAGTTAGTAGAACCATGTCATGACAAGTATATAAACAAGATGATAAAGTTGATGTACTCAAATGTGGATGGAATGGTATCTAAATTACTAGAGATGAATGATTGTCAGAGAAAATGAACCACAAATAATATGCCTAACTGAGACAAAATTAACACCAAGGATATCCAATGACATACTAAACTTAGAGGAATACAATATATGGAGAAGAGACAGAAACTTAAAAAAAGGAGGAGGAATTATAATATTAACTAAGAAAAATCTAAAAGTCAAGGAAATAAACCTAGATATACCATCACAAGTAGAACTGATTGCAGTAGAGATCGACACATCTGAAGGTAAAGTAATTGTAGCCAATTTGTATATGCCACCCAGATCAAACACATGGGAAAGAGACGAATATGAGGACCTGGCAAAGAGTACAATTCAGAGTATAAGATCCTTGCTACATAAAATGGAAGAGAAATCGGAAAGAATTATACTAACTGGGGATTTCAATACAAATATAAATTGGAATACTCTAGATATAAATAGCCAAGAAAGCTGTTGGGACCAAAAGCTCCTGGATCTCGTACAAGAGTTTTTCTTAACGCAACATGTGAGGGAAACCACTAGAAAAAGAGGACTTGATGTACCTTCAGTGCTAGATCTAATATTTACTAGGCAAGAAAATGATATTGACAGTTTAATATATCACCCTCCACTCGGCAAAAGCGATCATGCAGTACTAAATTATAACTTCAGGATAGCATATGACATAGTAAACAGCAATGACAGTTACAAAAAGAGACTAAACTATAAAAAGGGAAATTATCAAGACCTAAAGAAGTATTTCTTAGAAGTTGATTGGGAAAATGAGCTTAGAGGACAAGATTTAAATGCTGTATATAAAAATTTTTGTGAACTTTATGAAATAGGAGTCCAGAAGTACATCCCACAGCACAAAGAAGCAGATAAGAAAATACAGAAATGGTTCAATACAGAATGTAAAAAATCAAAAGAAAGAAGAGATTTGTTGTGGAATAGATACAGAAGACACAATAGTGAAAGGGCGTATAATAATTACAAACAGGCAAGAAACGACTATACAAGAATAAGGAGGGAAGCCCAAAAACAGTTTGAGGAGGATATAATAAATAAAAGTAGTGATCAACCAAAACTGTTTTACAGCTATATCAGAAGCAAAACCAAAGTAAAAGATATAATACAATCCATCACGGACGAGGGAATCACTTATACACAAGAGAAAGATATTTGTGAAGCACTAAATAAGAATTTCCAATTAGTTTTTACAGAAGAAAAAAATTTTGAGAGGGAATATGTGGAACACGCATGTCCACACATACTACCAGATATACAAATAGCAGAAAAAGTAATACAGGAGGAGTTAAGTAGATTAGACAGAGGAAAAGCAAGTGGTCCTGATGAAATTTCATGTTGGGTGTTACGAGAATGTGCAAAGGAGTTAAGTAAACCATTATTTTTAATTTTCAAGAAATCCTTGAGTCAAGGGAAACTATCTGATATTTGGAGAAAAGCAAATATAGTCCCCTTATTCAAGAAAGGAAATAGACAAAATCCTCTCAACTACCGACCAGTATCACTGACCAGTGTTGTAAGCAAGGTATTAGAAAAACTTATAAGAAAAGCTTGGGTAAATCATCTAGAAGAACACAGTATGATAACAGAAAACAGTTTGGCTTCAGAAAAGGAAAATCATGTGTTACTAATCTGTTGAGCTATTATGACAGAGTAACAAACACAATACAGGAAAGGGAAAGATGGGTGGACAGTATCTATTTAGATTTCAAGAAAGCTTTTGACACAGTACCACACCAAAGACTTTTATGGAAGCTGTACCATCAAGGAGGAATTCGAGGCAAACTGTTTTGTTGGATGCAAGACTTTCTCATAAAAAGAGAAATGAGGACAGTACTAAGAGGAAACTACTCATCATGGAAAGAAGTGACTAGTGGAGTACCACAGGGTTCGGTGCTGGCACCAATCATGTTTCTAGTGTACATAAATGATATAAACAGTAACACTGGAAATGACAGCTATCTGAATATGTTTGCAGATGATGCAAAAATACAAAGGAGAATTACTAGCACAGACTCTTGTAAAGAGCTACAAGAAGAATTAAATAAACTTCATGAATGGAGTAGTACATGGCAAATGGAATTCAATGTGGACAAGTGTCATGTAATCAAGTTTGGTAAAAGTGGAAAAAGACCTGATTGGGATTATAAGTTAGGAAATAAAACCCTATACACATCAGAAAGAGAGAAAGACCTAGGTGTGATTATCAATAACAGACTATCTCCGGCTGACCACATCAGCGAGAAGGTACGGAAGATGTATACACTGCTTGCAAATATGAGAATAGCATTCACATACATAAATGAAGACATGCTAAGAAGGATAATAACATCATTCATTAGACCAACCCTGGAATATGCATCAATAGTCTGGAGTCCTCATCTCAAAAAGCATATAGACAAGATTGAAAAAGTTCAAAGGGCCGCTACAAGATGGATACCAAGCTTAAGGGACCTAAGCTACGAAGAAAGACTAAATAAACTGAATCTACCAACACTACAGGAGAGAAGGAAAAGAGGTGACATGATAATGCTATATAAGTGCATATCAGGAAAGGAGAAAATAGACATAAATGATTACTTAACATATGGAGAAGCATCAGCAAGAGGACACTGCAAAAAACTGCATAAGAAAAGAGGTGATAAAGACTTAAGGAAATTCAGTTTCCCAAACAGAGCAATTGATCAATGGAATGCACTACCGAATGAAATAGTGTGTGCCAAAACAATTCACAAATTTAAGGATATGTACGATAAATATGGTCTAAGACACGGGACAATACGAGCTTGACTCATTCCTGTAAAGATACAATTAGGTAAGAACAATTAGTTAAGAACACACACACACACAACTGTTACAAAACTTGTAGGTTGCGGTCAAAGATTTAGTGTCAATCGATTTGTTTTTGTAGCTAGTGTGTCATAATTGTCTTCAGATGTGACTTAGCATGAGCACTTCCCCTTTTGAAACATTAATGTCTTTGATAACTAAATGATAAGGGTTTTATATTAACCACCTGCGTCCCAACTGATTTTTCACCACTGACTCCCCCCCCCCCTCTAATCCCGACCAATTTTGGATTTATTTTTTTTGGCTCAAACCTCCACTATTTGTGAGAAACAATGGCAATTCAGAGAAAAAGTGCTCACCTGAACTTAGATGCAGTCTAAACAGGTGACCCTCTTCACACCTGGTACCGTGTTCTCTGGAGCTGCACTGCAGGTGTCGCGTTTTCTATGGTAGCGGTGACTATTGCAAAAACTCAGAAGAGGAGAGTATTTGTTCACTTGGTACGAATTTATATGTAGCACAAGAATATATTTGTTTTCACACAATAATATAGGTAATATAAGCGTTGTTTCACTCATTAATCACATCATTATACCTCACCTTCCTTGGGGACCTTACCTCCTCATCACTTCTGCTCGTTTCTTCCTCTGGCACCACATAATCTTGTCCTCCACATCGTCATAAGTCACTCTCGCCTTGAGTTTTGTACCGTGGCACGACATGTCTTTACTGGCCAGGCCAGGGCACTGGTAACAGGCGAGTTGCCAAGACAGTGGCGTGTGGTGGGGGGATCACGCGGGGTGAGGCAGTGTCCCCGCCTGGCGGTGGGTACAGGAATGTGTCCTGTGTATATGTACCAAAGATCACGTGCAAAATTTGAAAAATGTGCAAATAACGGGCTTTGCAATTGCAAAACATACAAGTATGTTATCGGGACTGAGTGTTACAAAACATTGCAGCGTATCCATATATTATCGGGACCCGGCAGGTTAAACTTGCAGCGAGACTTCTAATAATATATGATGAATGATAAAGTACCACTTGTCGTTTTATGTATTCTAGTGACTGTTCCGCAGTAATTTACTGGGTAAATCTTATACAGAAAACTGTTATAGTAAGCACTGATTACTATTGAAGAATTTATGTACAAACGCCCAAAGACGTGATGACCCGATTCCCAGTACCTTTCGCTCAGAAAGTGGTATCTGGCAACTGCCACGGTCTAGTTATATATCCTATATTACAAACCAGAAAGAGCAGTATTTAGGTAAACAACACCAAAAAGCAATACAGAAGCGTTTTTACCATGTGTATCTCGCATTACGAAAAAGGAAACCACAATACCTGTATACTAAAGTTGAGGTTCAGCCGTATGAAACACTGTGAAATACACACCCTACTGCTCAACAGGTCCATTGTTAAAATGCAGAGAAACTCCAGTAATACTTATTTAACTTCCTAAATCTGCAATACTAAAGGAAAAATGTCCCATAAAATAAAAACTCGCAGATAATGGTAATGTCGAAATCACGAGTGCCATCAAATCAGAAAAATAAACATTTAAAAAAAAATTATTATCCACAATTAATTCTCTATGTGGGATGATATTTAGGAGGGCAAAGCCTGTGAGTGCTGTAAGCACGATGATCAACGCGATACTACAGCCTGTCAGTGCTAGCAGATTATTGTTCTTTATATAGCACATATTTAAGCATGACATATCCTGGCAGCTTAATACCAAGAAGAGGTCAGTTACGGATAGATAAGCGGTATAGAGGCAGAGTTACAGATAGGTAAGCGATATAGAAGCAGAATAGAGAAAATTTGCCAAATGGAGCCCCTCGTAGCACAAGACTAATACAGACAAATTAGTGCATGTGCCCAAGAACAACTCCTAACCACCTGTGTTGCTATCAAGAGGCAAATTAATCTGCCGGTATATACAGTAGTGAACTTAGTGAAACCAGTGCAATTATTGGGGAAAAATTAGTCATTTTTATTCAAACGATGAATTTCCAGCATGTAACAAAATCCGTAGGTCAGTTTCATGAAAAACTGAAGAGGGACAGGGCGACAGTCAAAAGCAAGAGTGCGACAATGAAGAGAACTAAAGACAAAAGTGTTGTAGAAAAAAAAAAAAAAAAAAAGAGGGGAGGGAGGGAGAGAGTCGTGAGAGAGGCCGAGATATCCAACCTGACCATTGCGTGATGAGGACTGCAGTAGGTCCGTAAGGTCTGGCTGATATGCAGTGTTGCCAAAGAAAAGTTATAGAAATACACTAGATTGTCCTCAAAACTAGTAAAAATCCTCCAGACTAAGGGGAAATTTAGGGAAAAACGCTGGACAGGACTTTAAAAAAACGCAAAACAGAAAATATTTAAATATTTAGCAGCTACAATGCTTTTAAAACCTCTACTTTAGCAGAAAAATTGCTACATTGATAATACTGCTATAATGAATCGTGATGACGAGTGGAAACGTGCCAGACTTCGCTTTTTATTTAATTATTGTTCTTGACCTCAAATAAAATAAACGTTAAATTTATCTAATATTTTTGCAAGATCAGTTTTTTTACATTATAAAAAATGTTTGCAGGGCAGGGAAAGAATGTTTCCATCCCCTAACTCCCAATCAAGCGAAAGTTGCCAGACCCAGGGAGTTTTGTCCAAAACTTAAAGAAAGTGAGTCATCACTTGTTTGGGCGGTCGCAACTATCATCACTTATTATCACGAAAGGGATTTCAGAAAATATACTGTATAGCTGTGCAAGCAGGCAGCATTTGACTGAGTCCCTAACTAAATTATCCGGTGATCACTGGCAACTTCTGAGTTTGTTCACGTGCCCATTGCCTTCACTCCGAAGGAATCAGTTTCCAAACAGCCAACTGGCAGCCTCCACACAAACTATCCAGAGTGAGAATGGAATGATGGATGATGTAAAAGGCTGGATTTGGTATAATAGGAGTGAGAGTTGGTGTAATTGTGCAGCATGGATATCCTAAAATTATATATACCAAACTGATTCAGTAGGACACTCGAGGAAAACAAGTTTATGCTTTCGACTCCACAGATAATAAAAGTAAATAACCAAAATGGGATTAGGATTTGAAGAGAGGAAGCACCGTGATTTCCTCCTCCCTCCCTCCCTCCCTCCCGCTGACTATACCTCGTTCATTTTAATTAATCAGAGTTCTTCGTAATTTTAAAGCTAAATTATCCATGCTTCAATGAATTAGTTGAGCAATCCAGCGGGTCAACGTGCATTCCGCAGAGTTCCTTTTTAATACTAACATCTTCTAATGTTACATCTCAGCTTTCAAGATGGAAGGATGGCAGCTTAATGCCAAGTTAAACTGAACAGAATATAGAAGACGCCATAGGATTAATGCCTATCGGCTGCGTGGGATCCATCAAGGTTGGCAGTTACTTTATTTTTACAATTTACCAACCAGCAGAGCTGCGGGTCTAGATGGAATTCCACAAATTGTTTTGAAAAAGTTTTCCCCAGAACTTGCTCCTTTTTTGGCTAAAATTTTCAGATTATGCATATGTACTTCAACATTTCCTAATTCATGGAAACAAGTCATTATCCACCCAGTTCTGAAGAAAGGAAGTTCATCTGACCCCTTTGATTAAAGACCAATAGCTATCACATCATCTGATAAAGTATTTGAAACTGTAATTAATAAGCATTGTTTAACATCTTGAATCCAGCAACTTAATTAGTGATACATAGTATGGTTTTCACAAAGAAACATCCACTGTTGATATACTCCATCTGACTCATACCATCCATCAGTCAATTGACCAACATGGAGAAATTCAAACAGTAGCCCTTGATATTTTGAAAGCTTTTGACAGAGAGTGGCACCATTCCCTACTATCTAATCTCCTTTGTTATGGCCTATCAACTTTTGTTCCTCTGATTTCCTCATAGTCTATCTCAGCAACAGAAAGATAAAAGTACATAATATTATTCCAATTTCCACTCAATCAATTTTGATGTGCCACAAGGATTAGTTCTGGCTTCAACCCTATTCCTAAATCATATTAATGATCTATTATCTGTCACCCATAATCCTATTCGTTCATATGCAGATGACAACACTTCATAGTTCATTCACACTTAAACACCCATTCACAGAGTTTAATATCTAACTCACAACTCAGCATAGCAATGTCTATAACCTCTAAACTGCAGGGCGTCGCTTTTGTGATGCTCGGGAGCAAGGGATCATACCGCGGGTCGTCACTTTTGTGATTTTGTGTTATTTTGAATTCGCCCGGGCTTTCAAGTGGTGGCTTGTATCATCTATCAGTACTACCGGTGTTCAGCTATGCTTAGTTGTGCTAATGTCATCTGCACTCCCATCCATTGTTTACAATTTAGCCATTTTTCCCCCTGTCCTTGACTCCCCTCCTTACCTTCCCTCCATTACCCTCTTCTCCCGCCTGCCCAGCTGCACTGTGCTTCACAAATCCTAGACGGATTTTTCCACTCATTTTATCCATTGAAATGTGTCCTATGCCCTATTCTTATACATAATAATATATAAAAGAAAGAGAAAAGATAATTGATACTGCCATATGTCTGGAATGGGATAATTTTAACCTGGCAACACCCCATGTGCACGCGTTCGCTAATTTTCCCTGTTTATTTACCCTTGAAATATACTGTATGAGCTATTCTCGTAACAAATATATATATATAAGAAAGGGAGAAGCCTAAGTGATATTTACATTCACCTGGAACTACCTAATTTATTATGTATTGTCTAGATTTCCTGCCAATCATTTCATAGCATATAAATTAGCAGCTGTCACCACGCTGACATTGTCAACTTTTCCCTGCCCCTAGGCCACATCATTCATTTTACTGTCGTCTTTCAAGGTGAAACCACGTCCGATTCGTGCCTGTCCTTAGCCCCCTGCAAAGGGCACTGTGACCTCTGCCCCTACTAAGCCTCGTGTGGGAAAGGGTACAGGGCTAAGTGACTGTTTTGGAAAGTGACGTGGCTAATTTATCAATGATAATGATGGATAGTGACTACGATCTTTCTTGTGACTCTAAAACAGTGCAAGTGGAAATGTAAATGTGTAAATAATGAGTAAACAGCAAGTGAAAGCAATGAATGTAAATATAACTGAACAGTGGAAAATACTTTTATAAGTTACTGCAAGTGACAATGCATAACGTAGTATAAATAAAATAGATATGTAAATACTGTAAATAAAATAGAGAATGTAAATAGAAATGTAAACAATTAGTAATATAAGCATACGAGTATAAGTACTTGGAGTACTGAAAGCGAAAGCTTTGCTCTAGCATGTATAAATACTTGGAGTAATGAAAGTGAAAGTGAAAACTTCGCTCTCTACTCTAGTTTACTGAATGAGAAAGTGAATGCCTGGAGTGAAAATAAACTACTAGTACTGAAAGAAACTTATGGATAAATATTGTATATATAAATAGGTGTAATAAAGTACTAGGAATATAAAGCGTGAGTGTGCTTATGAATAAAAAATATAAAAAGTGACAGCTCCTCCTCAGAATACCATCGGCGAATGAGCGTGGGTGGAAAGCTCGTATGCGCTCATAACTTACCTTGCTTTCAGAGTGTGTTTTTTTGGGGGGAATATGGATTCCAAACTACTTGAATTCATAGAATAGTGTTTGTAGTTATAATATCAGGCAGTGGTAACCATATTACGGGTTATCGGGAAGTGTAAAGTGGAGACTTCGTTACCCAAATTCAGAAGTCTCCATAAGTCCTACGGTAGTCGACGAAGGCACAACAAACATTCCAGGAGAATGCTGAATGTATGTGCCATATGCGTATGTAATTATAATATTCTAGGGCTAATAACTAATTTTGGGCAAATACTTTTTAAAAAGTCAGTCGGAGCGCGGTTATCCCCGCGGGATGCGCATGGCACATGCCCGACATCCCCGCGGTTAAGAGGATAAATCAGACGTATCTAAGATCACTGAATAGGGACAACATAACACTGTATAATATAACGTTCAGATAACCAAATATATACAGTTTACAAATAGACAGATATTGCTTGATTCCTATATTACATTCAGTGCTGCTGAAATCACTATCTCTAAAAGCATTGAAATTCTTGGTGTTTCACTTAACAGTGCCCTCAGCTGGACCTCTCATGTTAGATCACCTGCTAAAACTGCTTCAGAGAAACTTGGATAATTGTGCAGAGTCTGTGACTTCTTCACTAATGAACAGTTGGCTATAATGTACAAGAGTCATGTGCACTCAGCAGGAATATTGTTCACCCTTGCACTAAAATAACAGGAAAAAATTCAGAACAAAGCTGTTAGAATTATTAATAACCTTACTAATACGAATGAACTATCTCCTTTACAAATATGAAGGAATTTTTGCCTCCCTTGCATGGTTTTACAGATAGTTTTATGGCCAATGCTCAGATGAAGGTGCATCCATGTGCACCTCTCCAAGCCATCCCCCGTGCTACACGGGCATCTGGTAGCGCTCATGATTGGACTGTAACACTGCCAAATTGCAGAACTGCTGCTTATCATAATTCTTTTATTCCCCTAAATTGCATCTCTTTTGTAGTCGCCTCCCCAGAGTGGTTTCCCCTCAGACTTCAACCTATGGCTGTTCAAGTCCAACTGTTACAGATTTTTTATGAACGGAGGACACCAGTAATGTGGTGTATGGGCTATTTTTTTGTCATTCTTTTGTTTTTCCTTCCTCTGTTGTTGCTGTAAAAAAAATAGTCCAGATCTTCCTTTAACATCAGGTTGCAGTAGTTAATGTTATATCCAGGTCCCCAGTAGCACCGCTAGGTGAAAAGAGACACGGAAAACAAACGCTTTCCAAGAGTCTGACTGGTCCAAGAATCTAAGTCAGGTTGTTCCATGAGCTGGATGTGCTAAACCAAAGCACCACCAGCTGCCTCAACTGACTATAGTTTGCCACCTGACAAAGATCCAGAACCCATCTGGGGTGTAGCTAATGGCCATGTTACCCATATATGATAAATTTGACTAGTAACCAAGGAGACACATACTGTAGCTGCTTTATGACTCAGAGGCTTATTGAATTTCATGAGACCACGATGTAGTAATCAAGTTGTGAGGACAGCCCCATTCCATCAGATTAACAAGTTGTGAGGGCAGCCCATTTCCATCAGATGAACAAGTTGTGAGGACAGCCCATTTCCATCAGATTAACAAGTTGTGAGGACAGCCCATTTCCATCAGATGAACAAGTTGTGAGGGCAGCCCAATTCCATCAGATTAACAAGTCGTGAGGAAAGCCCAATTCCATCAGATGAACACAAGCCAGCTTCATGAATGTGTATGACACAGGTGGCTTAAAGGAGTTGTGGATAACCTGAGGAGGTAGGAAAAGAAAGATGTGTTATGTGGTCGCACAAAGTTAATATAGGGTATATCACAACACTTAAAAAAAAAAAAAAAAAAAAACAATAACAAAGTTAGAGGAAGTTTTGTAGGATGGATCTCAACCAAGTTATTGTAGCTGGACTTGTAGGACGGTAGATATATAAACAGGAACTCAAGTAAAAATAAAATAAAGCCACAACCACTAGCTACTTTTTTTCGAAGAGATTTTTCTTATTCGCTGGGAGTGTACTTGATTTCTCTTCTTCACTAGTTTCGCTGGGAGAGAGATAAAGTTGGCATCATGTTTACCCAGTGCCATCATGTTATGCTGAGTTAAGGAATTTACAGATCCATACACATAAAACAGTCTTCTCAGCTTTTCCTTACTCAGCATTTTTGCAATAGGAAGCTGTCAGCGCTAGTCACCATATTCAAGCAAGTGGTTAGAGCATCATAATTTTGGGAAGCAGAAAGCATTGCACCACACAACAGTGACATTATTGTACGTATTACAATTTTCCCTCCAGGTAAACAAGATGTCTCCCGACTTGCTATAGAAGTTGAGTTGATTAGAAAAATAATCAAAATAATAAAGCAACATTGATAATATAAGTGGAGAGGAAGAAAATTATATGGTAGTATTAATAGTAGGTGACCCTGAATTAATAACAGCATACTAGTTAAGAGGGAGATATCTAACTAAATTAATGAGCAGACAGAAGAGAATGATAATTCGATCAGTTAGTATTATGATGGGCTGAGAAAATAGTTATAATTTTGGTAACAATATGATTTCTGTATATATAAAAAAGATTATTATAAGATGGCTATATGACTACAAAAAATACTGGTATATGCTCTAGTGATGAATAATAAAACTAGATTAAAATAATAACTGGTTATTTAGGATTTACAATATTTATATGGGAGAATAAGATCTTAAAGTAACTAGATAATGTCCCCATAACTAGTTGGATGCCCACACGTCTTCATACAAATTAGCACTGCATAGGTAGAGTTGGAGTTGACGGTGGTGTGGTTGGTGGTTGCCAATGGGCAGTGGGTATTGGTCTATCATGTTCCCAATCAAATTTTCTGAATTGCGGGATCAGGCTGTGATTCTTTACGTCACATCCAGATTTAACAAGTTTCACTGTTTCTCCTGGTTTCTTTTCTACCCTAATTTCATGGAGTCTTTCTTCCATACATTTAACACAACAATAAACAAAGATCACTATGAACAAGTGTCCTATTCGAGTAAATGCAACAGGGGATATATATATATATATATATATATATATATATATATATATATATATATATATATATATATATATATATATATATATATATATATATATATATATATATATAAACGAGAGTTCAAGAAAGAGTGAGGAAGGAAGTGAGACATTGAACACTTACAAAGTCAGAATTGTTTAGGTAATCAATTATGTCTAGCTGTGGAGAGGTAATACTTAAATCATCAACGAGCGAAATAGAGGATATAGTTGTAGGTGCAAAGATTTTAAAAGTGTGTGAATGGATAGAATATTGTTGGCGTGTTGGGTATGTAGGAAGAGGGAATTTGACTTGATGGAGCACTGGTATGAAACAATGTAAAGACCAGAAGCTTCGAGTGACGACAGGGATATTTGGACAAGTAACCCTAAAAAATGACCGCATACGAAAATAAAAGCAGAGTACATGACCTAGGTGAGTATGGAAAAAGGTTATATATGTCGGGGACAAGTGTGAAAGAATATGCAGAAGAAATAGTCTTGACTGAAAGGTTACAGAGTAGAGCATTCTCCCAGGGGGTAGCTGTGATAGGAAGGATGTTAAAGAGAACCCCAAACAAAGACGAAGGGATTGAGCAATGGACGAACACGGGTGTAAGAGATCTGATGGCACAAAGACCAAAGACTTACGATCGTGAGACAGAAAGAATTCAGAGTACACAGATGCCATTTAAAGACAGCCATTGAAAGGCAGAATGAAGAGAAATAGTTGGAAGAGATCAAAGGTGACTGCAGAATGAACCAGAACATGGACCATGCTAATCGTGAAAAGGAAGTAGCTTCTAGTACAGCATGGTGCAAATATAAGTTTGAGAAAAGCAAAATATCATGAAGATTTAAACTGGGGTGAGGTCATTCCAAAACTAAACGAAAATCTGCCATCGGTACAAGGTCTAGCTTAACGTGACCACTGATAGCATCTACTAGCAGGTGAACAAAATATATAGGTGAAGATAATCCTCTCCTGGTAGCATTAGTGACTGGAGGGACAGAGACAATTAGTCAGTTTGAAAGCTGATATGTATTTCTGTGACAACATTAATCTTATTAAATTTCTCTAAGATATCCAAGCATTTTTTTCAACTGGGTGACCATTTCATTCATATGTGTAACAATATTACTATGCAACTTACGGTGAACATTTGGAAGCCTATCCTGTGCTTCCAAAGTTGAGGCAGATGTTTCTAATTGTTCATTATATAGTATGCTGACAAATCACTAGCTGTTACTAAGTCCAAAACACCACCAAGGACATTGCCACTGAGGTCAAAGAGACCTTGTTTTACACGTGAATGTGGTCTTCTGACAGGGCCACTGTGGGGCATGGAGATGCTTAAACTAATGAATAGTTTCTCGATCCTAACAAGTTTCCACTGAAGAGGTTCATACAGTGGAACCCAGAATGCTCGATTCAAATGTCTGTTTACCAAGGAAGCGAGTAGGGATTATATGATGGACAGTTGAGTAGTAAATTTTGGACTTTCATGTGTGACTTTCATCAAGCTGTAAAGATCATAACGGACTGAATTGGCGTCCTTCACTACCATTACTTGTCCCCAAGGCTTTACCAGTGTTCTTGGGCAGCGAACCAATCTGGCATATGGGGAGCTAGAATTTTGTGTCATTATGGAGGATCCAGTTGGTTCTCACTTGGGGTTTATCCACACTGTGTGTTGGCAAGGACAAGACACTCACTGGTAGAATGATGAGTGTTGTGGTAAGTACTGTAGGTGTTACCGCATGATCGTGAAGGTGATTTACAATTACGCCCCTGTTCTCGTCCATCGTCAAGCCTTTTATAACAATTAGCTACTCGATGACCTGACCGTTTACATCAACAAACTCATTTACTTCTGTTTCTAGATCTGGTACGACCGTAAGAGAACCTATATTGTGGTGGAGATCTTGCACGTGACATGGCTGGTGAACGTGGCTTCACGCTTTGTCTGCTGAGTGAATATGAACTGTGTCCTTGATTTTGAGACTTAGATTTAGATGTGGGACTAATAACTGTTTGAACTGCATGAACCATTTAGGTAGGTGTGACACCAAGTTTCTCTTCTATCTATACACTAACATGGCTATGTCATCTCTAGGAAAAAACTAAATCTCTATCGCAGTGTCTATTTTGTCATTGTTAAGACTATTTAAGAACTTGAGGTAACTAAATAACGTTGCTACATAAATTAAGGTTAAAGTGGTCTTTCCCATAGCATCATTTTCTGCCCATGGACTGTTTCGCAGTGCTTCAAAAAGTTTAGTTGCTTTCACAGCCGATACCTCACCTGCCTCTAACAGTACATTTTGTTTGGGAGGGATGAACTTATCCTGCCTCATACTTTGTACAGTCTGTACATACTTTTGGGCAGCTTGCTTTCGTGTGGGTACAAATCTTTAATGAATTTGGCACAGTATTCATCAAAAGATGTGAAGTTTCTCCAAAAATCTAGATCTTACGAGAGAACCTGCTCTTGAATAACCATCACCTAGCCTGCTTTTAAGATATGCAGTCTATGCATGGACTGTTATAAGTCCTTTATTTGTTAGTACATACTGGATATTACTAATGAAATGATAACCCTAATAGTAGGTTTCATTCCCATGAATTTAGTGTGATGGATTTCCAAAGAATGATTTGAGGTGAAGGAGGTATAGTAGATTGAGTTACTATACTTACAGAAGCAGAAGGAGAAAGTGTTGAGAGCAGTTAATCTTCGTACCGTTGCAACACAAGTGTTGGAAGTGGTATGATAGGATGATGAAAGTATGCCTCTATCAGGTAAATGAGAAATGTTTGAAGATTGGGGATAGGGTATGAAACATCAACATTGGAAGAATTAGTTGAAGCAACAGACAATGAATTTGATCAGAAGGAAAAGTTTGTGACTCAGCTGAATGAACGATTTCACAGGATTAAGTCTCTCTATTTCTTAAACATTTTCGTGTGAGTGCTTGGCGTCGATTAAACCTGACTCCATTTTCATCTCGGGACGAATGTGTATCATCTTCAGATAAGTTAAACTCCTTAAAGAAATGAAAAGGTCATGAGGAAATAAGTTGGGAGAAAAAATTAGGTACCACGAGAATATTATGGCACGTGAGTACAAGTGATGAAAAATGTTCTTACCGTAAATTAAATATTATGTGCAGTAACAATTAACAGAGGGGGGCATTTATACACAAAACATTTACATATAAAATGCTCATGTGAAGGATAAGGTAAAACATAGCCAATGCTACGCTGTTGCAGCCCTTCACCTGACCAAACACATATCCCTCACCTCCCAGCATACCTGACCAAGTGCATAACAGCACCCACCCTCCCAATCTTTTCTTTTAAAGGTGGGCATAAGGAGAATGCTTTGAGGACACATAACCTGGGCCTTTCAGATTCCTCATGCAGGTCACATCGAAATCTGTCTCTCTCTCTTTTTTTTTTTTTTTATGATTAAGAAAAAAAAATACTTGGGATACAACATTCTGCCTATTAAGAGACACCAGCTCACTATAAAACACATAACTGTGTAAATTTCACGAGTCCCTAGGGAATACTTTCTTTGCTCTAGCCTGGAAACTTAATCTCTACTTCCAGCCAGCCGCCCTTTCGCCCAACTCTATGGCACACACCTATTGATCCCACTGATAACAACATCCTCCTCTGACTTTGTTAGGTGGAGGGCAAAAAAAAAAATTGTAAGCGTGAAAAATGATCTGGGAAAGTTGTTCTAAGTACAGTGATTTTAATATACAGTACTGTGTATATACACCTTTAAAAACATAGGCAACATTACATTGCTGCAACTTTCCATCTGGCCAAACACATACCCCCAACTTCCATGCATAACTAATCAAGTGCATAATGACCCTCACCCTTCCACCCACCCAATCTTTTCCTGTAACCCTTCACCAGTCAAGTGGGGTATTTTGGCACCCTCAATTTTTTTAAAAGCTCATATTTCCTAGTTGGTAAGTTGAATATTTCTCTCCATTCCAATACTCTCCTGTTTCAACGAGGGAAGGGAGCATGTGGATTGGTTTAGTCCTACCTCTGCTAAAGCGAGAGAGAGGAGCCCTTCCCCCCCCCCCCTGTGTCCAGTCACCCCATCAAACTAACCATTTAGATCATATTGTGATATAGATTGGTTATTAATCTTATTCTGCATTTTGTTTATCATTATATTGGTTTTAAAAATCACAAAATGTATTTTCCTGTGCATGTCTACCTGACATATCAGATATGAGTCCATTTGTTATCTTTTTACTGGTAATATAATTTATTGTATTTTCTTCTTATACATTTACCCCCTCACACAAGATGACCCAGTGCGAGTCACAATCCTTGTAATCTGAAGACTAACCGATTACGCAACATGACGCAACTTCCCTATAAATGGTCGTAGAAACTTTTCCTGTGGATGGATTTGCATCAAATTTTGTTGAGTCAAAGCTGAGGGTTGCCAGGTCCAGAGGAAACGTATGGCAACAGCCGGGAGCTTATTGGAAGGGTAAGCAGCCCATATTTAGCTCAGTATTGTCCCATCAGTCAGGCTGGGAGGGTGTGTGAGCATGCGGCTGGGCATATAAATCCGCATTTGGCTACTACCGCATTGTCCATACCTTACGTGTGTATAGTGATATTGTGTTATATATAGTGCAGTGTGCTTGTGAAGAATGTTTATAAGTGTTTCTTATATATTTTCAGAGAAAGCTAGATTTGAAAATCGTAACTGATTTTTACCATTCCCCTGCAGTTTACACTACTGGAAAAATGCCTCACAAGGGGTTATTTGAAAAAGAGTACATGAAATACTTGTTCAGTGGCAGTGAGAGTGAGGAAAGTAGTCACAGTGAAACAGACAGTGATTATGTTGAGGAGGAGAGAGTGAGGAGCAGGAGAATGAGGAGCAGGAGAATGAGGAGCAGGAGAATGAGGAGGAAATCTGAACCGAGGGGTCATAAGCGCAAACCCGCAGTCAAGGCCGCGGCGATAAGCACAACAGAGAGTAGTAGTAGCACCATCACTACCACCACTCCTTTCACCACTGACACCACTGGTGAAATAAGTACTGCCATCACTCCAACGGCAATTGTCACCTCTGCCATCACTTTGCAAACAACCACCATCCCTGCCATCGGTCCTATCACCCCCAACACCACTGCCATCACTGCCACCAGTCCTGCCACCACTGGTGTCAGGCCTGCCACCACTGAAACGACCCTGATCCAGATTGGGCCACATTATCGCCACCTATCTTCTACCCCCCCACGACAAACACTGACCTCTTTCCCCCAGACTCACCCTACACTCTCACCATACTTCAACTTGCCTGCATCTCACCACCCATCCAAGATATTTCCATATCATATTCCCCAGCTAAATCTGGAAAGTCACTGTCCCCTTCAGACTTCATTCCTCCTAAATATAAGCAAGCATCATCATCAGCAGCAGCAGCAGCACCACAACCATCTCCTCCATAACCATCTTCACCACAACCATCACCACCACAACCATCACCATCACAACCATCTTCATCGCAACCATCACCATCTCCATCTCCATCACCAGGATCACCTGAACCTTCATCCACCCAGCTATCATCAACACAATCATCATCACCATCTCCCTCCCCACCACAAGGACGAGGGTGGCGTGGGCCTAGCCGAGGTAGTGGTGGGTGGCCGAGAGGTAGTTGTCTGTCTCAGGGTCGTGTGCACCACACACGTACACAACCAAGCATTTCCCCAGGTGGTGACCGTCAGGAGGAAGCTTGGAGTTCTGGATCATTTACACCCAATGCTGGCCCCTTCACTGATACCCCAGGTTTGAGAGTGGCAGCACCAGCAACACCACTCCAAGACTTTCAAAATTTTTTTTTACCAGGGAGTTGCTCACCTACCTGACGGTCAAAACAAACAAAAATGCCACATTTCTGGAGATTGCACTAGATGTTTGGTACCTCTGCAATGAAGAGGAATTGGCTCGGTTCCTTGGATTATACTTTCTTATGGAGATTTGTGAACGCCAGCCATAAGACACTATTGTCGTTCATCAGAGGTTCACGAATACCCCATATTTCGGTGAGCTATGAGTGGAAAGCACTTCAGGGCCATCCTGAAGCACTTTCATGCTTTCAATAGTCTCGCCATACCTGAGGGATCTCTGGGTTGGAAGGCACAGCTCTCCTTCCATGTATATAACTCTATGGAGCCCTAAAAATATGTCATAAAACAATACATCTTGGCTGAGGCAAGGAGTGGTTATATTTGGAATTTGGAAGTATATACGGAGGAAAAGAAGTCTCTAGAGAACACAGTGTGGGGCCTCGTTGAACCTTTGAAGGGCAAAGGATACAAGTTGTATATGGACAGTTATTACAACTCTGTATCATTGTGAAAATGCCTCTTAGCAGAGGGCGTCTATGTGTGTGACACAGTACGACTGGCAAGGGGAGCACCGAGCTGCAGGACATCAGCAGTGCTAAATGCCTTCCTGATGATGGAGTGGAAGCTAGACATAAGGGCAATGTAATCGTGTTGTCATGGAAGGACAAACGTATTGTAAGTATGGTGTCCACCTTCCACAGCAACACCACTGTCCCTAAGCAGGTGCATGGGAAGGTCAAGGGTCCAGACAGGAGATTCCACCAT
The DNA here is from genome assembly GCF_032717465.1 of Coenobita brevimanus. Lineage (NCBI taxonomy): Eukaryota > Metazoa > Arthropoda > Malacostraca > Decapoda > Coenobitidae > Coenobita > Coenobita brevimanus. The sequence goes on from NC_136972.1 coordinate 15,062,401, forward strand.
GTTCTGAAAACCGTGAACAAGCCCATCATGGTGGAGGGCTATAATAGGCACATGGGCGGGGTGGATCATTTCGATCAGATGATCCAATACTACCCCGCCCAAAGGAGGACGGTCAAGTGGACCAAGAAAATTACCTTTTATTTCATCCACATGACCCTATTCAATGTCAACACCCTCTACAAGAAGAACACCAACAGGCCTATATCTATCCTGGAATTCCAGGAGCACATATGCCACAAACTCCTGACATTCCGGGTGGAAGAGTGGTTAGCATCGGGTCATGCCTCTCACCACGCCCCTGACCTTCCCTCGTGACGATGACCACCTGTACCTGCAGCAACCATTCCATCAACTGCAGCCTCCACTCTACCTGCAACAATCGCTTCATCTCCTGCAACAGTTGCTCCACCTCTTGCAAAAATTGCTCCACCTCTTGCAGTAGCTAGTCTGTCAGGAGTAACTCCGCCAGTTACTGCCATGACTGCTCCACCTCCTGCAGTAGCTGGTCCGTCAGGAGTAACTCCACCAGTTACTGCCATGACTGCTCTGTCTCTTGCAGTAGCTGGCCCGTCAGGAGTTACTTGGCCAGCTCCTGCCACTGCACCTACAGCAGAAGTACGGAGGCGAGGAGATGGAGGAGCACTGCTGTCCAAGCGCCATCAATATATCGACGATAGGACACGCTTGGACTCAACTCTGCACCACACCCTGGAGAGAATCCCCAACAGGAAATGTCTGCGGGGTGTGTTGTGCTACTTCAAGAAGAGGAGGAGGGACACCAGCTATATATGTTCTGTTTGTGATGTGCTGCTCTGCACAGGACTGTGCTTTCATCAGTATCAAACCGATGAATGCATACAGCAGTGCACATGCACACACAGGCACACACACACACACACACACACACACACACACACACACACACACACACACACACACAGGCTGTGATCGTACCTGTCCTCCTCTCTGCAACTCCATCTCCTCTCAAGACACACTACAACACTGCTAAAGGACATGAGTAACCAGTTTATTTGTCTAGTTTTTATACTATCGTATTGTAAGGTATAAAATGTGTGTTTACTATATATTTCTCATAGGGACAATGTGGTGGATTTCATTGCTATTTTCTCAGTCATTATACTCGTAAAGTATAGGTTGCATCAAAAATCTGAAGAAAGCTTGATCAAGCTGATGATTTCTTATGCATACTTTTGTAAAGCAAAGTAACCTATGTGTGTAAATAATTGGGGAAAAGTTACGAAAGACGAACATAATACTCAGCCTATGGGCCTGAGCGTACGTGCTGTCACCGCACGCAAATTGCACGCAACCCATCATAACCTTTCAAAATTAATTTTCTCAATAACAATAAGGCTTATAACACTGTGATTTATATCATGGGCTTCCTTAACCTTTGGGCTACAAAACTGGATAGAAATTTACATACATTTTTGTTCCAGTGTCACTAACAACATAGGAAATAATAAGCAAATCAGACGTTTTGAGGCATTTTTTTTTTTTTTCGATTTACTCGAATATTATTGGACGTATCAACTTGAAACTTTCACAGATGAAAGATCGTGAAATGCTGCATTTAGACATGTCCTTTGCAGCTGCGTGTCACAGGAAAAAATTTTCACGGTGATGTTGGGAAGTTATGAGAAGCTAGTTTTCATGTAAATAAGGTTTATTCAGGCTTCATTTCTGTACATTTATTCATCTGTTTTATGTTTTTTGTTCTTATCTTATAGTATAAACATCAATGAAGATGATGGGAAGTGATTTATAACAATATAAGCACTCTCCGGGGGTAAATTGGGCCATAGAAATATGTCCCTTGCCGCACGCACGGAGCCAGCCAGAGCGAGGTTTTCATTCTGTGCATGGAACCCAAACTTTTTGGAAACTTATGGTGCATGAGGGGGTTAATAAACACCTCCTACAAGCATTCAATCTTTTCATTAGTGATTGCAGAGATACGCTGAAGCAGCAGTATAAATATATTTTACTTGGAATACTACATGTATTTTTTGTATTGGGGTGTTGTAGCACCCCACCGGACTAACCACGCTTGAATGCCCCACAGGACTATCGAAACATTAAAGGTGGTCATAAGGACACATAACTTAGGCCGTTCGGATGCCTTGTGCAGGTCGCATTGAAATCTCTGGATTTTTTTTTTTTCATTATTTAGAAAAAAAAAAATACTTAATACACAGTATTCTACTTATCAAAAGGCACCAGTTCACTATAAGACACATAAGTATATGAAAATTCATGACTCTATAGTGAACACTTTCTGAGTTCTGGCCTAGAAAGAAATCTCTACATCATGCCAGTCGCCCAGCTGCCCAACTCTACGGACGGACACCTATTGATCCTAGTGATAACATCCTCCTCTGACTCTGTCAGGTGGAGGGTAGTGAATGTATAAAGATTACTGATCCAGAGATGATAATGTAAATTTTTTTCTGATTATTTTTTACATAGCACCTAAATATATTGCATACAATGATTATTGTATATGGACAGTGTTGGGGGAAATGTTCAGGCATCAGCTGGATGACTCAGACATGACGTTACATCTCATTCTAACAGCTGTATCTAGAGAGGGGAGAGAGAGGGCGAGTTGAAGGTAACCGAGTCACGAGGTTAAGAGAATTAGGACACCGACAGCCGAATCCTTATTCTTGTTACATGAACTGCCCACATCCATTTCTGTTCTTTTTTAAGATTCTATAATGTCTTTGATTTTAGTCTGCTCTCTCACCAAATTTGATTTTTTCCTGTCTCTTAAAGATATTCCCAACACTGACCTTTTCATTGCCATTTGAGAAAGGATTGGTTGATTACCCATCGATTTTGTCAGTTTCCAGGTCTCACAACAGTACGTCATAGCTGGAATTATTCATTCGTTATATACTTTTTGTCTCATACATTTTGACAAGCTACTTTTGTTGATGCTTCTTTCTTTACCGAAAGCTTTCCATCCAATTTTATTTCGCTGTCATAGTCTTTCGTTAGTATTTGCCTCAATCAATTTTACTCCTAGACTTCTTCATGAACTCCTTCGCTTATTCTCCTGATGCTCTTTTCTGTATTTGAATTTAACATTATTTTAGTTTTACTCTGGCTTATCTTTAACCCTACTTTGAGACTTTCTCTGTTCAGGTCATTAACGTTTCTTGCACTGTCTTTGCTGTTTCTGAGATTAGGACAATGTGAACTGCAAATCTTAAATGGTTTAGCTTTTCTCCATGTACGTTTACTTCTTGTTTTTTCCTAGTCTAACCTTCTGAAGATGCTTTCCAGGCATGCTGTAAATAATTTTGGTGAAATTGTATCTCCCTGACGCACGCCCTTCTCAGTCTTTTTTTTTTTTTTTTTTTAATGTTATGTAACTGGAGCAGTTCCCTCTATATATATGTTTTCAAGCAGTTTTACAATGTTCTCATTCACTCCTTTGACGCACGCCCTTCTCAGTCTTTTTTTTTTTTTTTTTTTAATGTTATGTAACTGGAGCAGTTCCCTCTATATATATGTTTTCAAGCAGTTTTACAATGTTCTCATTCACTCCTTGTTCTCGCAGTGAATTTATAACTGTTATGTGCTCCACTGAGTCGAAAGCCTTTTCGTAATCAACAAAACGTAGGCACAGTGGTTTATTATATTCTGTAGCTTTCTCAATCGGGTGAGTAATCGTGTTTAGATGATCAGTAGTCGAATACCAGCTTCGGAATGCTGCCTGTTCACGAGGTTGGTTAACTTCCGAATTAGATGAAATTCTATTCGTGAGGACTTTACTGAAGAGTTTATAAATATCTCATAATAAGTTAATGGATCGATAGTTGCTTAGATCTTTTGAATCACCTTTTTTTTTTTTATGTAAAATATCTGTTGCATATATATATATATATATATATATATATATATATATATATATATATATATATATATATCTATTTATATCTGTCTGTCTATCTCTCTCTCTCTCTCTCTCTCTCTCTCTATATATATATATATATATATATATATATAGTATAATGAAATTGTGTAAAAAGTGCTATCATCTAATCCCTAGGGAATTCTCGAAATAAGTGTAAATTTGGCTGGGTTAAAAAATGTTATGTTAATTTTGCCTGTGGCTAGGTAATTTAGGATAGGTTAGGTTTTAATTTATGTAAATGCAAAGCTGTGTTAAGCTTTCATTTAAGCTAATCTAACGTAATCTAACTTAAGTAACTGAACCGAACCTAACCTAAACTTAATCTCGATTATCCTAGCCTAACCTAACTGCAACCTAATATAACCTAACCTTAATTGACCCACCTTAATTTAAACTCATTTCACAAATTCCCTAGGGATTTCATGAAACCACTGGTTACACAAATTCCCTGTAACATGTGTACGCCACCATTAACACCACCACATCTTAAACCACCACAGCTACCACTACCACCACAACTTAAACCACCACAGCTGCCACCACCACCACAACCACTGACACCAACACAACTACCACCACCACAAACACAGCTACCACTACCACCACTGACACCACCATCACAGCCACCACCATCATTATCATGGCAATCACTGCCACCATCACAGCTACCACCACTACCATCATAATCGCACCTACCACCAGCACCTTACAGCTACCACCACCATCTTCATAATCACAGCTACAACCAACACCACCACCGCCGCAGCTACCTCCACCATCACTTCAGATACCACCACCATTTCCATAATCACAGCTACCACAAGCACCACCACCACCAATACAGAATCACCATTTTCTTGCGAACAAACTCGTCTGTTCGTAGCATCAGTGAAGTAACATACATCGGACTGTACATGTACAAATCTCTCTCTCTCTCTCTCTCTCTCTCTCTCTCTCTCCAAAGACGTAGGAAACTCCACAGCAATGCCCTGCAGCCTATTCCACGTCCGGATGTTGTAACACCACTGGGGACAAGTACTGTCGTCTCCTTTATTCTGTTTCTTTTTTGTCCTGCTTATAATGATGTCCTCTTGTTACCTTCTTCCTTTACCGTTTCTCTTTTTGTCTCATCTTTACTGTCCCTCAGATCCCTCTTTCATTTCCCCATTTGATCTCCCCCTGTTACTCATCGTCCACTCTTTCTTGTCTTCTCTTTTGAATCCTCCCCTTCTCTCTCTCTCTCTCTCTCTCTCTCTCTCGATCTATTTAATTTCATGTTCTTCCCCACTTTCTCTTTTTCATCTCATTCCTTTCTCATTTCTTCCTTCTTCACATCGCCTTCTCTTCCATTTTCTTTTCTTGTAACCTACCTTTACTTACACCCGTATTCTGAACATTTCCTCCTCTTCATTTATTCCCCCCCCCCCCCCGATTTGGTCTATTCTGGCTTCGTTCTTTTCCTTCCTTTCTTGTTTTCCCTTGTTATTTACCTCATTTATTATGTGTTCTTGCTCCCCATCTCACTCGGTCCTCTTACTATTCTTTTAACCCCCTTTCTTTTTTACTCTCTCTCCTCCTCTCCCTCTGCCCCTTCTTTGCTTCTACATATGTATGTACCCTTTATTCTGTCCTATATCTCCTCTTCCTTCTTTTTTGCCCCTTCACCTTCACCCATCTTTCTCTTCGTTATCTCACTAGTTTTGTTCTCCTTTGCGCTCTTATAGCTTCTTGTGCCATTCCCTTTATACTCGCACTAACCATTTGCTCTTCGTCTGATCCTGTCTCTTTCTCTTCCCTCATCTTTTACCTCCATGCACTCTCCGTTTCCTCCCACCCATCATTCTTTGTTATGTCATTTACCTCTCTCGTCTTCTCTGACCTTCTTGCCAATTCCCTCTGTCATAAAGACTTTGTAGTTACTTGTAGAGAAGTATATTTTAGACTTGTGGTCGAGCGGCTTTTATATCTTGTAGTAGTTTCCCCACCAGATGTCATGTAGTGACGGGAGAGGTAAAGAATAGTATGGGACTATTTTTATTTGTCTTGGAAATATTAAACAGGTCTCTCTATGGGAAGAGTATAAGTCCCGGGTAGCTACCTCCCTGTCTCGCTATCTCTCTCTCTTTCTGTTCTAAGGCTAATCTCCGTCTCGACCTCTCTCTAGGGTCGCTTGTCTCCTTCTGTCTAGCCTGTTCGGTGGCTAATCTCCGTCTGAGCTCTCTTTCCTAAATTCTGGTGTAGCAGGGGTGTGTCACGTGTGTTCCTCATGGATGGACTAGATCTTTGTTCACGAGAGGACTGCTGACAGCTAACTGCATCATCTCCTTACTGGCCGCTGTCGTCAGCTTTCCTCAGTGTAAGCATGTTTAGCATTGCTCGATTCTCGCAGACACAACACCTCTCATCATCTGACTCCCTGCTTCTATCTATCTCTCTATCTATCTATTTATCTATCTATCTATATAATATGTAGTCTTTACCACACTGCTCGGTCGCGCGAAAATGGCGTACCATCGACATTTAATAGTTATAACATATTAATACATACTACATACACATTATAATGAACTTATAAGCTAATTAAATGAAATACATAATATTGTAAAGTAACATAATTGTATGAATATTGTATACATATATTATTCATAGTAAATAGTGATTATTCAGTAATATTACATTTTAAATAAGTTGTATACATATTTGAATAAATGCATTAAAGTAAATTATTTAACTGTAATACAGTATGTACTTGGGATATTATAGTGAAATGCATACATGTGTTGGCCTTATAATTGTAGTTACATTTTGTTAATGCAACTATTACATAAGTGTCTTGGCCTTATAATTGTAGTTAAAGTTACATAAAAGTTACATCTTGTTAATGCAACTGTTAATTGGCAAAGTGTAACATAATGCAATCGTTTGTCGTTACATAATTGTTACATATCGTTTGTAGGTACATAATTGTAGTTAAAGTTACATAAAAGTTACATCTTGTTAATGCAACTGTTACATTAATTGGTACATATTGTTTGTAGTTACATAATTGTAACAAGTGTAACATAATGTAATCGTTTGTCGTTACATAATTGTTACATATCGTTTGTAGTTACATTATTGTAATATGGAGTAACATAATTGTAATAACTGCAGTCCTAACATATGCTGCGGTCGATGATAGTGATGATGTGTCATGCCACTTGTTTGTGGAGACACAATTTGCTTTTTTTGTTTGTAGTTTATGTGGTATTTTGACATATGTAGTAACACTTACACTTATTTTCATTTGTTTGTTATGTGATCTTACTTTATTTCTCTTTTTTTCTTTCTTACTTTTCTTTCTTTTTTTTTTCTTTTTTTTTTTGTATTGATTTTCTATAGTTTGTTTCTCTTTGCTTGTGTACGCTTTTTTTCCATTTTGTTCATGGTTGCATAATTACTGGTTAATTTCCTTGGGATACTTTTTTTAAAGTTTAGTTTATATTGCACAGATACTATAAAATGATATTATATAGTCCCATATTTTGTTATTTTATATAATATATATATATATATATATATATATATATATATATATATATATATATATATATATATATATATATATATACACACTATATACAGTATTAACTATACACACTGACTTGTTGTTCACCTGTACCTATCGTGGGTAATATGTGTGTCAGCACTGTGTGGAAATCATTGTCTTCACGATTGTGTTGAAGATGTTCACTCTTGCTAACGTCATTTGTGTTGGCCATTTTTTTTTCTAGTTTACCTTGTAACTTAATTTATATGTTTCCACTAGGTAGCTTTAATTAATAAATGTTTAATACAGTTCTTTTAATCGCTCACTGAGTAACTGTGATTGTATATTTTCTTTATCGCTTGTAGATGTACTAATGTATAGTTGTATGTATGAAACACGTATTTTATGTAGGTATAAATGGTAACACTCGTTGGTAGTAAATAAATGTTATAATAAATGAATGAATATATACAGTGTAGAATATTTATTGTTGGTGATTATTTAGTGTTTGAGTTATGCAGATAACTGAAGTAAGTATGTGTATTTAAACTGTAACTATACAGCACGTTTTTTATGTTTGTGCAGAAGCTTATTGTCTATCACTGTGTATTGTATAAATGAAGTAACTATGTAACTCACTAATTTTTACCGTGGAGGAAAATGGTGTGAGTGGTGTTGCATTTGTGATAGCGTTGTCCTTCGCGGGTTGATTGGCGTGTTGTCGTCTCAGCACATGGTGACGTCGGCTTCCCACACAGGTAGCTGTGGTGAGTGAATGAGTAGCGATGAGTAACTTGAGTGAAGACGAGTGAGTAAGATGAGTTGTGAATATGGACTTGGTGTTTGCTTCTGGCTGTCCTGACCTCTTCACACCTGCGTAAGCGGTGGGGGTTGGGTGGATGTAGCAGAGAGAGGAGGGTGAGGTCTGGTGGTTATGAGTTGTGAGTCGTCTCTCACTCTCCGTTTGTTTGTTTGTTTGTTTGTTTGTTTTCTTTCTTTCTTGATGTATTCTTTGTCCTTTTTTTCTTGTGATTTACTCGTTGTAGGATGAAGACTATTTGCACTGTAGGCTGTGTTTTGTAGGATTCAATGTAGAACTGAAGCTAATCTTGTAGTCCCGGTTGCTTTTGTAGAAATTTGCTTTTAATTCGGAGACGATGTCCGCAGATTTGCTGGTTTGTCGTTAAGCTACTTGCAAGGCGTCGAGTGATCTCTTGACCTCTGCATCAGCGTAATGATCTGGGAGACGGAGGGGGCAGGATGGAGAGAATACTGTCAGGAGCTGATGTTGTTGGTTGTTTTCAATCTTGATATTTTGTAGGAATTTAATGTTGATTCGTAGACGAGGTTCGTATACGTTCGCTGCTACCAAATGTCATAAAGGACTTTGTATCATAAAGCAGCGACTTTGTATTTGCTTGTAGAGGCAGGATATTTTAGACTTGTGGTCGAGCGGCTTTTATATCTTGTAGTAGTTTCCCCACCAGATGTCATGTAGTGACGGGAGAGGTAAAGAATAGTATGGGACTATTTTTATTTGTCTTGGAAATATTAAACAGGTCTCTCTATGGGAAGAGTATAAGTCCCGGGTAGCTACCTCCCTGTCTCGCTATCTCTCTCTCTTTCTGTTCTAAGGCTAATCTCCGTCTCGACCTCTCTCTAGGGTCGCTTGTCTCCTTCTGTCTAGCCTGTTCGGTGGCTAATCTCCGTCTGAGCTCTCTTTCCTAAATTCTGGTGTAGCAGGGGTGTGTCACGTGTGTTCCACATGGATGGACTAGATCTTTGTTCACGAGAGGACTGCTGACAGCTAACTGCATCATCTCCTTACTGGCCGCTGTCGTCAGCTTTCCTCAGTGTAAGCATGTTTAGCATTGCTCGATTCTCGCAGACACAACACCTCTCATCATCTGACTACCCTGCTTCTATCTATCTCTCTATCTATCTATTTATCTATCTATCTATATAATATGTAGTCTTTACCACACTGCTCGGTCGCGCGAAAATGGCGTACCATCGACATTTAATAGTTATAACATATTAATACATACTACATACACATTATAATGAACTTATAAGCTAATTAAATGAAATACATAATATTGTAAAGTAACATAATTGTATGAATATTGTATACATATATTATTCATAGTAAATAGTGATTATTCAGTAATATTACATTTTAAATAAGTTGTATACATATTTGAATAAATGCATTAAAGTAAATTATTTAACTGTAATACAGTATGTACTTGGGATATTATAGTGAAATGCATACATGTGTTGGCCTTATAATTGTAGTTACATTTTGTTAATGCAACTATTACATAAGTGTCTTGGCCTTATAATTGTAGTTAAAGTTACATAAAAGTTACAATTTGTTAATGCAACTGTTAATTGGCAAAGTGTAACATAATGCAATCGTTTGTCGTTACATAATTGTTACATATCGTTTGTAGGTACATAATTGTAGTTAAAGTTACATAAAAGTTACATCTTGTTAATGCAACTGTTACATTAATTAGTACATATTGTTTGTAGTTACATAATTGTAACAAGTGTAACATAATGTAATCGTTTGTCGTTACATAATTGTTACATATCGTTTGTAGTTACATTATTGTAATATGCAGTAACATAATTGTAATAACTGCAGTCCTAACATATGCTGCGGTCGATGATAGTGATGATGTCATGCCACTTGTTTGTGGAGACACAATTTGCTTTTTTTGTTTGTAGTTTATGTGGTATTTTGACATATGTAGTAACACTGACACTTATTTTCATTTGTTTGTTATGTGATCTTACTTTATTTCTCTTTTTTTCTTTCTTACTTTTTTTTTTCTTTTTTTTTTTGTATTGATTTTCTATAGTTTGTTTCTCTTTGCTTGTGTACGCTTTTTCCATTTTGTTCATGGTTGCATAATTACTGGTTAATTTCCTTGGGATACTTTTTTAAAGTTTAGTTTATATTGCACAGATACTATAAAATGATATTATATAGTCCCATATTTTGTTATTTTATATAATATATATATATATATATATATATATATATATATATATATATATATATATATATATATATATATACACACTATATACAGTATTAACTATACACACTGACTTGTTGTTCACCTGTACCTATCGTGGGTAATATGTGTGTCAGCACTGTGTGGAAATCATTGTCTTCACGATTGTGTTGAAGATGTTCACTCTTGCTAACGTCATTTGTGTTGGCCATTTTTTTTTTTTCTAGTTTACCTTGTAACTTAATTTATATGTTTCCACTAGGTAGCTTTAATTAATAAATGTTTAATACAGTTCTTTTAATCGCTCACTGAGTAACTGTGATTGTATATTTTCTTTATCGCTTGTAGATGTACTAATGTATAGTTGTATTTATGAAACACGTATTTTATGTAGGTATAAATGGTAACACTCGTTGGTAGTAAATAAATGTTATAATAAATGAATGAATATATACAGTGTAGAATATTTATTGTTGGTGATTATTTAGTGTTTGAGTTATGCAGATAACTGAAGTAAGTATGTGTATTTAAACTGTAACTATACAGCACGTTTTTTATGTTTGTGCAGAAGCTTATTGTCTATCACTGTGTATTGTATAAATGAAGTAACTATGTAACTCACTAATTTTTACCGTGGAGGAAAATGGTGTGAGTGGTGTTGCATTTGTGATAGCGTTGTCCTTCGCGGGTTGATTGGCGTGTTGTCGTCTCAGCACATGGTGACGTCGGCTTCCCACACAGGTAGCTGTGGTGAGTGAATGAGTAGCGATGAGTAACTTGAGTGAAGACGAGTGAGTAAGATGAGTTGTGAATATGGACTTGGTGTTTGCTTCGTCGTCCTGACCTCTTCACACCTGCGTAAGCGGTGGGGGTTGGGTGGATGTAGCAGAGAGAGGAGGGTGAGGTCTGGTGGTTATGAGTTGTGAGTCGTCTCTCACTCTCCGTTTGTTTGTTTGTTTGTTTGTTTGTTTTCTTTCTTTCTTGATGTATTCTTGGTCCTTTTTTTCTTGTGATTTACTCGTTGTAGGATGAAGACTATTTGCACTGTACGCTGTGTTTTGTAGGATTCAATGTAGAACTGAAGCTAATCTTGTAGTCCCGGTTGCTTTTGTAGAAATTTGCTTTTAATTCGGAGACGATGTCCGCAGATTTGCTGGTTTGTCGTTAAGCTACTTGCAAGGCGTCGAGTGATCTCTTGACCTCTACATCAGCGTAATGATCTGGGAGACGGAGGGGACAGGATGGAGAGAATACTGTCAGGAGCTGATGTTGTTGGTTGTTTTCAATCTTGATATTTTGTAGGAATTTAATGTTGATTCGTAGACGAGGTTCGTATACGTTCGCTGCTACCAAATGTCATAAAGGACTTTGTATCATAAAGCAGCGACTTTGTATTTGCTTGTAGAGGCAGGATATTTTAGACTTGTGGTCGAGCGGCTTTTATATCTTGTAGTAGTTTCCCCACCAGATGTCATGTAGTGACGGGAGAGGTAAAGAATAGTGTGGGACTATTTTTATTTGTCTTGGAAATATTAAACAGGTCTCTCTATGGGAAGAGTATAAGTCCCGGGTAGCTACCTCCCTGTCTCGCTATCTCTCTATCTTTCTGTTCTAAGGCTAATCTCCGTCTCGACCTCTCTCTAGGGTCGCTTGTCTCCTTCTGTCTAGCCTGTTCGGTGGCTAATCTCCGTCTGAGCTCTCTTTCCTAAATTCTGGTGTAGCAGGGGTGTGTCACGTGTGTTCCACATGGATGGACTAGATCTTTGTTCACGAGAGGACTGCTGACAGCTAACTGCATCATCTCCTTACTGGCCACTGTCGTCAGCTTTCCTCAGTGTAAGCATGTTTAGCATTGCTCGATTCTCGCAGACACAACACCTCTCATCATCTGACTCCCTGCTTCTATCTATCTCTTTATCTATCTATTTATCTATCTATCTATATAATATGTAGTCTTTACCACACTGCTCGGTCGCGCGAAAATGGCGTACCATCGACATTTAATAGTTATAACATATTAATACATACTACATACACATTATAATGAACTTATAAGCTAATAAAATGAAATACATAATATTGTAAAGTAACATAATTGTATGAATATTGTATACATATATTATTCATAGTAAATAGTGATTATTCAGTAATATTACATTTTAAATAAGTTGTATACATATTTGAATAAATGCATTAAAGTAAATTATTTAACTGTAATACAGTATGTACTTGGGATATTATAGTGAAATGCATACATGTGTTGGCCTTATAATTATAGTTACATTTTGTTAATGCAACTATTACATAAGTGTCTTGGCCTTATAATTGTAGTTAAAGTTACATAAAAGTTACATCTTGTTAATGCAACTGTTAATTGGCAAAGTGTAACATAATGCAATCGTTTGTCGTTGCATAATTGTTACATATCGTTTGTAGGTACATAATTGTAGTTAAAGTTACATAAAAGTTACATCTTGTTAATGCAACTGTTACATTAATTAGTACATATTGTTTGTAGTTACATAATTGTAACAAGTGTAACATAATGTAATCGTTTGTCGTTACATAATTGTTACATATCGTTTGTAGTTACATTATTGTAATATGCAGTAACATAATTGTAATAACTGCAGTCCTAACATATGCTGCGGTCGATGATAGTGATGATGTCATACCACTTGTTTGTGGAGACACAATTTGCTTTTTTTGTTTGTAGTTTATGTGGTATTTTGACATATGTAGTAACACTTACACTTATTTTCATTTGTTTGTTATGTGATCTTACTTTATTTCTCTTTTTTTCTTTCTTACTTTTCTTTCTTTTTTTTTTCTTTTTTTTTTTTTGTATTGATTTTCTATAGTTTGTTTCTCTTTGCTTGTGTACGCTTTTTCCATTTTGTTCATGGTTGCATAATTACTGGTTAATTTCCTTGGGATACTTTTTTAAAGTTTAGTTTATATTGCACAGATACTATAAAATGATATTATATAGTCCCATATTTTGTTATTTTATATATATATATATATATATATATATATATATATATATATATATATATATATATATATATATACACACTATATACAGTATTAACTATACACACTGACTTGTTGTTCACCTGTACCTATCGTGGGTAATATGTGTGTCAGCACTGTGTGGAAATCATTGTCTTCACGATTGTGTTGAAGATGTTCACTCTTGCTAACGTCATTTGTGTTGGCCATTTTTTTTTTTTCTAGTTTACCTTGTAACTTAATTTATATGTTTCCACTAGGTAGCTTTAATTAATAAATGTTTAATACAGTTCTTTTAATCGCTCACTGAGTAACTGTGATTGTATATTTTCTTTATCGCTTGTAGATGTACTAATGTATAGTTGTATGTATGAAACACGTATTTTATGTAGGTATAAATGGTAACACTCGTTGGTAGTAAATAAATGTTATAATAAATGAATGAATATATACAGTGTAGAATATTTATTGTTGGTGATTATTTAGTGTTTGAGTTATGCAGATAACTGAAGTAAGTATGTGTATTTAAACTGTAACTATACAGCACGTTTTTTATGTTTGTGCAGAAGCTTATTGTCTATCACTGTGTATTGTATAAATGAAGTAACTATGTAACTCACTAATTTTTACCGTGGAGGAAAATGGTGTGAGTGGTGTTGCATTTGTGATAGCGTTGTCCTTCGCGGGTTGATTGGCGTGTTGTCGTCTCAGCACATGGTGACGTCGGCTTCCCACACAGGTAGCTGTGGTGAGTGAATGAGTAGCGATGAGTAACTTGAGTGAAGACGAGTGAGTAAGATGAGTTGTGAATATGGACTTGGTGTTTGCTTCGTCGTCCTGACCTCTTCACACCTGCGTAAGCGGTGGGGGTTGGGTGGATGTAGCAGAGAGAGGAGGGTGAGGTCTGGTGGTTATGAGTTGTGAGTCGTCTCTCACTCTCCGTTTGTTTGTTTGTTTGTTTGTTTGTTTTCTTTCTTTCTTGATGTATTCTTTGTCCTTTTTTTCTTGTGATTTACTCGTTGTAGGATGAAGACTATTTGCACTGTACGCTGTGTTTTGTAGGATTCAATGTAGAACTGAAGCTAATCTTGTAGTCCCGGTTGCTTTTGTAGAAATTTGCTTTTAATTCGGAGACGATGTCCGCAGATTTGCTGGTTTGTCGTTAAGCTACTTCCAAGGCGTCGAGTGATCTCTTGACCTCTGCATCAGCGTAATGATCTGGGAGACGGAGGGGACAGGATGGAGAGAATACTGTCAGGAGCTGATGTTGTTGGTTGTTTTCAATCTTGATATTTTGTAGGAATTTAATGTTGATTCGTAGACGAGGTTCGTATACGTTCGCTGCTACCAAATGTCATAAAGGACTTTGTATCATAAAGCAGCGACTTTGTATTTGCTTGTAGAGGCAGGATATTTTAGACTTGTGGTCGAGCGGCTTTTATATCTTGTAGTAGTTTCCCCACCAGATGTCATGTAGTGACGGGAGAGGTAAAGAATAGTATGGGACTATTTTTATTTGTCTTGGAAATATTAAACAGGTCTCTCTATGGGAAGAGTATAAGTCCCGGGTAGCTACCTCCCTGTCTCGCTATCTCTCTATCTTTCTGTTCTAAGGCTAATCTCCGTCTCGACCTCTCTCTAGGGTCGCTTGTCTCCTTCTGTCTAGCCTGTTCGGTGGCTAATCTCCGTCTGAGCTCTCTTTCCTAAATTCTGGTGTAGCAGGGGTGTGTCACGTGTGTTCCACATGGATGGACTAGATCTTTGTTCACGAGAGGACTGCTGACAGCTAACTGCATCATCTCCTTACTGGCCACTGTCGTCAGCTTTCCTCAGTGTAAGCATGTTTAGCATTGCTCGATTCTCGCAGACACAACACCTCTCATCATCTGACTCCCTGCTTCTATCTATCTCTTTATCTATCTATTTATCTATCTATCTATATAATATGTAGTCTTTACCACACTGCTCGGTCGCGCGAAAATGGCGTACCATCGACATTTAATAGTTATAACATATTAATACATACTACATACACATTATAATGAACTTATAAGCTAATTAAATGAAATACATAATATTGTAAGGTAACATAATTGTATGAATATTGTATACATATATTATTCATAGTAAATAGTGATTATTCAGTAATATTACATTTTAAATAAGTTGTATACATATTTGAATAAATGCATTAAAGTAAATTATTTAACTGTAATACAGTATGTACTTGGGATATTATAGTGAAATGCATACATGTGTTGGCCTTATAATTATAGTTACATTTTGTTAATGCAACTATTACATAAGTGTCTTGGCCTTATAATTGTAGTTAAAGTTACATAAAAGTTACATCTTGTTAATGCAACTGTTAATTGGCAAAGTGTAACATAATGCAATCGTTTGTCGTTGCATAATTGTTACATATCGTTTGTAGGTACATAATTGTAGTTAAAGTTACATAAAAGTTACATCTTGTTAATGCAACTGTTACATTAATTAGTACATATTGTTTGTAGTTACATAATTGTAACAAGTGTAACATAATGTAATCGTTTGTCGTTACATAATTGTTACATATCGTTTGTAGTTACATTATTGTAATATGCAGTAACATAATTGTAATAACTGCAGTCCTAACATATGCTGCGGTCGATGATAGTGATGATGTCATGCCACTTGTTTGTGGAGACACAATTTGCTTTTTTTGTTTGTAGTTTATGTGGTATTTTGACATATGTAGTAACACTTACACTTATTTTCATTTGTTTGTTATGTGATCTTACTTTATTTCTCTTTTTCCTTTCTTATTTCTTTTTTTTTTTTTTTTTTTTTTTTCTTATTGATTTTCTATAGTTTGTTTCTCTTTGCTTGTGTACGCTTTTTCCATTTTTTTCATGGTTGCATAAGTACTGGTTAATTACCTGGGGATACTTTTTTACAGTTTAGTTTATATTGCACAGATACTATAAAATGATATTATATAGTCCCATATTTTGTTATTTTATTTAATATATATATATATATATATATATATATATATATATATATATATATATATATATATATATATATATATATACACACACTATATACAGTATTAACTATACACACTGACTTGTTGTTCACCTGTACCTATCGTGGGTAATATGTGTGTCAGCACTGTGTGGAAATCATTGTCTTCACGATTGTGTTGAAGATGTTCACTCTTGCTAACGTCATTTGTGTTGGCCATTTTTTTTTTCTAGTTTACCTTGTAACTTAATTTATATGTTTCCACTAGGTAGCTTTAATTAATAAATGTTTAATACAGTTCTTTTAATCGCTCACTGAGTAACTGTGATTGTATATTTTCTTTATCGCTTGTAGATGTACTAATGTATAGTTGTATGTATGAAACACGTATTTTATGTAGGTATAAATGGTAACACTCGTTGGTAGTAAATAAATGTTATAATAAATGAATGAATATATACAGTGTAGAATATTTATTGTTGGTGATTATTTAGTGTTTGAGTTATGCAGATAACTGAAGTAAGTATGTGTATTTAAACTGTAACTATACAGCACGTTTTTTATGTTTGTGCAGAAGCTTATTGTCTATCACTGTGTATTGTATAAATGAAGTAACTATGTAACTCACTAATTTTTACCGTGGAGGAAAAATGGTGTGAGTGGTGTTGCATTTGTGATAGCGTTGTCCTTCGCGGGTTGATTGGCGTGTTGTCGTCTCAGCACATGGTGACGTCGGCTTCCCACACAGGTAGCTGTGGTGAGTGAATGAGTAGCGATGAGTAACTTGAGTGAAGACGAGTGAGTAAGATGAGTTGTGAATATGGACTTGGTGTTTGCTTCGTCGTCCTGACCTCTTCACACCTGCGTAAGCGGTGGGGGTTGGGTGGATGTAGCAGAGACAGGAGGGTGAGGTCTGGTGGTTATGAGTTGTGAGTCGTCTCTCACTCTCCGTTTGTTTGTTTGTTTGTTTGTTTGTTTTCTTTCTTTCTTGATGTATTCTTGGTCCTTTTTTTCTTGTGATTTACTCGTTGTAGGATGAAGATTATTTGCACTGTAGGCTGTGTTTTGTAGGATTCAATGTAGAACTGAAGCTAATCTTGTAGTCCCGGTTGCTTTTGTAGAAATTTGCTTTTAATTCGGAGACGATGTCCGCAGATTTGCTGGTTTGTCGTTAAGCTACTTGCAAGGCGTCGAGTGATCTCTTGACCTCTGCATCAGCGTAATGATCTGGGAGACGGAGGGGGCAGGATGGAGAGAATACTGTCAGGAGCTGATGTTGTTGGTTGTTTTCAATCTTGATATTTTGTAGGAATTTAATGTTGATTCGTAGACGAGGTTCGTATACGTTCGCTGCTACCAAATGTCATAAAGGACTTTGTATCATAAAGCAGCGACTTTGTATTTGCTTGTAGAGGCAGGATATTTTAGACTTGTGGTCGAGCGGCTTTTATATCTTGTAGTAGTTTCCCCACCAGATGTCATGTAGTGACGGGAGAGGTAAAGAATAGTATGGGACTATTTTTATTTGTCTTGGAAATATTAAACAGGTCTCTCTATGGAAAGAGTATAAGTCCCGGGTAGCTACCTCCCTGTCTCGCTATCTCTCTCTCTTTCTGTTCTAAGGCTAATCTCCGTCTCGACCTCTCTCTAGGGTCGCTTGTCTCCTTCTGTCTAGCCTGTTCGGTGGCTAATCTCCGTCTGAGCTCTCTTTCCTAAATTCTGGTGTAGCAGGGGTGTGTCACGTGTGTTCCTCATGGATGGACTAGATCTTTGTTCACGAGAGGACTGCTGACAGCTAACTGCATCATCTCCTTACTGGCCGCTGTCGTCAGCTTTCCTCAGTGTAAGCATGTTTAGCATTGCTCGATTCTCGCAGACACAACACCTCTCATCATCTGACTCCCTGCTTCTATCTATCTATCTATCTATTTATCTATCTATCTATATAATATGTAGTCTTTACCACACCTCTTCCTCCCCTTTGACAGTTTTATAATTATCTGCAGTGCATATCCATCTGGCCCTCCTTTCACTTTCCTCTACCTTTTTCCTTTCTCCCTTCTACCTTCCTTCCACCTGCCTCTAACAGTACATTTTGTTTGGGAGGGATGAACTTATCCTGCCTCATACTTTGTACAGTCTGTACATACTTTTGGGCAGCTTGCTTTCGTGTGGGTACAAATCTTTAATGAATTTGGCACAGTATTCATCAAAAGATGTGAAGTTTCTCCAAAAATCTAGATCTTACGAGAGAACCTGCTCTTGAATAACCATCACCTAGCCTGCTTTTAAGATATGCAGTCTATGCATGGACTGTTATAAGTCCTTTATTTGTTAGTACATACTGGATATTACTAATGAAATGATAACCCTAATAGTAGGTTTCATTCCCATGAATTTAGTGTGATGGATTTCCAAAGAATGATTTGAGGTGAAGGAGGTATAGTAGATTGAGTTACTATACTTACAGAAGCAGAAGGAGAAAGTGTTGAGAGCAGTTAATCTTGGTACCGTTGCAACACAAGTGTTGGAAGTGGTATGATAGGATGATGAAAGTATGCCTCTATCAGGTAAATGAGAAATGTTTGAAGATTGGGGATAGGGTATGAAACATCTACATTGGAAGAATTAGTTGAAGCAACAGACAATGAATTTGATCAGAAGGAAAAGTTTGTGACTCAGCTGAATGAACGATTTCACAGGATTAAGTCTCTCTATTTCTTAAACATTTTCGTGTGAGTGCTTGGCGTCGATTAAACCTGACTCCATTTTCATCTCGGGACGAATGTGTATCATCTTCAGATAAGTTAAACTCCTTAAAGAAATGAAAAGGTCATGAGGAAATAAGTTGGGAGAAAAAATTAGGTACCACGAGAATATTATGGCACGTGAGTACAAGTGATGAAAAATGTTCTTACCGTAAATTAAATATTATGTGCAGTAACAATTAACAGAGGGGGGCATTTATATACAAAACATTTACATATAAAATGCTCATGTGAAGGATAAGGTAAAACATAGCCAATGCTACGCTGTTGCAGCCCTTCACCTGACCAAACACATATCCCTCACCTCCCAGCATACCTGACCAAGTGCATAACAGCACCCACCCTCCCAATCTTTTAAAGGTGGGCATAAGGAGAATGCTTTGAGGACACATAACCTGGGCCTTTCAGATTCCTCATGCAGGTCACATCGAAATCTCTCTCTCTCTCTTTTTTTTTTTTTTATGATTAAGAAAAAAAAATACTTGGGGTACAACATTCTGCCTATTAAGAGACACCAGCTCACTATAAAACACATAACTGTGTAAATTTCACGAGTCCCTAGGGAATACTTTCTTTGCTCTAGCCTGGAAACTTAATCTCTACTTCCAGCCAGCCGCCCTTTCGCCCAACTCTATGGCACACACCTATTGATCCCACTGATAACAACATCCTCCTCTGACTTTGTTAGGTGGAGGGCAAAAAAAAAAATTGTAAGCTTGAAAAGCGATCTGGGAAAGTTGTTCTAAGTACAGTGATTTTAATATACAGTACTGTGTATATACACCTTTAAAAACATAGGCAACATTACATTGCTGCAACTTTCCATCTGACCAAACACATACCCCCAACTTCCATGCATAACTAATCAAGTGCATAATGACCCTCACCCTTCCACCCACCCAATCTTTTCCTGTAACCCTTCACCAGTCAGGTGGGGTATTTTGGCACCCTCAATTTTTTTAAAAGCTCATATTTCCTAGTTGGTAAGTTGAATATTTCTCTCCATTCCAATACTCTCCTGTTTCAACGAGGGAAGGGAGCATGTGGATTGGTTTAGTCCTACCTCTGCTAAAGCGAGAGAGAGGAGCCCTTCCCCCCCCCCCCCTGTGTCCAGTCACCCCATCAAACTAACCATTTAGATCATATTGTGATATAGATTGGTTATTAATCTTATTCTGCTTTTTGTTTATCATTATATTGGTTTTAAAAATCACAAAATGTATTTTCCTGTGCATGTCTACCTGACATATCAGATATGAGTCCATTTGTTATCTTTTCACTGGTAACATAATTTATTGTATTTTCTTTTTATACATTTACCCCCTCACACAAGATGACCCAGTGCGAGTCACAATCCTTGTAATCTGAAGACTAACCGATTACGCAACATGACGCAACTTCCCTATAAATGGTCGTAGAAACTTTTCCTGTGGATGGATTTGCATCAAATTTTGTTGAGTCAAAGCTGAGGGTTGCCAGGTCCAGAGGAAACGTATGGCAACAGCCGGGAGCTTATTGGAAGGGTAAGCAGCCCATATTTAGCTCAGTATTGTCCCATCAGTCAGGCTGGGAGGGTGTGTGAGCATGCGGCTGGGCATATAAATCCGCATTTGGCTACTACCGCATTGTCCATACCTTACGTGTGTATAGTGATATTGTGTTATATATAGTGCAGTGTGCTTGTGAAGAATGTTTATAAGTGTTTCTTATATATTTTCAGAGAAAGCTAGATTTGAAAATTCGTAACTGATTTTTACCATTCCCCTGCAGTTTACACTACTGGAAAAATGCCTCACAAGGGGTTATTTGAAAAAGAGTACATGAAATACTTGTTCAGTGGCAGTGAGAGTGAGGAAAGTAATCACAGTGAAACAGACAGTGATTATGTTGAGGAGGAGAGAGTGAGGAGCAGGAGAATGAGGAGCAGGAGAGTGAGGAGGAAATCTGAAACGAGGGGTCATAAGCGCAAACCCGCAGTCAAGGCCGCGGCGATAAGCACAACAGAGAGTAGTAGTAGCACCATCACTACCACCACTCCTTTCACCACTGACACCACTGGTGAAATAAGTACTGCCATCACTCCAATGGCAATTGTCACCTCTGCCATCACTTTGCAAACAACCACCATCCCTGCCATCGGTCCTATCACCCCCAACACCACTGCCATCACTGCCACC
Organism: Coenobita brevimanus; assembly: GCF_032717465.1. NCBI lineage: Eukaryota > Metazoa > Arthropoda > Malacostraca > Decapoda > Coenobitidae > Coenobita > Coenobita brevimanus. Next base: position 15,083,877 of record NC_136972.1, read on the forward strand.
AGTCCTGCCACCACTGGTGTCAGGCCTGCCACCACTGAAACGACCCTGATCCAGATTGGGCCACATTATCGCCACCTATCTTCTACCCCCCCACGACAAACACTGACCTCTTTCCCCCAGACTCACCCTACACTCTCACCATACTTCAACTTGCCTGCATCTCACCACCCATCCAAGATATTTCCATATCATATTCCCCAGCTAAATCTGGAAAGTCACTGTCCCCTTCAGACTTCATTCCTCCTAAATATAAGCAAGCATCATCATCATCAGCAGCAGCAGCACCACAACCATCTCCTCCATAACCATCTTCACCACAACCATCACCACCACAACCATCACCATCACAACCATCTTCATCGCAACCATCACCATCTCCATCTCCATCACCAGGATCACCTGAACCTTCATCCACCCAGCTATCATCAACACAATCATCATCACCATCTCCCTCCCCACCACAAGGACGAGGGTGGCGTGGGCCTAGCCGAGGTAGTGGTGGGTGGCCGAGAGGTAGTTGTCTGTCTCAGTGTCGTGTGCACCACACACGTACACAACCAAGCATTTTCCCAGGTGGTGACCGTCAGGAGGAAGCTTGGAGTTCTGGATCATTTACACCCAATGCTGGCCCCTTCACTGATACCCCAGGTTTGAGAGTGGCAGCACCAGCAACACCACTCCAAGACTTTCAACATTTTTTTTTACCAGGGAGTTGCTCACCTACCTGACGGTCAAAACAAACAAAAATGCCACATTTCTGGAGATTGCACTAGATGTTTGGTACCTCTGCAATGAAGAGGAATTGGCTCGGTTCCTTGGATTATACTTTCTTATGGAGATTTGTGAACGCCAGCCATAAGACACTATTGTCGTTCATCAGAGGTTCACGAATACCCCATATTTCGGTGAGCTATGAGTGGAAAGCACTTCAGGGCCATCCTGAAGCACTTTCATGCTTTCAATAGTCTCGCCATACCTGAGGGCAATCAGGACTGGCCGATAAGGATTCGCACAGTGATGGAGTATCTCCTTCAGAGGTTCAGGGAGGTTTACATCCTGGGTGAACATCTTAGCCTGGATGAGGGATCTCTGGGTTGGAAGGCACAGCTCTCCTTCCATGTATATAACTCTATGGAGCCCTAAAAATATGTCATAAAACAATACATCTTGGCTGAGGCAAGGAGTGGTTATATTTGGAATTTGGAAGTATATACGGAGGAAAAGAAGTCTCTAGAGAACACAGTGTGGGGCCTCGTTGAACCTTTGAAGGGCAAAGGATACAAGTTGTATATGGACAGTTATTACAACTCTGTATCATTGTGAAAATGCCTCTTAGCAGAGGGCGTCTATGTGTGTGACACAGTACGACTGGCAAGGGGAGCACCGAGCTGCAGGACATCAGCAGTGCTAAATGCCTTCCTGATGATGGAGTGGAAGCTAGACATAAGGGCAATGTAATCGTGTTGTCATGGAAGGACAAACATATCGTAAGTATGGTGTCCACCTTCCACAGTGACACCACTGTCCCTAAGTAGGTGCATGGGAAAGTCAAGGGTCCAGACGGGAGATTCCACCATGTTCTGAAAACCATGAACAAGCCCATCATGGTGGAGGACTATAATAGGCATATGGGCGGGGTGGGTCATTTCAATCGGCTGATCCAATACTACCCCGCCCAAAGGAGGACGGTCAAGTGGACCAAGAAAATTACCTTTTATTTCATCCACATGGCCCTATTCAGTGTGTACACCCTCTACAAGAAGAACACCAACAGGCCTATATCTATCCTGGAATTCCAGGAGCACATATGCCACAAACTCCTGACATTCCGGGTGGAAGAGTGGTTAGCATCGGGTCATGCCTCTCACCACGCCCCTGACCTTCCCTCGTGACGATGACCACCTGTACCTGCAGCAACCATTCCATCAACTGCAGCCTCCACTCTACCTGCAACAATCGCTTCATCTCCTGCAACAGTTGCTCCACCTCTTGCAAAAATTGCTCCACCTCTTGCAGTAGCTGGTCTGTCAGGAGTAACTCCGCCAGTTACTGCCATGACTGCTCCACCTCCTGCAGTAGCTGGTCCGTCAGGAGTAACTCCACCAGTTACTGCCATGACTGCTCCGTCTCTTGCAGTAGCTGGCCCGTCAGGAGTTACTTGGCCAGCTCCTGCCACTGCACCTACAGCAGAAGTACGGAGGCGAGGAGATGGAGGAGCACTGCTGTCCAAGCGCCATCAATATATCGACGATAGGACACGCTTGGACTCAACTCTGCACCACACCCTGGAGAGAATCCCCAACAGGAAATGTCTGCAGTGTGTGTTGTGCTACTTCAAGAAGAGGAGGAGGGACACCAGCTATATATGTTCTGTTTGTGATGTGCTGCTCTGCACAGGACTGTGCTTTCATCAGTATCAAACCGATGAATGCATACAGCAGTGCACACACACACACACACACACACACACACACACACACACACACACACACACAGGCTGTGATCGTACCTGTCCTCCTCTCTGCAACTCCATCTCCTCTCAAGACACACTACAACACTGCTAAAGGACATGAGTAACCAGTTTATTTGTCTAGTTTTTATACTATCGTATTGTAAGGTATAAAATGTGTGTTTACTATATATTTCTCATAGGGACAATGTGGTGGATTTCATTGCTATTTTCTCAGTCATTATACTCGTAAAGTATAGGTTGCATCAAAAATCTGAAGAAAGCTTGATCAAGCTGATGATTTCTTATGCATACTTTTGTAAAGCAAAGTAACCTATGTGTGTAAATAATTGGGGAAAAGTTACGAAAGACGAACATAATACTCAGCCTATGGGCCTGAGCGTACGTGCTGTCACCGCACGCAAATTGCACGCAACCCATCATAACCTTTCAAAATTAATTTTCTCAATAACAATAAGGCTTATAACACTGTGATTTATATCATGGGCTTCCTTAACCTTTGGGCTACAAAACTGGATAGAAATTTACATACATGTTTGGTCCAGTGTCACTAACAACATAGGAAATAATAAGCAAATCAGACGTTTTGAGGCATTTTTTTTTTTTTTCGATTTACTCGAATATTATTGGACGTATCAACTTGAAACTTTCACAGATGAAAGATCGTGAAATGCTGCATTTAGACATGTCCTTTGCAGCTGCGTGTCACAGGAAAAAATTTTCACGGTGATGTTGGGAAGTTATGAGAAGCTAGTTTTCATGTAAATAAGGTTTATTCAGGCTTCATTTCTGTACATTTATTCATCTGTTTTATGTTTTTTGTTCTTATCTTATAGTATAAACATCAATGAAGATGATGGGAAGTGATTTATAACAATATAAGCACTCTCCGGGGGTAAATTGGGCCATAGAAATTTGTCCCTTGCCGCACGCACGGAGCCAGCCAGAGCGAGGTTTTCATTCTGTGCATGGAACCCAAACTTTTTGGAAACTTATGGTGCATGAGGGGGTTAATAAACACCTCCTACAAGCATTCAATCTTTTCATTAGTGATTGCAGAGATACGCTGAAGCAGCAGTATAAATATATTTTACTTGGAACACTACATGTATTTTTTGTATTGGGGTGTTGTAGCACCCCACCGAACTAACCACGCTTGAATACCCCACAGGACTATCGAAACATTAAAGGTGGGCATAAGGACACATAACTTAAGCCGTTCGGATGCCTTGTGCAGGTCGCATTGAAATCTCTGGATTTTTTTTTTTATATTTTCATTATTTGGAAAAAAAAAATACTTAATACACAGTATTCTACTTACCAAAAGGCACCAGTTCACTATAAGACACATAAGTATATGAAAATTCATGACTCTATAGTGAACACTTTCTGAGTTCTGGCCTAGAAAGAAATCTCTACATCATGCCAGTCGCCCAGCTGCCCAACTCTACGGACGGACACCTATTGATCCTAGTGATAACATCCTCCTCTGACTCTGTCAGGTGGAGGGTAGTGAATGTATAAAGATTACTGATCCAGAGATGATAATGTAAATTTTTTTCTGATTATTTCTTACATAGCACCTACATATATTGCATACAATAATTATTGTATATGGACAGTTTTGGGGGAGATGTTCAGGCATCAGCTGGATGACTCAGACATGACGTTACATCTCATTCTGACAGCTGTATCTAGAGAAGGGAGAGAGAGGGCGAGTTGAAGGTAACCGAGTCACGAGGTTAAGAGAATTAGGACACCGACAGCCGAATCCAGGATGGTAGGTTGGGTTTTCAGCAAATGGCAGACAGGCTAGGCAGCAAATGCCAGACAGCCTCAGTATATGGTAGACACGTTTGGTAGCAAATTGCAGACAGCCTCGATATTAAATGGCAGACAGGCTTAGTAGCAAATGGCAGATAGTTGAAGAGAAAGCGTGTTCTTGACCCTGCTGCCACCAACATGTAGGATGTGTCTCCACCAAGTTACTGTAGTTGGACTTGTAAGACGGCAAACACAATCAGGAAATGAGGTTATATACTCGTATATATATATATATATATATATATATATATATATATATATATATATATATGAGAAACCTGTCACGACGACTGGTTACTTTATTCGAAGAGGTTTATCCTATTCTTAGGGAGTCCAGTTGGTTTCTCTACCTCTTTAATATCGTTGGGAGAGAGGTAAAGGGGGCATCACGTTTACCCATTGTCATCACGTTACGTTGAGTCAAGGAATTCTCGGATCTGCACACAAAGAACAATGTTATCAACATTGTCTTCTTTACTCTGCATTCTTGCAATAGGAAGTTGTCACTGCTTGTCAGGATATTCAAGAAACTGGCTAGATCATCATAACACATGGGTAGCAGAAAGCATTGCACCATTCAACATTTACATATTCGTACATATTACAGTTTCATTATGTACCCATATGGTCGATATTCCTTTACAGTGTTTTGCAGCTATCTCACTCGTTATGGTATATTGTTTCACTAATCAACGACATTCACACTAGGAAGAAAAACACAAAAAGATGCAAATGACTGATAAATTACTTTACGTAGAAGCATTCTAGGGTACCCAGTCTGATTAGTGCAGTGACAGTTTGGATATGTATGAGTGTCAGTCCACTGTATGATACTGCATCCTTTAAAGGGAGGCATCGGGAAGAGAACCAACGTCTATTTCTGTCTCTCCTCAGCAATGACCACCCTTCCAACATTGTTCAGTACACTGTACACAGCTCATCACATACTCTAAACTTTATCCATTTTGTCTTGGCTTAAAACTGCAATCTCTGCATCCTGAATGCAAAAGAATAACAAAGAACACGAATATGGTGCCATAGTATGTCTGTTTTCACCCAACAGAATCGGATCAATACCAACAACGAACACTGAGTCCTTGTTGCATGAAATTCGATGAACCCAAGGTTTGACGTAGAAGTAAATCTTTTTGGTTAACAGTCATATCCACCGTCCACCTGAACTATACTTGGCCATCAACTGAACTGAAATGAGGATGAAATCTTCTTTAGGACTGAGCAAATGCTCTGAAGACACGAAGTGTTATGGAACAGGTGTATAGCCGTAGTATTATCCTACTTGAATGAGCGACGGGAAATAAGAAAAAAAAAAAAACGAATTTCACCGCCATGTCCGCCATGTTAAAGTCGATGAACTACAGCAACTTTTATTTCCAGCTTATTGTAGCCTAGGCTGACGTCTTCTCTAGCAACTCCGCTACCATACACTTCCTTGTCAGCTCCTCACCATCCAATTGCTATCCATTTGACCTGTGCATGGTCTTCCCATTAAAATGGTCTGGCAACGAAGCAGCTTGGTGATGAAATGGCTTGGTGATGAAATGGCTTGGTGATGATATGGCTTGGTGATGAAGTGGCTTGGTGATGAAATGTCTTAGTGATGATGTGGCTTGCTGATGAATTGGTTTGGTGATGAAATGGATTGTTGAAGATATGGCTTGTTGATGAAGTATCTTGGTGATAAAATGGATTGGTTACGAAATGGCTTGGTGATGAAAAGGCTAGGTGATGAAATAGCTTGGTGATGAAATTGCTTGGCGATGAAGTGGCTTGGTGATAAAGTATCTTGGTGATGAAATGGCTTCATGATAATGTGGTATGGTGATGAAATGGCTTGGTGATGAAATGGTTTGGTCATGAAGGGGCTGGTGATGAAATGGTTTGGTCATGAAGTGAGTTTGTGATGAAATGACTTATTGATGAAGTGGCTTGATTGGTCAGTTGATTGAAAAGTTTAACCCGCTTCCCCACTACCCACCAAACCCTCCAATCGAAGCCAGCAGAAAATAGTTGGAAGGACCACCATTCACCATAGGGAAACCCTTGAAAATTTTATACAAAAAAGGGGAAGGACATGAAATCAACATCATGTATTGATTTTGTTTTGCGCTGTATCCTCCAGGCTCTGGGGAGAGAGAGAGAGAGAGAGAGAGTTACATACACTACAGTTATGTATAGTATTATACAAGTGTAATCATACTTAGCTGAAGGTCAGAACACAAATAATTATCCAAATGTTTTTTAAAGGTCAGTACTTTATCTCAATTTACTACACAGGAGGGCAGTTTGTTTCATTTATTTACAACTCTGTTAAAGAAGTAATACTTCGCCTCATTTGACTGAAATTGTTTGCTAAAAATTATGTGCCTATTACATCTAGTATATTTTGATCAATCTACTGTGAAATATTTATCAATAGCTATTTTGTCATGTCCTTTGAGTATTCTGAATATTTGAATATTATTAAATCAAAGACAATGCACTCACCCATGAATGCATATCACTCTTCATCACTAAAAAACTAGATCAGTAATCCTGATAATAGGAGGCATATCATCGCAGCTTCAACAGAATCGACAAAAAAGTCTCAGGATTTTGCTGTTTACTGCTACTAAGTTAAATATCACGCTAACACTGAGAAGCCTGGAACCAGGGGTATATTGTTGAAGGTCATTGAGTATAACAGGCTTTTTGAAGAATTTGCAATATTTACCCTTTAAGTAGTGATTCATTACGCTGCTGGCATGATGGAAAAATTGTGAGTAATGGCAAGCTTAAAGAAGATTTTAGAGTATTTTTCTAGCAAAATCCCCCGGCAGTTGGAGGCATATCATTGCAGCTTACTCAAAACTATTACAAACAAGGAATATATTCCAGGATATTGCCTACAGAATTTGAATACAATTTGCTCACTTGATTTTGAGATATTTTGGGAACAGACAGACAAACACGCATACACACAGACACTGAGACACATACACACAGATGTAGGCAATTACATTATCACCTCACTAGGTGCTCAAAAAAAATCTCATAAGCTGCATTTAGTTAAGGTAAAGATATTCAGGGCTTCTAAACACACCTCATTTTTATCTCTGACTAGGTATCAGCTTTGTTACTTTTTATTGCACTCTCTCATGTTTCTCTATATCCCATTGGAGCCATAGTCCACAGTATTGGACAGAACTGGGAATTTTCGAACCAAAATAAAGTAGGGAACCCTCGGGTAGGGACCTATGAGCTTCATGACTATGAGCCGATAGACGGAGGGCGGTACGCTTAGGACCCTCCCGGAACAGTGCCCGCCCAGCAACTCTGGGATCCAATGGGTTAATGGCTGGCAAATCTGTCAGTTTCTTTAACCCATTGGAGCCCAGTGTCCACAGTATTGGATGGAACTGGGAATTTTCGAAACTAAATAAAGTAGGGAATCCCCAGGTAGGGACCTATGAGCTTCATGACTATGAGCCGATAGGCAGAGGGCGGTATGCTTAGGACCCTCCCAGAACAGTGCCTTGCCCAGCAACTCTGAGATCCAATGGGATATCCATTTTTCAGTAAGGCAACCAGAACTGGACACAGTCCTCTAAGTGTGGGTGCACTAAAGAGTTATACAAGGTGAAGATGATATTTTCTGATTTCTACTAAATGCATATTTTAACAGCCTCCGTACACTGTTTGCTTAGCTTAAGATCATTTGTAATTCTAATTTCTAAGTCTTTTTCGTGACTGACATCATCGAGTTGAGTATTATTCAAACTGTAACTGGCTTTTTCATTTTTATTTTCAATGTCTTCCACTTTGCATTTATTAATACTGTATTAAACTTGATCTGCCATGTTTGGGCCCAGTTCAACAGTCGACTGAGGTGTTTCTGAATTGCATACCTATGTAAAGATGTATCTGTCTGACTCTAGTATCATCAGCAAATTTTGATAGATTACAAAACAAACTATCATCTGTATCACTTACATATATTAAAAACGGAGTAGGACTCCAAACTGAGCCTTGCAGCACTCCATTTGTAACATCTTCTAGTCTCATTCTTTACCATTCATTAAAATTCTCTTTTTACGTCCTGTAGCCTAAGCCAATTATTGATCCACTCGAACACATTCCCTCTGAGCCAATGTGCCTTCATTTTCTGATATACTTTTGTATGGGACATATTATCAAATGCTTTTAGAAAATCAAGATAGACGATGTTATCGGATCTGGTCTTATCGTAATTACTGAATATATAGAAGAAATCCAAGAGATTTGTAAGGCAAGATTGGATATTTCTAATTGACGATGTTATCGGATCTGGTCTTATCGTAAATACTGAATATATAGAAGAAATCCAAAAGATTTGTAAGGCAAGATTGGATATTTCTAAAACAGTTTTGTGCATTTTCATGGAAATATTATTTCTAAATGCTTAACGATCTTGTCTCTGAGAATAGTTTCCAACAACTTGCACACTACTGAAGTTAAGCCTACTGGTCGATAAAATTTCGGTTGCCATTTGCTGCCTTTTTTTTTTTTTTTTCAGTATGGGAGTTACATTTGGTAGTTCCCATTCATTAGACACCTTACTATTTCTTTAGATTTATGGAATAGCTCAACTACAGGCTTAGATATTTCATTTACTACTTCCCTCAGAATGCACAGATATTTTGTTTGGCCCCGGTGTTCTATTCACATTACGGTTACCAGTGGGATGTCATACATCGTTCTCACTAACAGTAATGCCGCTGATTATGTTACCCTCTTCTAAATCAACAGGAAAGCTAAAAAAAAAAAAAAAATCTATTTTCAGCTTACTTAAGGAGGCAAAGAAAGTGTTGAGAATTTTAGGAGTCTCCATATCATCGTCGGTATGCTCTCCATTATCTGCCACTTGTGGGACAAATGTTGGTGCTGTTTCATTCATGTTTCTGATATAGCTGAGAAATTCCTCAGGGTCGGACTTACTGATACGAACAATATGAGTTACATTATTTTCTTTTTGTTTAGTTTTGATTTTTTTTTTTTTTTCGTTTTCGACGAAGGCCATAATATTTACTGTTATCAGTTTAATTCTTTGTTGCAATGTAGTTTCTGTTTGGATTTTTTTTTTTTTTTACCTGATAGGCAGCTCTTAATATCCAAATTCCAACATCTGGGTTCATTTATTTCTTGCAGGCGGTCTGCTCTGCATTCGAATACATCACTTGCCTGCCTTTCTGAAAAAGTTTGTAAATAATTTCCATGCTTAATTAATATCCACTGTTCAAAGAGTGGTGTTCCAGTGACTTGAACCAATAATTTCCTATAATTTTTTAAAATCCGCCCTTTTGTAGTTGGGCACTTTCTCATTGATTTTTTTTCGTCACTGAAATGACTGTAACCATACAGTAGGCATTAGTACTAAACTCTTCTACCATAACATTATTTACTAAGTTTTCAGATGTGGCCAAAACCACATCAAATATCCTAACTCCTCGTGTGTGATAGTCTACGAGAGGAGGGAAAATAAGGGTCAGAAGATACACGGAATTATTAGACAAGGTGTGTGAGAGAAGAGATGAGAATAATATGGAGAGAACCATCGGAGACCAAACGCCCCTTTCAGACGCCTCTTATGACAAGAAGGGATACTGGGGAAGTAGTGTTTCCCTCCTCATCGGGGGGCGGGGTGAGAAAAAAGAGAGAACATTAAAAAAAAACGAAAATAATCGAAGAGATGTAAGAAATAAAAAGGACACGGAAACGAGAAAGATAGGAAGGAAATGAGAAAGGAAGACAGGAAGGAAGAGAGGATTAGGGGGGAAGAAAGGGAAGATAGGAATGATAGAAAGTAGAAAGAAGGAAGGAGGGAAGGAAGGAAAGGTAACACGGAAGGAAGCAAATAAGGATGGCACGAAAGATCAAACCATGGAAGAATGAAAGAAGACGCGAACGGCGGAAGGAAGGAAAGGAGGAAACGACTCCAAGGAAAAGAAAAACGAAGGTAATGAGGAGGAGTAGCTATATTTGTTAAGGAAAGACCTTTTCCGGCATCCTCAGCCAAGCATTAAAAAATGTTCATTCGCAATCAGGGTACACTCACTCGCAAAAGTTCCTCTGCATCGTAACTCTTCGAGTTTTTGTTTCCCCCATGTTGGTGATGGAGGATGGTTGTGTGAAGAAGGTGAGGGAGGCCGAGTACGAGGTGAAGGGATGACAGTTAGGTGGAGGAGAGGGAAGCGTAAAACAACGAATGGGAAATAAAACTGAAGAATTGGAGGGAGAAGGAGAAGGAAAAAAATATTCTGTATATTTTAACTAGCTGTAAAATTTCCGTCTGTCCATTTTTAATACTGAGTTGTAAGAAGAGATCAAGATTAGAGTATAGTGCCTGTAACCCAGAAATGATATGGAAATTAGCACAGCCGTAGTATTGTCTTGTACTGCGGTAAAGAGGCGGAGAAAAAAATCACCACCGAGTTAAAGTGAATGAACTACAACTGGAGAAATTGGGGGACAGTACTTGAGGGAGGGAGGTTGGAGGAAGAAGGAGGGAAAGACTGAGACAAATAGATACGGTGGAGGGGCGAGGGAAGGTGGCTGGTAGGAAAGAGAGAGAGAGGCAGAGATCAAGGAGGAGAAAGTGGATGAGAAGGCATGCAGTGAAAGGCAGAGAACAGGGCAGACAGATAAGGTGGGAGAGATGAAGGAGAGGAAGATAGAGAACAGATGGCAAGATAAGGAGGAATAAAGGAGGATATTTGGAGGAAGTAGAAGATAGATATGAGAAAGGGTGGATGTTTAAAGGAAGTACAAGATAGCTAAGATGGAGTACTGGAGGATATTTGGAGAAAGTAGATGTACGGGGTGGAGTAAGGGAGGATGTTTGGATGAAGCAGGAGATAAAGAGACGGATAATTCGATACAGAAGAGGTCATCGTGCTGATAGTACCGTACATGTTTTCCCTAACGCTGTATTAGTAAATGTCATTTTACATAGGACTGATAATCATAACATTATTTTTAACTACACGCTTTGAAAGCCTCTCATAGGCTGAATAAAGTCGTTTGGACACGGAATAACAGACAAGTCGCATCCCTGGGTTGAGAAGCTAAAAGTGACTTACCCAGCCTTCCATCTGTACAGCAAGGACAAATGTTAACCAACTGTTCCACTGCGTATACTTCACCCATAGCTACGGCAAGTCTACCACTTTCCTTCCTAACGCATTATATCAGAGCGTAACATCTGTATGTGGGCAAAGAAGCATACCAAGCCTCCTTCAGCAAGGAGCTTAGGGATATTGCTAACAGAGGAAAGGGACAAGTTGGAGAGGTAAAGAAACGTACCAAGTCTCTCTCAACGTAAGAGTGTTAATCAGAAGAGAAGCGCGAGAAACAGAGAGGTGAAATCCCCAGCTGTTACCCCCCCACGCTCCCCAACCAAGCTAAACCAAGCAGCACTAGTGTACGGTAATTGCCATGCTAATTTCATTTCCAACATTTCTTACATCTCCTCCCTCCTTTCAGTACAAGAAATCTTTTCCTAAGTCTTTCCTAAATAGTCTGAAGATAGCATAAATTTTCAAAACTAGTAATCCATTGTAGTGGTGTAAAGAACAAGTTTAGAGACGTGTGATTCTGGCATTACAACTCTTGTACCAAATTTAACTTATTCAGAACTCATGAGTTTATATTTTATGTAAAGGAAGAACAAGCTCCGGCTAGAAGTCATCGAATAACTTTTATGTTTTGATTCATTCTGTTTTGGATTTATCACACACACACACACACACACACACACACACACACACACCTCCCTTCCCTCCCACCTTCCCCTCTTCCCACATCCTTCTTCATTCCCCTCCTCCTCTTGCTCATACGCACAGACAAACATACACGTGTCTGCATCTACATCCTTCAAGGTAACTCACACTTAAAGACAGATCTGGTTGGTGCCAGAGATGACACACATTCAGATGCAAAAATCAAGGGGGGAGGGTAAATATAATAGGCTTAGATAAAATTATTAAACTTTGTTGGCAAAGAAGCCGAAGGAATTCGTCTAAAGTCGCATCATGATCACCATCATCACGATGTTCTTCATTATCTATTTGCCTTAGCATCATCATACTTCGTATCACAATCTTCATCAGCAACATCATTTTCAAATTCATACTTGTCCTCAATAACCCAAAGAAAAGCTTGAAGACTAACTTGACCCGGTGCAGTGAAGTCCCTACAATTATCATAACCTCGAAATTTAGAAGTTTGAAGAAGGAAAAGATAGAAAATAAATGTGTTTTTCTTACAAAAGCATGACTTGGAAACCACCTAACCCAAGTATTTCAAGTTGTGAGAAAATTTGATGACGTCAGTTGTGAGAACCTGTTCGAAATACAAAATAATTGTGCGAGTAGAATTGACATAATCAAAAGTAAAGGTAACGATAATATATATATATATATATATATATATATATATATATATATATATATATATATATATATATATATATATATATATATATATGGAAAAATTACTATTCAGAGCACTCATTGGAACAGTGGAGTAAGCTGCCAGATACAATATGTATCTGCCGGATTAGCTTGGTAATTAATTTGGCACTATAGGGACTACAGTCGGGGACAAAAGTTCGCTCACAGGTTAACGTATTGTAGTTTTCACGTTCCTCTGCCTTATTGGCTGACACCCCAGAATTGAAGAAATGTTTCTCTTCTCATGTATTTCGCCACTTGTATTCACTACTTCTCTCTGCCGGATATTATACCTGACCTAAGAGAGGTTTGGCATATTTCTCTGCTCATGTATTTCACATCTTGTACTCGCTGCTTTCCACTGTTGGATATTATACTAGACCTGAGTGAAGCTTGGCATGTTTCTCTGACCGTCGGTGATTCTCTCTGATATGAGGCGTCAGGAAGGAAAGCCATAGACATGACTTGAGTCTGAAGTAGACAAAGTGAAACAGTAAACAAGCTTCTATTCGTGCCTTGGCTCATGTACTGTATTCATGAGCCAGAGAGTATGATGAGCGGGGGGAGAGTCGTCCTTTCTTTGTCCATTTCGCCCTGGTTGGATCTTTAATGGTGGTAGGTGGGGGCGCTCACCATCCACGCACTCGATGTAGTGCTGCATTCGGGTGTCTGCCCTTTCCTCTCCTCCAACCTTCTTTTCTTCTATCCTTTTCTGTCTTTCTATCCCTTATTCTTTCCTCGTCCTTCTGCCTACGGGTGACTTTACACTCCCTCTTCTGTCTTTCTTTCATTCATTCCTTCATCTTCCTTCTGCCTGTGGGTGACTCTACACTAAGTGACAAGCCACATGGTTTCCTCTAAACCAGGAAACCATTTGCTATGCTGGGTGGTAACTATATAACCAAATTGGGCGCCTGGTGGTTTAATGGGCAATTACGGCTCTCCAGTAGGATTGAGCCAATGAAGGTTTATATCCAAGGGATGGTTGGGGGGTATTGCCCACTTGATGCACCGCAGGGATGAGTGAGGCTGGTCACGCTCATCTTAAATGTCAGGACCAGCTTGCCTAGCCCCGGGCTCCTATGCTCCTCATGGGGCAACGTGGGGCAGAGTCAAATCCAAGTAATGAGGGCAGTCCCCATAGGATGCACTAGCCAACCATAGCACAATAACCTGTAATGACCACCCCCTGTAGGAGATGACTGAGGAATGATTTAGTCTTGCTATCAGAGGGGTCAGAGGAGGAGAAGAGGTGTGGATACTGGGATTTATCAAGAGTGGCTGCAAACGGAAGACTCACATACTCTCACACCAGCCACTTCCATGTCACACTCCCCAGTTTAAGTTACCCAGTGACACAGTGTAAGAATTGCTCCTAGACGTCGTATAGTGTGTCAAGAATTGGCATTTAAGTTATCTTGTACATAGTAGTTTAGAAGCGTAACTTCCCTTTTAGTATGTAGTTCAGTAAGAGAAGTGTTTGATCTTGTTGGATGAGTTTGTAAGTTATTCTAGTTTGGTTAGGAGTGTCCTGCTGTGCACCTGTTTATTATATAAAAGACCTAATTCTGAGATGTGCTGTGGAGGGATTTTGTTGGTAAAGTAGAGTATATTTGTTAAGTTGTCACTTAGTATGATTTGAACCCTCAAAGAGATAAAGAGATCTCCCTGCATAGTCCGTAATAATAGCAATTTAAAAACATTGAGCTACAAAACGTTTTCGCACTGAAGGGATGAAGACACTACCTGAGCTTTTCAAGCCACTAACACACACACACACACACACACACACACACACACACACACACACACACACTCATTCAATTTACGTCCATATCCATTAGCATTGTTCATGATTTCAATTTTCATGTGTTCCATTCTTATTTGAGTACTCCTAACACTGCCTTTCTTTTTCTTTTTATATATATTTTCTTACGTAATTGTAGTTATTGTGGTGCAGTAGTATAAATGTGGACAGTTGCTTCAGTTGAGATTTTTAGTCTAATAATATGAAACTCCTCCACAGTTTATGAGATTCAACTTTCCTAGTTTCGAAAACATTGCATTTAGAAAGTCATTGTTTACTGTCTTTCTTTTATGTTGTGTTGATCCAGGATCGATATCTATGCTTGTAACTGTAGCATGGGTATAAGAATATCTACGGTGAATCATTTTTCTCATAATTTTATGATACGCTACTAGATAAACAATATAAAAAATTATTTTCCACTTAACACTGCTTTGTATCAAATTTATACAAATCATCTTAGCCTGAATTTTAAGAAGCCCTCGTTAAGATTTTTGTTTCTGTTAAATAGCAGTTGTTTTGCGAAGTCAACAGAGAAAATTGTGGTTTGAATGGCGCATATAAATTATTTTTGTGAAGTTGTAAAAGCATGGAGATCATTAATTTCAATGAAAATTTTAAGTATTTTATAAAGAAATGACAATCAACACAGCTTTTACCCTAATTTTAATAACCTAGGAGAAATTCAAGTTCCTTGCTATCCCGTATATGAGAAATATGCTGTAACTTGCATCATGAGTAGATTTTCCCTAGCTTAAGTATACAGAAGTGAAATCTTGCCATTTAAAGTGTTTCTGCATTCATGCGTTTTCTCGCTTAAGCTGAACATGATCAGATTCCTATGACTCAACCTCACACACACACACACACACACACACACACACACACATATATATATATATATATATATATATATATATATATATATATATATATATATATATATATATATATATATATATATATATATATATAATGATCTCCTGTTACCGGAAATAGTATAGGAACGTCCAAATTATAAGAGGGCTAATGATGCAGAAATTTGAGATAAACAGTTTATTTGCTTTTCCTAAGATGGTGTAATGCTACGGAAGAAAAAAAATGAAAAAATGATTGACTGTACCATGGAATTAACTTCGGTCTAGCTTCTCTCAAATGAGTATCACACTACTGCAGATAAAATGTACTGCGGATATATACATATATATATATATATATATATATATATATATATATATATATATATATATATATATATATATATATATATAGGTAGATAGATAGATAGATGTTGAGAGCATGAAGCACGTAAAGAGACTAGTGAAGAGGAAAAAAAAAAGGAGGTAAATGAAGATCTAGGAGGAAAAATGAATACGCACTACTCTGAAAATAGAAAGTTATTTTAATCTTTAAAATTTAGAAAACGAAATGTAGTCTTTGCTGTGCATGTACTTTGATGCTGACAGAGAAACTTGTATTGTAGAGCATGCTGGCCTACTCTCTGTGTTAATGAGACAGTGAAAAAGTTCAGCAAGTGGGGATGGTCAGGAACTAGTCCCGAGGGCTGATGACAGCTCTCTCTGTCATCAGCTTTCTATCCATCTTGGAAGTACTGCCCTGCTTAACTAGTGCTACAGTCTACTCCTCACAAATTGGTGACAGAATTCAAATACCTGGGAACAGTGATAGAAAAGAAAGGAAAATGTGCAAAAGAAGTTGAAAGTAGAGTGACACAAGGAAGAAACGTAGCTGGTGCAATGAAGGCCTTGATAAGAAACAGAGGCTTGAGTGTTGCAGCTGCACGAGGCTTACATGAAGGAGTGTTAGTGCCAACTTTAACATATGGATGTGAGACTATGATGTGACACGCAAATGAAAAGTCAGGAGTAAGAGCAGTGGAGATGGGACTACTGAGGAATGTATGTGGAGTACAGAGGGTGGATAGGATACGAAATAATGTGATTCGTGAAAGATGCGGAGTGAGGAAGACAGTGGACACCGGAATCGAAGAGAGTGTACTGAGATGGTAGGGTCATGTGGGGAGAACGGACAACAATAGAGTGGTGAAAAACGTATATCTGAGCGAATTCGAAGGAGGGAGGAGGCGAGGTAGGCCAAGGAGCAGGTGGAGAGATATGGTGGATGAATGTGTGAGGAAGAGAGGTTTGGAGGTCGGTGAGGCTAGAGAACTAACAGGAGATCGAGCAGGCTGGATGAATGTTGTGAGGAGAAGTGCATGATCAGGGAGTTTGGCAACCCTTATTAACATGGCAGCGTCTGGATTGACACTATCGGATACGATTAGGTGAAGCTACAGAACGTGGTGAATGTTTTTGGCGTTCTGATAGAGCCAGGATTCCGGGGGCATGAATGGTGAGTGAATGGAAGCGTGGCCCATTGGACTAGGCAAATGAGGGCTGTCTGGACATTGTTACTCCTCACCCTGCCATAGGGTGGGAAAGGAGGTCCGGATGATGATGATGACGATGAAGAATGATTTATATATATATATATATATATATATATATATATATATATATATATATATATATATATATATATATATATTGGTAGGTGGTGGCGACAATCATCCACTCACTTGATGTAGTGCTGCCTACTTCCTTAGCTTTTATCATTCTTTTTCTGTGCCTGCCCTCCTCTCTTCCTATTTCTCCTATCTTTCCTGTCACTTCTTATTCCTTTTCTTTCCTTTATAGGTGGCTTTACATTAAGTGACAAGCCAAATGCTTTCCTGTAAGCCAAGAAACCATTTACAACGCAGGGTGGTAACCATATAACCATATATATATATATATATATATATATATATATATATATATATATATATATATATATTATTTGGGTGGTCCACGAATTTACAGGTGAAAAATAAACTGCCGAATTCATAATGCTCCCACCCTTTCAGTTTCTTCCATTTCTATGAAACGTTAGCTGCAAAAAGTTTCATATAAATCTGTTGATATTTTGGGGTCACTCATGGCCCCCGATGTTCATAATCTTGAAAGGATCTGGGTCCTCCCTATAAAATGGGTGTTATCCGCTCGAAGGGGGGGATATCTTGGGTGCTACCACACTCATTGTCGGCGTTTTACCAAAAGAGTCTTCTTTGGGTCAAGAAATGGTTTATTGTGGGGACCAGTTATTCGAAGCAGGAACTGCAGTTGATCTTGATCGTGCCTTTGTCATCCATTCAGTTGTTCAGTGGGGGAAACTTCAAGCTTTGCTTTATCTTTAACTACCATAATTTTCTTGCCTTTTATTTTTTTTTTTAATGCTTCCTGGAACTCCTGATGGTGTTTCCATGCTTCAGGATCTTCATCCAAGTAACTGCTCTTCAAGCTGAGTCATTCAAACAATTTGCCTGACTTCTTCGTGACGTAGAATTTCAGAGTTGTGTCATTACTGATGGAATCTGCACAGGCCCATTTCAAACACTCAAAATCCCCCGCCCTCTCTCACATCGACTTCACCATTGTACTTTTTCGTCCATGCGAACAGCAGGATCAAACAGTGCCGGAACCACCAGTTCCTGTGACAGATACCGCAGATGTCTCTCGGAATTAATGGATGCAGCTTTGCCGATCTTCACGTTCCTGTATGACCACAGTGAGCTGAAGATCGATGGTTGGAGCATTCGATGCCAATGGTGCTTGAATCCATGCCTTCAAAGAGATTTTCACGACGAACTCACTTCCTCGATTCATTTCTTTTCTTATGCTGTCAGGTTGGCCAGCTGCTTTGAGAAAAGTCTCATCTTTTATGTGTAGTTTACTTTGCTCATTCACTGTACATAGTGCATGGCACCAGGGCGCTTGAAAGTATGCGTATTGAGATGAATACCAACATACAAGACGGAAAGCTCCAAGAATTCTTGGGTAATCATCTCGGAAAGACCTGTTCGTTAGTTACTCCAGAGTGAACCTCAAGATTGTTTCCCTATCTGCTTCAGTTATATCTCCCTCTTCTAATCCTAGTAAGAAGCTCCCTTGATGGGTACAGTTCCACTTCTCCTGGAACTTGTTGACCATCAGGATATCAGGTCCTGATGGTCTGTAGCAAACCCTGAAGACTTCTGCCATGAATTCCAAAAAATGGTGTCTGCATGCTAGGTTAAGATTTCTTTCCACCTTCTTGTCCAGGTGTGTAAGAGGTCCATTCAGATGACCAGTGCTGGCAGCAGTAGTGTCGTAACACATTCTGATGATATTTTGGGAGAGACCACAATCTTCAAGCATGCCAGACACTGTATCAGCCTGCATTTGGTCACTCCCTGAGGCAAGTTTTGGTATACCCAGTAGCTGACACTGGCCATCAAGAGAAGAAACTAGAACAAGAGGGCTATCTACATGTTCCACATGACTAACAGAGCTGCTCTGTTAGCAACTTCCTGCCCCAATGAACAACAAACAGACAACTAGCAATGAAGTCTTTTCATATCTCCTGTGTTCGTCGGCTGCAATAACGTTAACACTGTCGTCTGACCATTAACTGACTGATATTGAATTCTTGGGGACTGTGACCGAGTGAGTACACAGTTTTCATGAGGATGTAAGTTGCCTTTCAGAATGATATATCAGTCCGGCCCAAGACAGCAGAAAGGTCTGGGGTTAAGATGTTCTCCACTCAGTGCCTCCTGGATTGGCTAGCAATTCCATATGTCTTGCACCTTCTTCCTTCGAAGATGATGCTTCCCCCTGTTCTTGCATACCTTCAGACGAAGACTCCAGCGCAACTGTCGTTGATGCTCCAGCTAAATCTTCCTCTACTCTCCTCTTCCTCTCGTCTTCAGCTCTTTTCCATTCTGCTGCTGAGCTCATTCTCTTTGTAGTCACTGTATCCATTGTACCGATAGTTCCTCTCCTCCCGGGCTCCCTTTCAGCCATTAAGAACTTGCCTTTTGGTTGTTTAATAATGTTCATTGCATTGCCTTGGGTTACACCGAACAATATGGTGAGCTCACTTTTGAAGGCTCCTTCATTTTTTCCTTGGGTTGGAGTGCAATTGAACATGTTTTTCAGACCCTGCCACTTGAAATGAATGTCCAAAATCAATTTTATGACGTTATCCTTCCTCCTACTGGGGAAAGAAGCACGAGCCCAGAAGGCTTCTAATGGATGCCAGACCTCTTTAGCACTCTCCTGTGTGCCCTTTTTCAAGATGATGTGGCGATGGAGAACCTTCCCTTTTAATGGTAGTTTGCTTCCCAACAACTCCTGGTCATGTTTTGACCGACCCCTAAATGTTAGGCTAACTGGTTTAAACTTGAATATACATGTTTTAATGACAAAAGGAATACATCTAAGGGGTGGGAGCGCAGTTTACAAGAAGTTTGTATTTTTGAACTACAGTAAAATATAGACAGACAGATATATATATATATATATATATATATATATATATATATATATATATATATATAACTATATAGATAGAAATACATAGACAGATAGGTAGAGACGTACATTTATAATTGAATAGATAGACATATTAATATACACACACAGATATATATATATATATATATATATATATATATATATATATATATATATAGTCAGACGCCTCAATCCCATTTGGGGTGGCCACAAACAAATCGCCTCCAAGTCGCCCTGTCCCCCGCCAGGTCTCTGCCCGGCTCCCAACTCACGCCCCCTATCTCATATACCTCTCCACCCCATCCCTCCATCTCATCCTCGGCCTCCCCCGCCCTCGTCCCCCCCTCCACCTCACTCACATACACTCTCTTCGTCAGTCTTTCACCCTCCATCCTCTCCACATGGCCAAACCACCTCAGTGTGTTCCTCATAACGCTTCCTATCACATCCACATCCACACCACAACGCTCCTTTATATCCTCATTCGTCAGCCTGTCTCTCCATGTGACTCCACAGGCTCCTCTTAAATAACTCATTTCCACTGCTCTCACTCTTGACTTGTGTCCTTCCAACAACGTCCAAGCTTCACTTCCGTACATTAGAGGTGGTATCACAATACTGTCATGTAGTAACTTTTTCACTTCCATGCTCACTTCCCTGTTTCTTATCACTGCTTTCAAAGAACCAGCAACCTTTCTTCCCTGCTGTATTCTTTCAAGCACTTCACCCTCCAAACCTCCATCCTTACTCATCGCACTACCCAAGTACTTAAACGTACTCACATTTTCCAATTCCTCACCATCCAACCTCGCTGTACATTCACTGACTTCACCTCTCTCAAAGACCATCACTTTACTCTTCCCTACATTCACCTTTAGATTCCGTTTCTTACACACTCTCCCAAACTCATCCAACAAGCCTTGCAGCTCCCCTTCGTCTTCACTCAACAACACAGTATCATCTGCAAACAACAGTACAGGGAGTTTCCAAACACTATCCTCTCTCACCAGGGCCACTCCAACATCCACTACCCTACCTTGTACCTCTTTTATTACCCCATCCATGTACAGATTGAACAATCATGGAGACATGACACATCCCTGTTTCAACCCAACTTTCAAAGAGAAAAATTCACTTAGTTCACCATCCACACGCACTGCAGCGTTCGCACCATCGTACATACTCTTCACAGCATTCAACAACTTCCCATCTACTCCATATATCTTAACACTTTCCACAATCCTTGTCTATCCACCCTGTCATATGCTTTCTCCAAATCCATGAAAGCCGCATACAACTTCTTTCCCTTCTCTAGAAACTTTTCCACTAAAGATCTAAGAATGAATATCTGATCTACACAACCTCTTCCCTTCCTAAAGCCTCCCTGGGCTTCTCCAACTAATTTCTCTGTTCTTTCTCTAACTCTGTCAATAAGTATCCTACCATACACTTTTCCTATTATACTAAGAAGACAAATGCCCCTATGATTACCATATATATATATATATATATATATATATATATATATATATATTTATAAAGGATCGCATTGTTTGCTTGTTTCTTTGTTTGATGTTTGTTTGTCCTTCAGTCATGCCGAAACCAAGGGTTTGAGACTCCCAGACCCATGTATATACAGAATCAGGGTGACCCAAGAATGGTTTGAGGGGGGTCAAAATTCAGACCTGTGTCATTTGATGTCAAAGGGAGAGTGTTCGCCATTTTGGACCGGGCAACGCCGCGTACCCCTGCAGCCCAGTTATTGGCATGGAGACTCACATGACCTGCAATTCAGACACAGACTATGCGAGGTTGATCTCCAAGGTCATTTGAGGTCACTTGTAGGAGGTCATTTCAGGTCACCAATAATACACGCTCGAATGACCGGATGCAGCAGCCCAATTTTTGGCATGGAGACTCACATGACCTCCAGTTCGGACATTGGCTGTGTGAGGTTGATCTCCACGATCATCTGAGGTCATCAGTCGGAGGTCATTTGAGGTCACCGGTAATAGTAAACAAGTGCATAAAAATACTGTGCTTTGGTCTGCAAAAGCTGAAACAGAAAGTTCCTGGACCTCTTATAATACCTGTTTAAAAGCATTAGAGGTACATGGTCTTTCTGGAGTCGACAGAAAGATTGAACTAGAACAGATAGGATTTGAGTGTTCGCCTTTTTGACCCGGCAGCGCCGAGTACCCCTGCTAGTACACACACACACACACACACACACACACACACACACATATATATATATATATATATATATATATATATAATGAGAGAGAGAGAGAGAGAGAGAGAGAGAGAGAGAGAGAGGCACTATTTCCACCATAAGGAGATATCCTGTGTGCAGCGGTATATGTGCACATTGTAATGTTGTTGTCCTTGTTAAAAAGAAGAATTTACATAGGGCGTATAGTGCTGCTTTAAGGTGGTTTAATGACCCAAGGATTTGCTCTAGTCTTCAGGTTAGTGACCCTTTTTATTAATAATTTATTGCTACTGTGTTTAACTTTTTATGGCCATTTATTAAGTAAATACACTTAAAAAATTCCTATAATTATAGGAGTATTCCATGAAGATGACTGCACATGCATGGTATGGCGACGTCAAAAATGGAAGAAGGTTTTATATATATTAACACAGATGAAAATGAATATTTGCTTTAGTTTTTATTTTAAACTACGATTAAGCTAGACCTTCCTTGTAAATTTCATGATGTAGTTCACTGTATTTAACTGATTATAATTAAACAGTTTTGGGCAGCTCTGAATCAAATGAAGTAGAAAGATACGCAATTTTTAGTTTAATAATGTCAGCAAGCCAATGAGAATGCACTGTATATACAAACAGCCATTAAGGATGCTTGGATTTGACCCACACAACCCAGTCAAGACCGCAAGCCCGTCATAATCTGTCAGTCCGACTTATCTGGCTAAGTATCCTTTAAGATTTGACCAAATCAAGGGGACCTAGCTAGGAAATAGGAGATAATAGGTGAGTTAAGGTGTTAGTTTATACCCTACTTATTCAAAGGGATTCCTAATACTTTAATTTTAAAATTTGATTTCTTGATAGATAATACCCTCAAAGTTTCTAATATTTTGGTGCTCAGAGTGCCGAGTACAGATATGAGCCGAGGCTTTAAGAGGGTTGAAGGTTGCATTTGATGGCCATCGCCTGACTGCAAACGCAATAGAGGTGCCAAAGACACAGCCAAATACCTGGTTCCGGATGGAAAAGCTAGTTCATACTCAAATGATGAATTGCTAAATGCCGTATTGACTGGGAACACTACCGTCTCATCCTTTTTCTGGGTGGAAACGATATTTATGAGGATGTGGAAATGAATGACATCGTGGGGATATTACTGCAGTGACTGGGGCTATTACTTTCTCTGTAGCCATAACTCTTCCCAAGCCTAGAAATATACCATATCATGCACCAGTTAATCACGGTACATACAAATTAGTCAGCTGGTTTGTAAATAGGATGTTGCAGAGAATATGCAGCGGAAAAGGCTTTATTCATTTTTATGCCCAACCATTCCAGGCAACCCTTAAATTCATCAGAACCATCAAGGTAAAGAGGCTGTCCTGATGAAAATCGTAAAGGGACTCCTATGCGAGAGATGCAATGGGTGGTCCAATGGAATATGGAAGAACCAACTGCATCTGGGCTCAGGGTAATAAATTTAGTTGTGTATTTTGTGGGATTATGATTGTGGGGAGAAAAGAGGTCTAACAATCGCGGGGGAAAGGCGTAAAACCATTCCCACAGTCAACTAAATCTGAAGTGAAAATATTGGAATTTTGAAGGTTGTAGTATTCACTTAAGGTAATCATCCAAAATGTCCATTTCATTTTTAAAGAAGTAAACGAGTGGTAAGGCAGGATGGGTAACTAGAGCTATAAACGACTGTAAGGAATCAGTAGAGGAAATACCACTGTCAAAAGAGAAATTTAAAAATCTTTTGAACATTCTGAAGGACAGATTGAATAAGTATGATGAAAGTTGTAGCAGTTTAGAGGCAGCTATTGTGAAGGAAGATGATAAAGATCTGTATGAATTGGATTTTTTTTTTTTTTTACGTCTCTGACTCTGGGCAAAGGGTTCAGGGCCTATCCCCAAGTCGTAATAGTCCTCCCTGGGGCCCAGTAGTCCTCCTACACCTCCACATGTCACCACTTTGGCGCTAACAACCACCGTCCATATTGATTACATGCTAGGGCTGTCTAATACAGGACTGGTGTACTGGTATTAGCGGGGGTATTTTTACGACACGTCGGCGGATCATCTGGTAGATCAGTATAGTCTGCTTTAGTGAAATTCAAATCCACAAACTGTCTCCTGCCCCAGCCGGGATTTGAACCTGGGTCCATCAAGACTGCAGACCACCTCTCTCCCCCAATATATACGAAGTATGAGAATAATCTAGAGGAATATATATAAACATCGTAAAGTTGCTTGAAACAAAATTAGGTAATTCTTTTGCGGAAACACGGGGTGTAGACCTGTGCTGTATAACCACACTACCAACGATTACGCTCCCAGAGTTTGATGGGGAGCAGAACTGGGAATCTTTCTCAGATAAATTTAGACACTTAGTCCATGACAGAAGAAACCTCTCCAAGGTTAGCAATTTCTCCTATCTGTTAGGACAGGTCAAGGGCACGCGTTATAAGCTATTGAGTTGCTTGTTGAAGAGGATAATTATGAAGCTGCTTTAACAATCCTTAGACAGAATGATGTAGGTAGAGAGCAGGTCATTAGCCAATTATTACTAAAGACTAATTGAATTACTCATGCCTGAACATGATTTTGATTCTTTTGCAAAAACTTTCGGATTGCAGTGAGTTCTAATTTAAAAGCTTTACCTACTTATGAAGATGTAAAAGCAGCGGGTTTTGTGCTTTCTAGAACTGTATCCTTGAAGTTAATATCTAGACCCAAGGAACCGAGGATGCATTATATGGTAGGTACCAGAAAGATCATTTCTCATGTAAGGGGATTGAAGATGGCTTAGTGCAACTTTGCAAACATTTGCAAGGAACAGTGAAGCCTGCTGAAAACAAACTGAAGGTCGAAGTGAAGAATGAAGCCTGCTGACAGCAAACCGAATGTTGAAGTAAAAGAAAGACCACTAACCAACTGGCTGAGAAACGTAAGTCAGTATCAGTTAAGCCTGTAAATAAACAGGATGTTGGCAATTTCATTAGCTTCTTAAAATCTGAAATGACCAAGGACAAAGAATGCACAAGAGGATGGTATTAACCCATACACTGTGGGGAAGTTTTTGTGCTCCTTGCGCGTCCCACGAGGATATTCGCGCTCTGCCAAAAATCAGTTATTAGTCCTAGAATATTAAAATTATATATGCTTATGGCACATACCTTCAGCTTTCCCCTGAGATGTTTGTTGAGCCTTCGTCGACAACCGTAGGACTTGTGGAGACTTCTGAAGTTGGGGAACGAAGTCTCCACTTTACACTTCCTGATACCCTGTAATATGGTTACCACTGCCTGATATTATAACTACAAACACTATTCTATGAATTTCAAGTTGTCTGGAATCCATATTCCAAAAAAAAAAAAAAACTGTGAAAGCAATGTAAATTACGAGCGCATACGAGCTTTGCTCCCTTGCTGGTTCCCCAATGGTATTCTGAGGCGGAGCTGTCATTTATTATTTATAAACACACACCTTATATTCCTAGTACTTTATTACACTTATTTATATATAAAATATTTACCTATAAGTTTCTTTCAGTACTAGTAGTTTATTTTCACTCCAGGCATTCAGTTTCTCATTCTGTATACTAGTGTAGAGAGCAAAGCTGTCACTTTCACTTTCATTACACCTAGTATTCATACAAGCTAGAGCGAAACTTTCACTTTCATTACTCCTAGTATATATACTTGTATTCTTATGTTACTACTTATTTACATTTCTATTTACATTCTCTATTTTATTTAAATTATTTACATTTCTATTTTATTTACACTATGTTATGCACTGAAACTTGCAGTAACTTATAAAAGTATTTTCCACTGTTCAGTTATATTTACATTCATTGCTTTCACTTGCTGTTTACACATTATTTACACATTATTTACATTTCCACTTGCACTGTTTTAGAGTCCAGAAAGATCGTAGTCACTGTCCATCATTATCATTGATACATTAGCCAGTTCACATTCCACAGCAGAGTCACTTAGCCTTTTACCCCTACACACGAGGTTTAGTAGGGGTAGAGGTCACAGGGCCCTTTGCACGGGGCTAAAAAGCGGCGGAATTGGACAGGCGCGAATCCGACGTAGTTTCACCTCAAAAAACGACAGTAAACTGAATGCTGTGGCCTAGGGACAGTGGAGGGTTCCCAATGTCAGCGTAGTGACAGCTGCTAATATATACGCTATGAAATGATTGGCAGGAAATCTAGACAATACATAAGAAATTTGGTAGTTCCAGGTAAATGTAAATATCATTTAGGCTTCTCCCTTCCTTTCTTTTATATATTTTTATTATGATAACAGATCATACGGCATATTTCAAGGGGAAATAAACAGGGAAAATTAGCGAACGAATGCACGTGAGGTGTTGCTAGGTGATGATTAGCCCATTCCAGATGTATGGCAGTACCAATTACCTTTTCTCTTTCTTTTATATATTATTTGGTATAAGAATAGGGCAAAGGGCACATTTCAATGGATAATATGAGTGGAAAAATCCGTCCAGTATTTGTGTAGCGCAGCACAGCTAGTCAGGCGGGAGGAGAGGGTTATGGAGGGGAGGTAAGGAGGGGGGGAGTCAAAGATAGGAGAAAAATGGCTAAATTGTCAACAGTGGATGGGAGTACAGGTGACATTAGCAGAACTGAGTATAGCTGGACATTGGTAGTATTGATAGATGATACAAGCCACCACTTGAAAGCCCGGGCGAATTCAAAATAACACAGAATCACGAAAGTGATGCCCCATGGTATGATCCCTTGCTCCTGAGCGTCACAAAAGTGACGCCCCGTGGTTAAGGGGTTAAAGAAGTAAAGACTTCCATGGTATAGTGTAGGAAAGGTTGTGTATTATGTAGTGAACCACATTCCACTGTATTTTCACATAATTATCCTGATTATGCCTCTAGAACAGTGAGGCTGAAGAACTGGGATGTTATATGATTTGTATGAATTCAGGACACACATCCCCAGACTGTAAAAGTATATTAAATCGTTCTTTCAAGTGCAAAAACAGAAATCATTATAGTTCTTTGTGTTCAAGGATTGTCAAAGATGAGGTTCCTAAACCAGCAAGTGTCAATATGACTGTTCCAAAATCAATATTCCCAGTAACAATGCCAGCTGCAGTTCCAATTGCAGATGTTAAGGTAAAGATAGAAAATAGTAGTGTATCAGCATGTACTTTTATGATACTGGTGCACAAAAATCCTTCATATTGTAGAAAAATTAAAGTTACCCATTATAGGCAAAGTAAATCTAGCCATTACCAAGTTTAACTACTAAGGAAACACAATCCTTTGACTTAGTTAGACCCAAAATACAATTTGGCCAGTATAAATGCTGTATAGCGCAGCTTTAGTGGATAAGATGGAAACATGTATATTCACCAAAGGACTGAGGGAAACCTCTGATCATGTACAGAACCTGGGGATAAAGTTGGCTAAAGAGAATGTGAAATCAGATAATGTGGATCCCATAAAAATGATCATTCTGTCAGACTACTGTACTGTGGATGATTCCTAAATTGGACTTTCAAGGTGAATAAACTACAGATGTTTAAGTGTCCAGGAGGTAACCTTATAATGGGTCAATTGCCTTATCCGAAGCAGACCACAGAAGAGGCCAAATTGGTAGACTCAATGTTTGTTACCTCCACACAGTCGTTGATGGTAGATAGACTTGGTGCAAAATTTAAAATTTCTCAAATAAATGATTTGCTGGATGAAAAAACAGAACCTGAAATAAACTGTGGGACTTGGATAGTGTGAGAATACATCCTGATAAACCAAACCCTGAAGAAATAATAACTATGGACTTGTATGATTAGTCTGTGGAATTTAAAGATGGACAGTATTGGATTGGATTACCAGGGAAGCTAAACCATTCGGAGATACCAACAAATTACCAAGCAGTTTAAGTCAGTTAAATTCTCTTCTAAGAAAGTTGAGAGGCAAACCAGAATATCTAACATTATATGATAATATTATAAAGGATCAATTGAAGAATAAATTTTTAGAAGAGGTAGAAGTTCCTGTTAATCAGAAAGATGGACATTATTTACCACATTATGTTTCAAGCAAGGAGTCAGTAACAACTCCCCTAAGGATAGTTTTTAATTATAGTAGTAACGCATCCAAAGGACTAGCTGGCTTGAACGATTGCTTGTACTGTGGACCTACAATAACAGAGAAGTTGGGAAATATTAAGATTTAGAGAGAAACCTTATGCTTACACAGCAGACATCAATAAGGCTTTTCTTAGAATAGGAGTGATAGAAGAGGATAGGAGATTTACAAAATTTCTCTGGCCTCAGAACCCTCAAAATAAGGATAGTCCTTTGAAAAGTTACTGTGTCCGATTGGTGATCTTTGGCTCTTGTGCTAGTCCTTTTGTACAATGCAATACTTTGAAGCATCATTATGAGAATGCCAATGCCCAGAAAGAGGTCAGGCCTTCTATATGGATAACTTACAAGGTGTTCCTGATACAGAGGCTGAAGCATTAAAGGCTTATGATGTAGCCAGTTCCGAATGTGAGAAGGCAAATTTGCCGTTGCAGAGCTGGAATACAAATTCACTGCTTTTAGGGAATAGAATACAAGAGGACTATCGTAATATTGGCACTCCCCAAACTCAAAATGTGTTGGGTCTTAACTGGGATACAGGGGTTGGTGAAATAAGTTTAAAACCAATTAACTTCTCTGACGTAGCACTCCTTAAGAGGTGCTTGTTAAGTCAGGTCTCTGGATGTTATTTGATCCATTAGGATTGGTCAGTCCTATAGTTATTAGAAGCTAATATTTAGTGCAAGAGGCTTAGAGAGAAAGGTTGGACTGGGTCACTGAATAAGGTGAAACGTATGTTGAGGAATGGGAACAGATTAGAAAGGAATTTGAACATTCATAAAGCATAAGTATTATCAGGTAAATAAACAGCAACGAGCAGTCACATTTGCATGTATTTTTTGATGTTTCTCAAAAGGAATATGGGGCAGTAACTAATTGTGTAGTAAGAATGATTATGTCCGAGGCCAGAATCGCACCAAATAAAGAACCCTAACTGAAATGGAATCTCATATACTAAAGCAGTAGCCGTATATGTGTGTGTGTGTATGTGTGTGTATTTTGGGAAGCCGAAATTACACATTAAAATTGCACCAAAATTGGCACAAAAATAACAAAAAAATCGCTGATGTGAGAAAACTTAGACCTTCACGGTTGAAAACTTTTATGATATTTAATGAGCGATCAAATTGTGACCAAAAAAACACCGCTTCTGGCGTGAGTGCATGAAATTAGGGTTGCGTTCACTGTAGAGTTTTTGATGTTCACCGTAGAGTTTTTGATGGTTTTATATCTAATATACTACAGCAGTAGCCGTGTGTGTGTGTGTGTGTGTGTGTGTGTGTGTGTTTTGAGCAGCCAAAACTACACATTCAAATCGCACCAAAATTGGCACAAGAATCGCAAAAAATTTGCTGATGTGAAAAAACTTGGTCCCATCATGACTGAAAAACTTTTACTCTATTTATTGAGCGATAAAATTTTGACTAAAAAACGCAACTCCCGGCGCACGGTCAATTGCTGTGGCCGAGTGGTTAATATCTCGGACTTGCGTGCGGACAACTTGGTTCCATTCCCGAAGCTACAAATAAGAGGATTAGCAAAAAAAATCCAAGTGACAACGTTAGACTAGAACAGCACATAAACGGACCATCATGGGCCCTTCGATGTCGCCTTGATGACCGATAGTGTCAAAGTTAGACTAGAACAGCACATAAACTTGACTCGAATTACCTGAATTGATCACAACACGTGCGTGAAGTGTGAGGAAACGAGTGCGAAGCACGAGAAAGCGAGCATGCAGCGCGAGAGCCCTCGCAGGAGCAAGTGCGAGAGGGCCTGAGGGGCCCATGAGCACTTGTTGGCTTGTATAGAAGTAGGAACTAAATTGACCAGGTATTTAACACTAACCTTGACACTCAGTTTGAGGATAGTTTATATCGACTGACACTGAGACATGTCTTTACTGGATAGGAAAGGTAGACAGTAAAATTCCTTTTACCTGCAACAGAGTGAAGACATTAAAAGCACTGTCTTCCAAATTTTAGTTTATGCACGTATCCTCCAATCAATACCCAGCTGATTTTCTCTCGAGAGGCTTGACAGTAAAGAGGTTAATCCAAGATGACTTGTGGTTTAAAGGTCTGAAATGATTACTTGTTAAAGAACAGCCTGAGCAGAAACAGTATAATATTATTGAGGTTAGTGTTGTAAACGTGGATCCCATAGTACCTTAGCCAGTTGTGATAGACATCAGTGGATTTTCATCAATAAGACAACTAATTAATCCTACGTTTTTAAAGTAAGAAAGTAGGATTTTAGGAGTTTGACCCCATGGATTATTGGGTGAAAAGGTTGCAAAGGAAATATTATGGAGAGATGTTTGACAGTTTATGCCAAGGCACTAGCAGCAATAATAAGCTGAGATGAAATTCAGGATTATTCTTAGTCGGAAAGGTTCTAATTAGATGCCGTGGCCGGTTGATAAAGGGTGATTGCACCTCCAAACAAGACATCCTAAATTGTTACCAAAGATTTATTATTTTATACCATTAATTGCTAAGGAAGCCCATGAGTTAACTCTTCACGGACGTGTGCCGCAGACCTTGGCCTGAGTCCGAAAAAGATATTTGATTCCTACTGTAGGGGTAGACAGGTTGTGGAATAATGTCTCAAGAAGTGCATTATGTGTAGGAGGTATGAACAACGACCATTTGACTATACAGGGCCACTTGCTTTATGAAAGGATAGGGTAAATGTAAGTAGGCCCTTCAAAGTAACTGGAGTTAATTTCACAGTGGTTATGACTGTTACGGGCGAGGAACTCCCCATAAGGTGTATATGTGTTTGTTTACTTGCACTTACACAAGGGTAGCCCATCTAGAAATGGCAAAAGATTCAAGTTCATAGATATTAATGATTGTATTCAGATGATTTGCTGCTAGACGGTCTTGTCCTAGTAAGTTAATGACAACAGAACCATTTCCTTAAGAGCATTAAATTTAACTTTAAGTATACTGAATAACCTAAACGTTAAGTCAACCCTGGGAATCTGCAACTGTACAGGGCAATTCATAGCTCCTAGAGCCCCATGACAAACCAGGTTCACAAAATGATTGATTAGTATCGTTAAGAACAGCCTAAAGAAAACGTTACATGGAACCAAGATCACTGGAGAGGAGTTAAGGACTGTAATAACTGATATTGAGGCTAGAATTAATGACAGACCTTTAACCTCTCTGGATAACAATTGTGTCTTAATTAAAGCATTGACACCGGCTCAGATGTTGTATGGCAGAAGGCTCTTTCAGGTGCCTTGTGTTCACATCGAGGAGGAAGTAGATGATCCCACCATAGAGGAGAATGACCTAGAGCAACATCTCCATCAAGGCTATCAACATCTGAAAAGGGTGTTGGACACTATAAATGGGCATTGGAAGGAGAATTCTCTATTAAACCTAAAAGAAAGATACAGTATTATGGTGCTCAAGCTGCCAGTAACAAGTCCTTAATAAAAATAGGACATGTGGTCTCAGTGAAAACTGACCAACCTAGATCCCAGTGGCCGCTTGCTATGGTTGTTTCCACATATCCAGATCCGGAATGGGTGCTGAGACACATCAAGATTAAATGTAGAGGACATGTCAGCACAAAAACCATCGACAAATATTGGTACCTCGAGTTAATGGCTAGTCCTGATACTGTGAATGGTAAAGAACAATTGGGTCAAGATGCGTGACCCACAAGGGCCACAATACAAGATTCTCGAGACATATGGAGAGATCTTCTTGCAAGGGGTCATATTACATGATACAGCCTATCATTTTTCGCCCGGCCACAATCTGTGGAAACTATTTCCCTGAGGAAATAACCTGTGTGTAGCGGTATATGTGCACTTTTTAATATAGTCCTGCTTGTTGAAAAGACAGGAATTTACCAGAGAATGTTTAGTGGTGCTTCAAAGTAGTTTAATAACCTAGGGATCTGCACTAGTTTTCTGGATAATAGTCTTCATTATTGATAAATCAATTGCTTCTGCATTTAACCTTTTCTGGACAACTAAAATGTTAATATGTGTATAAATTTTCTTATAATTATAGGAATATTCCACGTAAATGACTGCACATGCGTGGTATGATGACATGGAAAATGGAAGAAAGTCTTATATATCTTAGTGTAGATAAAAGTAATACTTGGCTTTAGTTTTTATTTAACCCATGACGTCCGGTGTTTATTTCCGCCAACCCTTCCCTTAGCCATGCAAAATGGAAGAAAGTCTTATATATACCTTATTGTAGATAAAAGTAATACTCGGCTTTAGTTTTTATTTAACCCATGGCGTCCAGTGTTTATTTCCGCCAACCCTTCCCCTAGCCTGTGATTTGTGGAAAATCACCGTTCTATTTAACCACAATATGGATGGAAAGCTGATGACAGGAAGAACTGGAGTTTCCATTTCAACAGCCCCCTGAATACTTACTGACCATCCCCCTTTACTACACTTTTTCAGTGTTTCAGTAACACAAAGAGTAGGACAACATACACTCCAATACAGGTTTCTCTAACTGTCAGCACTAAACTACGTGCACATTACCCACTACACTTCCTATTTAAAAAAAAAAAAAAAAAAAAGCTTCATTGAACCAAGCCTTGGAGTCCCAGGGGGAGGGGGACCATAAATGACCCTACCATCTGCCCCTTTCCTGGTGACTACTTGAGTTGCCTGGAACCACTGCCTGACTCACCTCTTTTTCATTTCTGCAACATTCGCGGCCTTTCCTCTAACTTGCTTTCTGTTGTGGACCACCTCTCCTGATAGCAAACCCTTCTCTTTATTCTCCTACTTTCTCTATATTCATTTCAAAGCCAAAGGTGGCTGTTGTGTATATGTACACAACGACTTATCTTGCTCTCATATTCCTGAACGTGATTCTTCTGAGGAACTGAGGAACTTGGAATGTAAGGGGAGCGAATGATGAGGTGAAAGAGAGAGAGATTGTCCAGGTGCTTGAGGGTGAGAAAGTGTATGTATGTGGAATAACTGAAACAAAATGGTGAGGAGAAAGTGTGAGAGAATGGGGGTATGGATGGGGTATATGTGCAGGAGTAGGTGAGAATGAGAGGGCAAAGGAAGGAGTATGTATAGTTGTGAGTAAAAGATGGAAGAGGAGCATAAGACAGTATGGATCAGTTGGGTCAAGGATTGTGTGGGTAAAGTTGAAAGTTGGAATACAAATGTGGGAGATTGTGTGTGTGTATGCACCATCGCAAGATCGTGCTAGAAGAGTGAGAGAAGAGTTCTGGACAAATGTGGAAGTGTGCATGGAAAAGTTTGGAAGGAATGAGAGAGTGTTTTTGATTGGTGATATGAATGGTAAAGTTGGGAATGTGAAGGTGGATGGAATAGTTGGTGAGTGGGGTGTGCCTGCTGAGATAGATGAGAATGGGAGTGCGTTAGTGGACATTTGTGCTGGGAGGGGGTTGGTGATAGCCAATACCCTCTTCAGGCATAAAATGATCCACAGGTATACATGGCGAGTGATGAGAAGGGTGGGTGGTGAACTGAATGAAAGGAAGGCAATGATTGATTATGTGTGTGTGGATGAAAGGATGCGAAGATGTGTAAAGGATGCAAGAGTGTATAGAGGTTGGGGGAGTGGACTTTCTGATCACTACTTGGTGGTGGCCAGAATTAGAATGCAAGTAAGATGGAGGAATAGAAGAAGGGAAAGACGAGAGGAAGGAGTAGTTGCAAGGAGAGTGGAAAGGTTACAAGAGGATGAGAAAAAGGCAGAGTATAAGAGAGAAGTGGAGGAACGATTGGGCAAATATGAATTGGAGCAGATGGGAGACGTGGAAGGTGTGTGTAAGATATTTACAGAAGAAATATGTGCAGCATGTGATGTGGTGTGTGGAAGGAAGAGAAGACGGAGGAGGGTGCAAGGAACAGCGTGGTGGACTGAAGAGGTGAAACAGGCTGTGGCACATAAGAAAGCATACAATGAATGGATGAGAAATAGGGGCGTGGAGAAGTTGAGAGGCGGAAGAGAGAGTTATATGTAGAAAGGAAGAGAGAGGTGAAAAGATTAGTAAGAGAGAGTAAGAAGAGAGTGGATGAGGAATTTGGAAGGAATATGAGTGTAAAGTGGAGGGACTATAAGAAAATGTTCTGGAGAGAGGTGAAAAGAGTAAGACAGGGTGGAAGTGAAGTTAGCAGGGGAGTGAAAGATAAAAATGGTAGATTACTAGTGGAGAAGGGAGAAAAAGTGAGCAGATGGAGAGAACACTTTAAGGAATTGTTGAACGTAGAGGATGGAAGTACTGCGAGTATAAGTGGCTGGGGAATGGCTGGGAGAAGGAGGGAGGTGAGAAGACAGGAAGAAATCAGTAGGATAGTTGTGGAAGCAATGAAGAAAGTTAAATCGGGGAAAGCCCCAGGAATTGATGGAGTGTGTGGTGAAATGCTGAAGATAGGGGGAGAGATAGTAGTAGAATGGATGTGGAAGATGTGTAGATTGGCCTGGGAGGAAGGTAGAGTCCCAGAGGATTGCAAGTCAGGTATAATTATTTCCTTGTACAAAGGAAAAGGGGAAAAAGAAGTGTGTGGTAATCATAGGGGCATTTGTCTTCTTAGTATAATAGGAAAAGTGTATGGTAGGATACTTATAGACAGAGTTAGAGAAAGGACAGAGAAATTAGTTGGAGAAGAACAGGGAGGCTTTAGGAAGGGAAGAGGTTGTGTAGATCAGATATTCATTCTTAGATCTTTAGTGGAAAAGTTTCTAGAGAAGGGAAAGAAGTTGTATGCGGCTTTCATGGATTTGGAGAAAGCATATGACAGGGTGGATAGACAGGGATTGTGGAAAGTGTTAAGAATATATGGAGTAGATGGGAAGTTGTTGAATGCTGTGAAGAGTATGTATGATGGTGCGAAGGCTGCAGTGCGTGTGGATGGTGAACTAAGTGAATTTTTCTCTTTGAAAGTTGGGTTGAAACAGGGATGTGTCATGTCTCCATGGTTGTTCAATCTGTACATGGATGGGGTAATGAAAGAGGTACAAGGTAGGGTAGTGGATGTTGGAGTGGCCCTGGTGAGAGAGGATAGTGGTTGGAAACTCCCTGTACTGTTGTTTGCAGATGATACTGTGTTGTTGAGTGAAGACGAAGGGGAGCTGCAAGGCTTGGTGGATGAGTTTGAGAGAGTGTGTAAGAAACGGAATCTAAATGTGAATGTAGGGAAGAGTAAAGTGATGGTCTTTAAGAGAGGTGAAGTTAGTGAATGTACAGCGAGGTTGGATGGTGAGGAATTGGAAAATGTGAGTACGTTTAAGTACTTGGGTAGTGTGTTGAGTAAGGATGGAGGTTTGGAGGGTGAAGTGCTTGAAAGGGTACAGCAGGGAAGAAAGGTTGCTGGTTCTTTGAAAACAGTGATAAGAAACAGGGAAGTGAGCTTGGAAGTGAAAAAGTTACTACATGACAGTATTGTGATACCAACTCTAACGTACGGAAGTGAAGCTTGGACATTGTTGGAAGGACACAAGTCAAGAGTGAGAGCAGTGGAAATGAGTTATTTAAGAGGAGCCTGTTGAGTCACATGGAGAGATAGGCTGACGAATGAGGATATAAAGGAGCATTGTGGTGTGGATGTGGATGTGATAGGAAGCGTTATGAGGAACACACTGAGGTGGTTTGGCCATGTGGAGAGGATGGAGGGTGAAAGACTGACGAAGAGAGTGTATGTGAGTGAGGTGGAGGGGGGAAGAGGGAGGGAGAGGCCGAGGATGAGATGGAGGGATGGGGTGGAGAGGTATATGAGAGAGGGGGGTGTGAGTTGGGAGCAGGGCAGTGAAATGGCGGGGGACAGGGCGACTTGGAGGCGATTTGTTTGTAGCCACCCCAAACGGGATTGAGGCGTCTGGCAATAGATAGATAGTGTTCAGAGAGTGACCATACACATAAAATTCAATTTTGACTCTTAAACTCCACGTCAGTAAAACAACTTATCAGTGAGAAAAGAGAAACATCAGCTTCAGTACCTGACCACTCATTAGTTGTGCCTGCTGACTTGGTAGACTCTTTCAATGTCTTAATGGAATCAGAAACTTTATTTTCAACAAGATTATTTATCATCACAAATTAGGTCTCTATAGTAATTGTGATATTTCGGTGGATACAGTGGCACTGCTTCTTGCATTAAACGTATGAAACCGATGTCTTCTACATGTGAAAATGGCAAATCATCCATAACTATCATCACTGCAACACAATGATCCAGACCTTGTGCTTTTGATTACTTAGAATCCCATTCTTTTTTTTCTCAAAGCAGCTTTCTAAAGTTAACTATTTTATTTTCTCCAATGGCATCAGAGATGCTTTTCTGTTCATGCTTTCCTTGGTCTCGTCCTCTTTGTTTAGCGTAACATTATTGCTTCTGGATGATAACTACTCAGATGATTTCTGGGACTGGATATTGTTCTGCCTTTTCTGGACTAGTTTTCCTTATTCAGTTTGCACTTTGAAATATCTGTACACATTTTCATAATACTGCCACATTTTGCTTGACGACATCATTATGCTACTGTTCCTGACATCCTTACTTTTCAGTCAGGCTCTGTAATGGCTGCTCTGTATTTGTATTAAGCTATCAACGACAAGGAAAGTGCGAGACACGGCAACACCAGACACACACACGTGCGCAACAAACACCTCAGAGGCTCGGTGCAGTCGGAGGTAAGTGTAACTCAGTTCACACACTGATCTAGCAGTCGTCGTTTTGGGGATATCAGACGCCTCGTGGACGAACTTCGAACGGACCCTGAACACATCAAGTCAGACAGGCATTATCTCTCTCTCTCTCTCTCTCTCTCCCTCTTTAACCTGTTAACCGTGGGGCGTCACTTTCGTGACACTTGGGAGCAAGGGATCATACCACGGGGCATCACTTTTGTGATTCTGTGTTATTTTGAATTCGCCTGGGCTTTCAAGTGGTGGCTTGTATCATCTATCAGTACTACCAGTGTCCAGCTATACTCAGTTCTGCTAATGTCACCTGTACTCCCATTCACTGTTGACAATTTAGCCATTTTTCTCCTGTCCTTGACTCCCCCATCCTTTCCTCCCCTCCATTACCCTCTCCTCCTGCCTGACCAGCTGCGCTGTGCTACACAAATGCTGGACGGATTTCTCCACTCATTTTATCCATTGAAATGTGCCCTTTGCCCTATTCTTATACAAAATAATGTATAAAAGAAAGAGGAAAGGTAATTGATACTGCCATATATCTGGAATGGGCTAATTATCACCTGGCAACACCTCACATACACTCGTTCGCTAATTTTCCCTGTTTATTTCCCCTTGAAATATGCCGTATGACCTGTTCTCATGATAAAAATACATATAAGAAAGGAAGGGAGAAGCCTAAGTGATATTTACATTCACCTGGAACTACCTAATTTCTTATGTATTGTCTAGATTTCATGCCGATCATTTCATAGCGTATATATTAGCAGCTGTCACCACGCTGACATTGGCAGCCCTTCACTGCCCCTAGGCAACAACATTCGGTTTATTGTCGTCTTTCAAGGTGAAAGCACGTCGTATTCACGTCTGCCCAATACCACTGCTTTTTAGCCCCATGCAAACGGCCATGTGACCTCTACCCCTACTAAACCTCGTGTGGAAAGGGGTAAAGGGTTAATTGACTGCTGTGGAACGTGAACTGGCTAATTTATCAATAAAAATGATGGACAGTGACTACGATCTTTCTGGTGACTAAAACAGTACAAGTGAAAATGTAAATAATGTGTGAATAATGTGTAAACAGCAAGTGAAAGCAATGAATGTAAATATATGTGAACAGTGGAAAATAGTTTTATAATTTACTGCAAGTGACAGTGCATAACATAGTGTAAATAAAATAGAAATGTAAATAATGGAAATAAAATAGAGAATGTAAAATAGAAATGTAAATGAGTTGTAATATAAGAATACGAGTACATATACTAGGAGTAATGAAAGTGAAAGTTTCACTCTAGCATGTATGAATACTATGAGTTATGAAAGTGAAAGTGGAAGTGACAGATTCGCTCTCAACGCTAGTATACAGAATGAGAAACTGAATGCCTGGAGTGAAAATAAACTACTAGTACTGAAAGAAACTTATAGATAAATATTGTATATATAAATAAGTGTAATGAAGTACTAGGAATATAAAGTGTGAGTGTGTTTATAAATAATAAATGACAGCTCCGCCTCAGAATACCATCGGGGAACCAGCACTGGAAGAAAGCTCGTATGTGCTTGTAATTTACATTGCTTTCACAGTGTTTTTTTTTTTGGAATATGGATTCCAAACTACTTGAAATTCATAGAATACTGTTTGTAGTTATAATATCAGGCAGTGGTAACCATATTATGGGGTATCGGGAAGTGTAAAGTGGAGACTTCGTTCCCCAACTTCAGAAGTCTCCACAAGTCCTACGGTACTTGACGAAGGCTCAACAAACCTCCCAGGAGAAAGCTGAAGGTATGTGCCATATGCATATTTAATTATAAAATTCTAGGTCTAATAACTGATTTTTAGCAAATATTTGTAGAAAGTCTGTTGGAGCACGAGTATCCTTGCAGGACACTCAAGTCTAACCAAAACAACCCCGTGGTTTAGGGGTTAAGAAATTGTTGAGATTTGGAGTACATTTTCTGGTTATGAGCTGAAAATATGGATATTACCCACTTGTTAATGAGAAATTCTGAAAATCTGTCAGTAGGCAAAAAATCTGGAAAATCCAGACTTTTCTGGGAATCTAGCAACATTGCATGATGTGGCAGCAGCCCTAGCTAGCTTGGCGCAACTGTTTGATTGGTAACACTAGCCTAGAACACTCGCTCAGCTCAGACTTTTACTTCTTTACTTGACTTTCTATAAACCCCTTTTTTTTTTAATTTACCTTATTAATATTTGTAAAATACACGACAATATGCAAATGCAAATGCGAATATTGAAAACTATGCGAATATTGCAAATGCGAAGGCGAAGTGAATATTCAGACCATCACTATTTTATCTATCCATCTTTATACAGACAGATAGATAGATTTATAGTCTAACAGTTATATCTGCAGTATATATATATATATATATATATATATATATATATATA
This sequence comes from Coenobita brevimanus, assembly GCF_032717465.1. Classification (NCBI taxonomy): domain Eukaryota; kingdom Metazoa; phylum Arthropoda; class Malacostraca; order Decapoda; family Coenobitidae; genus Coenobita; species Coenobita brevimanus. The sequence continues at coordinate 15,123,315 of NC_136972.1, forward strand.
TATATATATATATATATATATATATATATATCAACCGTTTGAGGGTCCACTGCAGGACTTGACTATTCCTACCGAAGTGGGGACTCACACTTCTGTGTTTACCTCCTAACTTTTTGCTATTGACAAAGCTATAGACTATGCTCCCAATTCTAGGCATGACTCATTTGTCATATTTTCGGATTCAAAATCAGCCCTTCAGGCAATTGCATCTTGCACTACAGACTCTCACGAGATCCAGGGCCGCATCGTTAATAACTTGCATTCATGCAACAAGTCCTTCTCGTTGATCTGGGTGCCTGGTCATTGTCTTATCTACGGCAATGAGCAGGCTGACTTACTTGCAAAGTCGGCTGTAGAGCTCGAGGAGACTTGGGACGTTGCACGTGATCTACGGTCGAGTCTCTCACTCGGAAAGAAATCAATAAATCTTCTGTGGCAAGGTCAGTGGACCAGACTAAATATTCCAACTTGTAAGCCGCACCTGGGCGACTGGGACATTGCCAACCGTCCCAGCCGCCTTGAAGAAAAAGTACTGGCAAGAATACGGCTCAATGCCACCGCTTTAACTCATATGAAACCATATATGGAACGACCATTCCCACCGCACTGTGACATCTGAGATGCGGTGTTATCTATCAGTCATATCATCCTGCGCTGTCGGTGATTTATTCGTGAACGCGCTTAACTTATAAATTACTGCGGCGCAGCAGACGTCCCCTTCACCCTTTCCACCATACTGGGTGATGGGTACATTGTTATGACAGACAATTTGATGGCTTTCTTGAGAGAGACTGGACTGATCAGAGTGATGTGACTTTTTTACTGTGTGGTTTTGGTTTTTATCGACTCTAAATTTGTATATATTGTCCTCTTAATTAGGGTTGACAGTTGACATATTTGAAATAGTTCCTCCTCCCATTGATCTGTTTCTAATATTGATGTCGTTTACATTAAACCCTGCTCCTCGTCTGACAGTCACAAACTGATGAGTGCAAGTGTGCAATATAAAAAGGTATTGGGCATTTGTAGTCGATGGTGATCTGTTGGGTGAGGTCCTTCACTTATTGTACATACTGTGTAAATACATTCTACCATCTTGTTTAAGTTGTCCTAATTAGGGCCGACAGCTGATGTATATGAAATGTTCCTGACTCGTCTGGTTCTCTTTCATATATTGATGTCTCCTATATTAGGTTGTGCCTCAACTGACAGTCGCCAGGTGATGAGTGCAGGTATGTAATGTAGAAAGGCATTACATATCTGCAGTCGATGGTGTTCTCTTGGTCGAGGTATTTTTACCATCAATGTAGGTCTAGTTATTTGTCTCTTAGGATTTAGTATAGGTTGGCGATTTCTTTGTTAGGTGATTAGTTTTAAGGTCTTTAGATTAGGTATTTTTGTTCATAAATAATGTAAGGTTAAAAATATATAAAAATAAAAAATAATAAAATAATAAAATAAAAATTATTATATATATATATATATATATATATATATATATATATATATATATATATATATATATATATATATATATATATTGTTACGGAACAGAGAAAGATAATGTACACTTTAAGTGAGAATACTAAAAGTCACTACTGTCCCGTAAAGTTCCAGGTTCAAAACAAAAGAGTTAGGTAAAATTACAAGTTAAAGTTTAATGCTCAAACTAACAACAAAACATTCAGGACTCATAAGGATAATGTAATGGCAAAAAAACAGGTTAAATATATGGTTAACTGCAAATAGCCTCTATTAACACGAAATTAGCAAGAGTAAATTTATCTAAGTCAGCCCTGATAAAATGAAAATACACTGGGTAATGCTCAGTTAATGCAAGATAATTTTTTTTTTTTTTTTTTTCATTCATTCATTGCCAGACGCCATGTATCCCAAACGGGGTGGCCAAGGGCTTAGAGTTAATTGTTTTACAGGGAGGGGCACTAATCCTCCACCAACCCCACCTGACAGGTAGGAAGAACATTATGCCAACAGCATCTGGTGTTCCCAGGCAGTCACCCATCCAAATACTAACCAGACCCAACGTTGCTTAACTTCGCTGATCGGACGGGAAGCAGTGTACTCAACGTGGTATGGCCCCATTAATACAATACTCAGAGCCCAAAATTTTTTTTTAGAAAATCAAGTTTTGTGACCTCAACTAAAATGTGAAGTGACATCATTGTCTGTTATTGTACCTTAAATTCAACAAATTCATTACCCACAACATAGTACAGATGTGAAGGAGAATATAGTACTGTACTGTATAACATGAAAAGAGTGGAAATATGATGGTACTGACAGTATTTATCATATCACCATCACATATGAATGCTGGGTGAACACAGTATTTGGTAGGCAGTATATAAATAAATATTATGGGATCACACTCATAAATTCTACAGCTAACACAAGGCGGGAATTAAGGAAACTTACCTAAGGGTCTCTGATGTTTGGAGAGATTTGAATTAAATGGAAAAGGATATACCTGTACCTGGATCTAGCTTGCTTCCTGCATAACAGGAACTATACAGTGGCTTGCAAAAGAAGCAGTGGAAAGTGAAGTTGCCTTGTCTCCAGAATAAATACTATATAACAATGGAATAAAAAGCTTGTTTTAGAATTTAAGGAGATCAACGTCGGCTGGTACCTCCAAACCCTGATGTTGCTCCAGCCCCTCCTCCACCACTGCGGTGGGCTGCTCCACCACTACCCCAACTTCCGCCACCCCATCCTCCACCTCTCCATCCTCCACCACCCCAAGGCCTGTATCCATCATAACCGCGTCTGCCAGTGTTGCCTAGCATGTAGCCCAAGAAACCACCAGTTAATGCCCCTGTCCAAAAGCCTCCAGCTCCACCCCCATTCCCAGCTCCTCCTGCTGCTGCTCGTCGTGTGGCATTCCCACATGAGGCGTCATCTGTGTACTCTGGACGGAACCCAGGAGGAGGTGGAGCAGTGGGGGCATGACCACCTTGACCAAACCACCCATAACCTCCTCCACCACCACCATGTGGGTAGTCATCATTGGTGGTGCTACGTGCATCTTCAGGGGAGTGCCGGGGAGATACACAGGTTATGTAGAATGCTCAACACATCAGACACACAGCACCAAACACGATCATGTCTGCAAACCAAGTATGGCCTGACAGCTTTTCCTTGCCCTTGCTGTAGTAGTCTCCATAGTAGCTGTGATGGCTACTGCCTTCTTCGGTGTAGTCTATGGAGTACCTTAAGCCACATGAGCCCTTCAACACATAGGGGTCCACACGGTAGTTGTACCCTTCACATGACACATCAATCTCTCCAAACCTATAATCTCTAGGCATGTCTGTCTTACATTCCCACTGCACATCACTGCCGTCCCAGCCTCTGTTGTAGCACTGAACCACACGGGGTTGGAAGGCACTACATGGTAAATTATTACAGATACAAAATATTATCAAAAATGACTGACAATAACAACTTTACATAAATTACAAAAACCTTACTAGGCCTAAGAACTAACCTTATGCTACACAGTACAAGAAAAAATGCAACAACAGTTATACTCAAATTACACAGCTGCTAGATGGTTGGAGACTTCCTGAGCACTCACAACAATAACTGTACAGGGGAGGACAGAGATGTGAACAAAATGAGGAGCAGATCTTAGTAGCAATGATGCAGAGACTGAGCTCATTATATAGGGGCCAGCAGAGCCTGATACAACTTGTAAGAAGGACGCGCAAATGAAGCCATGGGGACAAAGAGATGACAATCCCGCTCTGAACAACAGAAATGACGACTTACTCTACTATAACGGTAGAAGGGGGGGACTGAGGCAGAACACGCTCGTGATCAAACAGGCAGCACACTGTACGTTAGAATTACACAAAGGATGATGAAATCATAGGCTATGCAACACCTCCCCACAAAGAAAAAGAAATTAACAAAGGAAATTTCTTATTACTCAAAAACAATCTGTCTAAAGTCTAGATAAGCAATCTGCAATAACATTTTCTTTCCCCTTGACATGTTGTATGTCTAATGAATACTCCTGAAGATGTAGACTCCATCATGTCAATCTCTGATTTTTATCTTTAAACTTACTAAGGAATTTCAGTGGGTTATGATCGGCATAAATGACTATGGGGTCAAAACCAGAACACAAATAAAATGAAAAATGCTGTAAACCCAAAATCAAGGCCAAAAGCTCTTTCTCACTAGTTGAGTAGTTCTTTTGAGGTGGAGTGAACTTCTTACTGTAATAAGATACAGGATGTTCAATACCCTGATCATCCTCTTGCAGCAAAACAGCCCCAGCTCCTGTATCACTTGCATCAACAGCCATCTTAAAAGGCTTAGCAAAATTTGGAGTAGCGAGCACTGGCTGATTTAATAGAATAGCTTTAAGTTTGTTGAAAGAGGATTCACAGTTATCGGTCCAGACAAATTTAACTCCCTTTTTCAGTAGGTCTGTAAGTGGTGATACAAGAATAGAAAAGTTAAGAACAAATCTCCTGTAATAACCTACCATTCCCAAAAATCTTTGTAGCTCTTTCCTACTTTTAGGTCTGGGAAGATCACTTATAACCTGAACCTTAGCTCCTGGTGGTGCAACATGTCCATCACCAATTACATACCCAAGGTACTGAACTTTAGCTTGACCAAACTCACACTTTGATAAATTAGCTACAAGATTAGCCTGAAATAAACGCTCAAGAAATTTACTGACATGGCATAGGTGATCTTTCCAGTTGTCACTGAAGAGTAATACATCATCAATATAAACAACACACCCTGCCAAACCCTCTGTTACAACATTCATGAGCTTCTGAAATGTGGCTGGTGCATTCTTCATACCATATGGCATTACGGAACATGCAAAAGTCTTTCCTAGTGTTACAAAACATGAGATCTCCCTAGCACGTTCAGTCATAGGTACTTGCCAGTATCCCTTTAACAAATCAAACTTACTTATGTACCTAGCCTTTCCGATCTTGTCTATGCAATCTTCCACACGAGGGAGAGGGTAAGTGTCTGTTTTAGTTATCTGATTAACACGTCTGTAGTCAATGCAAAGCCGCTGTGACCCCCCTGGCTTAGGGACTAGAGTGACAGGAGAACTCCACTCGCTCTGACAGGGCTCAATCATCTTGTGGTCCAACAGGTAGCCAAGCTCCTTCTGGATGAGAGGAACTTTCACCGGGTTCACACGGTAAGGAGGCAATTTAATTGGCTTTGCATCTCCAACATCGACATCATGCATCAACACAGTGGTTCTTCCTGGAGTGGCACGGAACACTTGCGGGTACTCCTGCAGTAATGCCGAAAACTCCTGCCTTTCCTCGGGAGGTAGATGAGAAAGCTTAGTCTGGAGATCATTCATGATATCAGGATTCTTCCCCAAACTATCACTCAGGCTCATACTGCATGGGAGAGCTTCACTTGCAGACTCGGGTGGAACAGCTACAGTGCAGACTGGATTATTTTCGTCCCGCCTGTGATACAACTTTAGCATGTTGATGTGACATAGTTGCTTGCTCTTTCTACGATCTGGTGTGGTGATGACATAGTTGACATCACTGAGTTTCTTCTCCACGAAATAAGGACCACTAAACTTGGCTTGAAGAGGTTGCCCATGAACTGATAGCAGAATCAAAACCTGATTTCTTGGCTGAAAGTGGCGTAACCTGGACTTCTTATCATACCAAGTCTTCATCTTCTCCTGAGCAGCTCCTAAATTCTCTCTCGCCAGCTGTAAAGCAGTGGACAGCCGTTCTTTGAACTTCATCACATACTCCAGCAGGTTGACGTCATCTTCCTCCGACAGCCAGCATTCCTTGAGTAACTTAAGGGGTCCTCTTACTTCATGGCCAAACAGTAGTTCAAAAGGTGAGAAGCCCAGTGATTCATTTGGAGATTCTCTTGCGGCAAATACAACAAATGGAAGACCTTTATCCCAGTCTTTCTGATGTTCCAAACAGTATTTCTTGAGCATCGATTTGAGTGTTTGATGATATCTCTCCAACGCTCCTTGGGTCTGGGGATGGTAAGCTGAAGACGTGATCTAGGTGATGCCCAACTCTTTCAGAGACTGCTTGAAAACATTTGACATGAAATTACTTCCTCGGTCTGACTGTACCTCCTTGGGCAGACCAAACTTTGTGAAGAACCCTAGCATTTCCTTAACCACGTTCTTTGCTGAGATATTTCTAAGTGGAATGGTTTCAGGATAACGAGTAGCCATATCAATCAGGGTCAACACATAAGAAAATCCTGAAGAAGTCTTAGGAAGAGGGCCCACAATATCCACCAACACACGGGTGAAAGGCGCCTCAAAAGGAGGAATGGGAACTAGAGGTGCAACCTTTTCGGTCTGATTACACTTCCCCACAAATTGACAGGTGTGACAAGACTTACAATACAAGGAAACATCCCTGAAGATACCTGGCCAGTAGAAGTGTTTCAAAATGAGTACCACAGTCTTCCTCACTCCAAGGTGTCCTGCCAAACTGGAATCATGAGCCACTCTAATGATATCCTGCCTACAAACACGAGGGATGACAACTTGATGTATAACCTCCCATTCACAGTCGGCTGATACTGTTGGGGGTCTCCACTTCCTCATAAGTACTCCTGACTTTATATAATAACAAGTAGAAGCACCAGCTGACTCCTCCTCACTGCAAGCAGAGTTAGCTAGACCTTTCAACTCAGGGTCAGCAACCTGCAACTCAACCAACTCTTGACGAGACAAATTATCAACACCACGGGTTACTGCCTCATCTGGTGAGTGGTCCAAATTAGCAAGAAAAGTGTCAGCTAGGATAACATCATCATCATCATTATCCTCTAAGTCACCAGTAACTTTAGGCTTAGCCCTAGTGACAGCACATGCAGGAAACACATCAGGGACATCACAATCCTGGGCCGCAGCCACTGGCTCACTAGACAACTGAGGAGCTGGACACACTTGACTTCCACCAATATCATTTCCAAGTAAGAAAGTTACACCTGACATTGGGAGTGTCTCAACCAACCCAACCATAACGGAACCATTAACAAAACCAGACTCTAAATTCACTCTGCACAGACGGACAGAGAAGTAATTATTCCCTACACCTTGTAAGATTACAGTTTCATCAGAGGAATTAACATTAGAGCCTAGAACACTGGTCAGCATAAGAGATTGGCAAGCACCTGTGTCACGATATATTTTAACTGATTTCCTGTCATTACTGTCCAGAGGACTGAGAAAACCATCAGACAGGAAATTAGCACATGAACTCTTGAGAGTGTCACCCACGTTACTGCTCAAAAGAGGAGCTCCAACATGAGAATTTAAGTTACCCCTCAAAGCAGGTTCAGTTAACTCAGTTAAAGAATTCTGGGAACTCTCAAGAGTGGACACTAGACCAATTGACTGAATATTTAAAGACTCCTTTTTGTTTACATCACGCTGTCTCCTGAAACATTTCTCCGTAGTATGACCAAGCTTACTACAATAAGTACATTTACTTTTCTGAAATCTAGAGGTGAAGCTGGTATTTACTTCCTGAGAAACATCATCTTTATTCTCTTTCCTGTTACCTGTACTCTGAGTAGAGGCAACGTACTTACTCTCAGCTTTCCTTTTTTCTCTAGAATATCTCTTGTGAGTGAGAACATATTCATCAGCTAAAACTGCAGCATCAGACAAATTATCTATTCTTCTCTCATCAAGATATAGGCTTACATCTTTATAAATGCACCTCTTGAAGTCCTCCAGGAAAATCATCTGCTTAAATTTACCGAAATCAGAATCCACATTCTTAGAATTTAACCACTGCTCTAACAGATCTACTTTGATTTTTGCATACTCAACATGGGATTGCTTATCTTGCTTGTAAGTTGTCCTAAATTTTACTCTATAGGCTTCAGGAACAAGCTCATAGGCCTTAAGAATCAAGCTCTTAACTACATCATAATTATCACATTGATCCTGAGGCAAAGATGCATAAGTTACTTGAGCTTTACCGGTGAGAACAGTTTGAAGGAGTACTGGCCAATACTTTTTGGGCCAATTAAAACCTGTAGCTACCCTCTCAAACAACTGAAAATACTTTGTTAAATCAGATTCATTAAAAGGAGGGACAAGTTTAACATTTTTAGCCACATCAAAATCATCAGAGCTAGATGATCCAGTTCCACCTTGTTTCATGCGATACTCATGGTCTGCCTGAATCCTGGCAAGTTCAATTTGTGCCTGAGCCTGTATCTGTGCCTCCTGAAACCGAGCCTGAGATTCAGCCTCCTTAGCATTTGCTTGAAATTCAGCCTCCTTAACACAAGCCTCCTTAGCCTGAGACTCAGTCTCCTTAGCACGTGCTTGAAATTCAGCTTCCTTCACACGAGCCTCCTGCAGGGCTAGCTGTAACTTAGCTAATTCAATCTGCGTTTGCTCATTTGGAGGAGTTACATTAAACAAGCTTTCATTAATCATGTCAACAATTTGATCTTCAAAATGATGAGAGCGAACAGCAATTCCCAATTGTTGAGCAACAAGCTTAAGCTCATTCTTTGTTCTGTTTTCTACATCACACACTGTTTGCACATTTGACAAAAAATCTTTGGCTTCATCAAGTGTAGTAATAGTAGACATCATGAATAAATCACAGTCACAAAATATCAAGCAATATCCTTATGGTAATATCCTGAATATCCTGATATGAGGTCGCCAAATTTATGTTACGGAACAGAGAAAGATAATGTACACTTTAAGTGAGAATACTAAAAGTCACTACTGTCCCGTAAAGTTCCAGGTTCAAAACAAAAGAGTTAGGTAAAATTACAATTTAAAGTTTAATGCTCAAACTAACAACAAAACATTCAGGACTCATAAGGATAATGTAATGGCAAAAAAACAGGTTAAATATATGGATAACTGCAAATAGCCTCTATTAACACGAAATTAGCATGAGTAAATTTATCTAAGTCAGCCCTGATAAAATGAAAATACACTGGGTAATGCTCAGTTAATGCAAGATAAATTATTACAGATACAAAATATTATCAAAAATGGCTGAGAATAAGAACTTTACATAAATTACAAAAACCTTACTAGGCCTAAGAACTAACCTTATGCTACACAGTACAAGAAAAAATGCAACAACAGTTATACTCAAATTACACAGCTGCTAGATGGTTGGAGACTTCCTGAGCACTCACAACAATAAATGTACAGGGGAGGACAGAGATGTGAACAAAATGAGGAGCAGATCTAAGTGGCAATGATGCAAAGACTGAGCTCATTATATAGGGGCCAGCAGAGCTTGATACAACTTGTAAGAAGGACGCGCAAATGAAGCCATGGGGACAAAGAGTTGACAATCCCGCTCTGAACAACAGAAAGGACGACTTACTCTACTATAACGGTAGAAGGGGGGGACTGAGGCAGAACACGCTCGTGATCAAACAGGCAGCACACTGTACGTTAGAATTACACAAAGGATGATGAAATCATAGGCTATGTAACAATATATATATATATATATATATATATATATATATATATATATATATATATATATATAGACTATCAGATACGATTATGTAAAGCTACAGAACGTGGTGAATGTTTTTGGCGTTTGGATAGAGCTATGATTCCGGGGGCTTGGATGATTAGTGAATGGAAGCGTGGTCCTTTGGATTGGACAAATCTGGGCTGTCTGGACATTGCTACTCCTCCCCCGCCCCTCCGGTGGGAAAGGAGGTCAGGATGACGATGATATACACTATATATATATATATATATATATATATATATATATATATATATATATATATATATATATATATATATGTATATATATATATATATATATATATATATATATATATATATATATATATATATATATATATATATATATATATATATATATATCACACACACACAGAAAGAGAGAGAAAGGGAATACTGTACTTACGTGAACTGAGTAATTGTTGCGTTTCCTTTCCTTCCCGTCCTTGCATTCTTAGTATTTGTCTCCCTCCCCTCGCACCCATTTTTTCAGTTTCACATCTTGCCTTCATCACTGTCTTTTTTTTCCCTCTTCACCTCACTTGTCGTGTACGTTGTTCTCTTTCTCTTTTCTCCTTTCTTGTTTTCTTTGTCTCTTAATCCTTACACTTACCTATTCTTCTCTCTCTCTCTCTCTCTCTCTCTCTCTCTCTCTCTCTCTCCTGCGTTTTCATTGATTCCTTCCCTCCCTTCCTGCGAGTCTTAATTTCTCCCTACCCCCATTTCCCTTATTCTACCGTGTTTAACACCCTCCCTCCCGAGGTTTTCTTCCTCCCTTCCGAGGTTTTGCTTCCTCCCTCCCTTCCTCAATCACGTTTTGTGTTCATCCACTTTCACTCTGGAGGGGAAGCTCACTTACTTGTTGTTGGGATTGAGTCCCTTGGCAGTGTGACATTACTATCTTAAAGCCGCAGAATCAGAAAATTAAAACGGAGTACATGATAGTGTCGGCAAGCCTTTCCTTCACTGTTGTCAATTATAAAACACCAGTGAGGACACGAAATGGTTAAATTAACATCTCACTCTACATAACATAAAATGTTGTGAGGTCTTGATGTCTAGCTTTGCATTCCATCGTGAAGTTTGATATTGATGCCAACACTGCGGGTTTACTTTCTTCACCATGTCAACTAGAATAGAGAAAAACCTTCATTTTCATCGCCTCCAGTAGCACTATTGTATTTCTTTCTAATTAATTTTACTTATTACATCTCAATATATGTACTCTTGTATGTTCTGCATGTGCTAAGGCAACAAAATATATATATATATATATATATATATATATATATATATATATATATATATATATATATATATATATATATATATATATATTCAATATTGCTGTAATGTACCGTACAGTATTAATATATAAACTGGTATGGAACAGGTGCAAGGGGGAGGCTCCTAATCAACGAGGATATGGCTCCTAAACTCTCCATTTCTTCATAGCCTAAAATTGCAATCTCTCCGTCTTGAATGAAAGGTAACCTAGATTTTTTTTTTTTTTTTAATTATGAGTCTTGAAGTGCTACTGAATGGATTTAAAGATATAGTTTTACCATATTCTACCACTGGGCTACGTTAAATAGGCTGCAACAGGAAGAAAATCTTACCAAGTTAGGGTGAAAGAACTATACTTTGAGAGACAATCGTTGTTGCCATCTCTGCAAGTGTTCGGTTGAAGTTGAGTTTTATTTTTCTCAAGGATGCTTAATGTGAACCCTCAAACTGCACGTAGTTTTTCTGAGCTAAAAATATCATGTTGCCAGTCAATAAAAAATTAGAGTAATTGTGAGCAGCCTGAGGGTGAACCTACAGTTATAGTCTTTGAGCACATTAGTGATGTGGGTTTTCCTGAGCCAGGTAAATCGTCTAGGGGGAGTCAGAATAAGGCAAGAAGTTCGTAATTTGCTGCAAAAGAGAAATCGAGATGGTGCATTTTTTATTTGTTCTTTGCATCTGAAATCAATTTTATTCACGACCAGAGAGAATATTTGGACTTGAGGAGTTAAGGGCAGCCTTCACTAACCCTTCACTGCAAGAAATTTATTTAAAACATTTATCAGACAGACTGAATCAAAAATGGCATATATATTGGGTGGTGAAATGCAGTGTATATCATCGGGGTGAAGGGATTAGTAGAGGCTGTCTATATGCCTGTTACCCTGAGGAATAAATTCGTCTGGTACAGCCGGTTTGTTCCCATGCGAGGCAACGTGTCACTTCCACCCCGTGATGACTGACTTGTGGGTGTACAAACTTCGATGAACCTTAGTATAACGTTGAAATGGGTCTCCTTGGTTACTAATCAGATCAACTCTTCATTGTGATTACACTTGGGTTTCAATTGAGCTGAAACGAGTACAGGCCCATTGTCAGATTAGACTGAATGTTCTATATTATTCAGTGATAAATTACAGCCTTCATTAACCCTTTCTAAGTGTTATGGTACTGTATTATATTTTTAGGTTTATTTTCGGCTACATATATTCTCGAATTTTGTGTATCGTGAAGACAGTAATGCTGTAGTTGTTCATTTATGTATTCATTCTTTCATTTAACTACTGTACTTCCATTCCATTCCATTCATACGTCTCGCCACTTTTCTGTCTTTCACTTGATGTTTTCTTCCCTTAGCTCATTGCCAGAATAAGACAACACTACAGCTCGGCATCTGTCGTAACACCCTTTTCATGACTTGCACATACTCAACTATTCATATCTTCAGTGTAATATGATATCGATTTTAGGACAAGTTGAATTAGTTTTGTAGACTATAAATATGAGGTTTTGGGGAGAAGGAGACCAGAAACGAGATGGAGAGAGTACGAGATTATGCAAGGGTAGGATTCTGTCAGGAAGAGGGTACGTTACTGAGGTGGAACAGAAATGCCAGTGGATCAATTTGTTTGGTCACCCATTAAAGCAATTGTGTCATGAAACAGATATTCATATACCGGTTGAGAGATATATTCAAGTCTGCTCTTGAGACATTATGACTGATGTATATGAGTGGTGTAGAGAAACACGAGTCTGAAGAAGCCGCTGTGCGAAACTAGTCAGGAAGAAACTTCTGTCACAGACTCGTGTTTCTCTACACCTCTCATATTGAAGTGTACGTTAGCTTTGCCTCGGCTTCCTACGCCATCAGGTGATATTATGGACCTTATCAGACATTAATTTATAAGTTTTAACCCTATCTTTCCCGGTTACCTGCAGACGATATGGCTCAGATTGTGAGTGACTGCCGGCGGTGGTAGTAGTAGTAGTAGTAGTAGTAGTAGTAGTTGTTGTTGTTGTTGTTGTAGAAACTATAGTTTTACCTGATTATGGGGTTGTCTTTCTCTAGCAGTCCATTATCCTCCAGTGTTAGTGGATAAGGGGGGAGGTGAGGGACATTTGTTTAATCAGGCAGCTCCAGCATCCGGGTATATCTGTGTCCTCACATGAAGGTGTCCCACTCCACCACCAAGTGTGGTAGCGACGGGTTTAGACACAGGCTTCATTAACCCCTTTTGTCACAAGAAGTCTCCCTATAAAGTAAATAAAACTGATATAATAAAGTAAAAGTACGTAATCGTTGTGAGTGGCGTAAATAGTAATTCTGTCCGTATTGCAATGGTCACGCGTTTAAAGGAAAAAAATAAAATATATAATATCAACCCATGGCAAACATGACATTTTTCAACCTTCATTACTACCATCTCTCTCTCTCTCTCTCTCTCTCTCTCTCTCTCTCTCTCTCTCTTTAAGACTTAGAAGAGACATCCTGTTGCGAAGAGATGAACTCAGTACGTAACCCCTCCCCCCAGGTTGAAAAGTTTATCATTTGCAGAGTTAAACTTTTTGGAGCTATTCTGCAAAAAGGAATTGACGACGTGTTGCACTGGAAAGATTATTTACTGTCTATAAAATTTACACATTGCGAAAATCATGCCATCTTCTCTTCCTGTCATTATCTGTGGCGATAGTCTGGGGTAGAACAAATATATCTGATTTTTTTCCCTTCACACACTCCTAGAACATGACTTACATTTGCATTACAGTCAAAATATTATGAAAACTATATACTCCAGTACCCATAGCAAGAGAGTATGGTACAAACTGGTAACTGACTTGACATTAAACTTCCATCTGTTCATCTTGAATGATGAGTAGCAGCAACATACTGTAACAACACAACAATACGAAGGTAGGCGAATGACTCTATTGGAAAGAATGTAAAGCTGTAGTTTTGTCTTTATCTGCAAAAAATTTACGTCAAATAAGCTGCAGAAAGGACGAATACTGGAACCAAGTTAAGGTGAAAAGAGTTATGGTGGTGTTCTGTATGTTCTTTGAGGACTGAAATATTACATATTGTAAAAAAAGAAACTAACAAGTATGTCTCCTGCATGGTGACGTCTTCTATTTTCTGCCACCACAAAACTATTTTCCATCAGTGTGGAATTCCTCCCAATGCCCTTTTCACCCTAACATGAAACGGATCTGCATCTTTTGGAAGCTTAATTCACTTAGCTCAGTGACATAAAAACTCGATGCTATGGCTCTACATCTTTGTAGCACTTCATGAATTTCGCCATATTCTAGTGCTAATTAATTGTTTCATCTCAGCATTAAACAAGAATAGATGACAATTTTAATTCAAGTTAATGTGAAGCAAGTACCGTATCGTACCGAATATTAAATCTCCCCGGTTCGAATAAACTTATCCAAGCTGAATGCAATAATCTGACAATGGTTATGGTTGTACATGGATTAGAACAGGTGATGGTAGCAATTAGCTTGCTGCTGAAGGTCTATAAATCAAAACATAAAGCCTAACGACGTTTAATCCCCAGTACAACAACAACAACAACGATGATGATGATGATGATGATGATGATGATGATGATGATGGGAGTGGGGATGTTGGTACTCTTTTCCATAGTTATAATGATGGATACGAGCTAGCAAGCGCAGCCATGTATACTCTACCATCAGCTAAGAAATGAGTGGCAAGGCCAGGCCCGACGCGACGCGGCCTGACTGATATGGTCTTCGGTGGCTAATAACTTTTCTGTTATGTGAGATAAAGAAGAGCTTCTGTCAGTACGTAGTAGATACTTTCAATAAAATTTGTTTTTAGCTGTATATTTACTCATGAGACCAAAGAAACCCCCTGGAATCCCAGCTTTCCAAGGGAATGTACCGAGGGCTTCAAATGACATGCTCCACTATGAAATCGATTTAAAACATTATGAAAGTGACATATGCGAGGTATGAATTGTTTCTGATTTCCATATGATGATTACGCTCGCGCGCGTACGTGCATGCGTGTGTGTGCGTATGTGTGTGTGTGTGTGTGTGTGTGTGTGTGTGTGTGTGTGTGTGTGTGTGTGTGTGTGTGCGTGTGAAAGAGAGAGAGAGAGAGAGAGAGAGAGAGAGACAGAGAGAGAGACAGAGAGAGAGACAGAGAGACAGACAGACAGACAGACAGACAGAAACGAGAAAGAAAATATGACTCAGTTATTTTTTTTTTTGCTTGTTTTTATGCGAGGAAGAAGGAACCCGCAAAACAGTTCCTTCCAAGGAAATTATATATATATATATATATATATATATATATATATATATATATATATATATATATATATATATATATATATATATATATATATATATATATATATATATATATATATATATATATATATATATATATATATATATATATATATATATATATATATATATATATATATATATATATATATATATATATATATATATATATATATATATATATATATATACACAAAACAGAGCCAAATTCAAGATCCATTCATTTCGAGATCCTTGGACACACTGCATTTGAAAGACTGGAGATCATAGGAAGTAGGAAATACAGACAGAGGGAGACAGTTCCAGAGTTGACCTGTTGCTAAATGAAGGACTGGAAGTAATAGTTAACTCTTGCATTAGAGAGTTGGACAGAAAAGAGATAAGAGTTTGTTCCTAGACGGGTGCTATGCACCCGTCGTAGAGGTGGAGGGATGCAAGGAGACAGCTCAGAGGAACAGTGACCATTGAAGTAGCGACAGAAAAGAGACAAAGAATCAACACTGCGGCGAAGAGACAGAGATTGAAGAGAGTCAGTAAGGGGAGAAGACTTGATGAGACGGAAAGCTTTTGATTCCACCCTATTGAGAAGAGCTGTATGTGGGGAGCCTCCTCACACATGAGAGTTGTACTCTAAACAGGGGCGAATAAAACCCGTCTATAAAGTCAACAACTGTGCAGGGGTAAAGAAGGCACAGAATCGGCTCAGCACACCCAATCACTTGGAAGCAGCTTTTACCAGAGATGCAATATGATCTTTCCAAGATAAGTCCCGAGTGAATGAAACCCTAAGCATTCTTCAAGGACGATGCAGGTTTGAGCTGGATATTATGAAATAGTAGTGGGTACTCCTGTGGAAGACTTTGACAGGTTGATGGGTGTAAAAATTGTGTCTTTGATGTATTAAAAACAACAAGATTATTTTTACTCTAGTAAGAGAAACGAGCCAAGTCAGACATCAGGTGTGCCATAGCCTCATCCCTTGCTTGTTGAAGTAACTGCTGAGATGGACGTTACGGAAACCGAATGGGGAAGTGAATAGTGGAATCATCAGTGTACAAGTGGATAGGGTTAGGTGTACAGAGTTGGTGATAGGACAGAGCCCTGAGGAACACCACTGGTAATAGATCTAGGAGAAGAACGATGGTGGTCTACAACAGCAGCTATAGAACAATCAGAAAGGAAACTACATATGAAGGCACAGGTAGAAGGACGGAAACCATAAGAGGGCAGTTTGGAAATTAAAGATTTTATGCCAGCCTCGATTGAAAGCCTTTGGGATGTCAAGTGTAATGACAAAGCATTCGCCAAAGTTCCGAAAGGAGGATGACCAGGAGGCTGATAGGTAGGTGAGAAGATCGCCAATGGAGCGTCCCTGATGGAACCCATACTGCCGATTAGAAAGAAGGTTGTGAGAGGAAAGATCCTTTAAAATTTTTCAGCTAAGAATAGACTCGATAACTTTTGAGACACAGGGTGTTAAAGCAATTGGACAATAGTCAGAGGATTGGGAACGGTCACCCTTCTTTGGGACTGGCTGAATGAGAGTAAACTTCCACCAAGCAGGAGAGGTACTAATTGAAAGACAGAGGTGAAAGAGTTTACCTAGGCAGGATGTAAGCACAGAAGCACATTTCTTAAGGACAACAGGAGAGACTCCATCAGGCCCATATGCCTTGTTAGTATTGAGCCCATTAATGGCAAAAAATGCATCACCTGAAGAAATTTTATTGTTAGCCATGAGGAAGTCAGAGGGAGGAAGTGATGGAGGAACAGCAGTGGTATCATCTAAGGTGGAATTGGAGGAGAAAGTCTGAGCGAACAGATCCGCTTTATCAGTAGAAGACATAGTTACAGAGCCATCAGAGTAGAAAAGAGGAGGGAAGTATGATGAGGTAAAGTTGTTAGAAAGGTTTTTGTCAAGGTGCCAGAAGGGGTGGGAAGAATTCGAGTTGGAAAGTTGAGAGCATTTAGTACGGATTAAATTATTTTTAGCAGAGCGAAGAACAGACTTAGCACAATTCTGGGCAGGAAAATAAAAAAAATGTGATTCAAGGGTGGGTTGGCTCCGGTACCTTTTGTAGGTCCTCTCCTTGTTGCAGACAGCATTAGAACAAGCATGGTTAAACCAAGGCTTTCTTGTATTAGTCAAAGGATATGAGAAAGGAATGTATGCTTCCATGCCCGAGAGAATAACCTCCGCAATGAGCAAGGCACACTCAGATGGCTCCCGGCCGTGGATGCAATAATCATTCCATGGAAAATCAAAGAAGTACTGCCTGAGGGCCTCCCAATCTGCAGCTCCAAAGTGCCACAGATGACGTTTCTTTGGAGGGTCCACAGGCTGTACCAGAGCGATAGGACAGGTAATAAAATTATGATCAGAGGAGCCCAACTGAGAGAAAAGATTAACAGCTTACGCTGAAGGATTAGTTGTAAGGAAGAGATCAAGTATGTTGGAGCTCTCTCCAAGACGGTCAGGGATACGGGTAGGGTGCTGTACAAGCTGCTCTAGGCCATTAAGGACAGAAAAGATGTAAACTTGTTCAACAGGTGTTTCAGTGAAAGGAGAGGAGAGCCAAAGGTGGTGGTGAGCATTGAAATCTCCTAGAATGGAGATTTCAGACAAAGGAGACATGGATAGAATACCTGTATGTTCCATCAAAGAAGTAAGACAGTCAAAGAATTTTTGATAGGCAGCAGATTAAGGGGATAAGTAAACAACGCAGATATATTTAGTCAGAGTATGACAGGAAAGCCGAAGCCAGAGAGTAGAAAATTCAGAAGACTTGAGTTAAGGAACACGAGAGCAAGATAGGTCGTTGCATACATATACACAACAGCCACCTTTGGCTTTAAAATGAGTATAGAGAAAGTAAGAGGATAGAGAAAAGAGTTTGCTGTCAGTTACCTCAGACAACTGAGTCTCAGTAAGTAAAAGAAGGTGAGGTTTAGAGGAGGAGAGGTGGTGTTCAACAGAGAGAAAGCTAGAGGAAAGACCGCGAATGTTGTAGAAATGAAAAAGTGAGTCAGACAGTGGTTCCAGGCAGCTCATAGAGTCATCACCTGGAGAGGGGCAGATGATGGGGGCATTTATGGTCCCCTTCCCCCCCCCCCGGGACTCCGAGGGATGGTTTTGGTGCTCCATTTCTCTTTTTTTTATAATTTTGAAAAGGATGTGTAGTGTCCACTGTGCATGTAGATTGGTGTTGACAGTTAGAGAAACTTGTACTGGAGAGCATGCTGGCCTACTCTGTGTTACTGAAACACTGAAAAAGTTCAGCAAAGGGGGATGGTGAGGAACTAGTCCTGAGGGCTGATAAAACAGGAGCTCCATCTCTCCTTGTCATCAGCTTTCCATCCACCTTGGGAGTACTGCCCTGCTCGACTGGTGCTATAGTCAACTCCTCTATGCTACAGTCTACGATTACCTCACCAGAAATGTTGAAAGTTAACATCAAGATGAAATTACGATGAAAGGCTTATGTACAAACGTTTGCTCGTTTGTCACGTGCCCACAAAGCGCACTTTTCTGGTGTTTGTGATAGTGTGCTGGTCCTGGGAGTGATAGTAGTGGTAGTGGTGGTATTGTGGTAATGAATAAAGAAGATGATCATATTGGTAACGTTAGTGCTGGTCATTTTGCAGCTTAATATCTATAAATCACTTCCGGTAAACTTGAGTCAAATTTAGTCCATCGAGCAGGACATAAAGTTGGCTTTAAGTTAGCCCACCACTCCACTTTCACAGTTCTAACTCCCTCAGCTACCTGCTGATGTCCAAAGTTGCCCTCCTTTCCACTTCCCCTCCTCCTAAACCCTTTTTCTCCTTCACCTTTTCATTATATCCTTCCGGTCCTCTATTCTCTCCCATTCTCTCTCTCTCTCTCTCTCTCTCTCTCTCTCTCTCTCTCTCTCTCTTTCAAAACGGATACACCAAAATATCTTCACTGCTGGCTGTGTTATGTTTGTGGAGTGAGAAACTATATTTTCTCATTACAGACCAAGAGTTTTGTCTCTGTGTGTTTGTCAGTCATCTGCTTCATAAGGGAGCGGGAATATGCGAGCATGTATATTTCTCCTTTTTTTTTTTTTTAAGGTAATTGGGTTCATTATATCATAACTGAAACTTCTAGATACAATCATCTAGTTTTGTAAGCCGAAGTTTTTCTTTTCTCATCTTGTTAGGAGATAGGAACAGTAAGCTTCTTGACGGACAGTGGTAGCGGAAGTGAAATTAGAGACGAAAGTTGGTAGGAGAGTTGTGGCTGGAGGGATGAATGGAAAAATGAGAAAGAAAGGATGGAAAAAAGGACGAAATTAGGGAAATAAATATGCAGGGGGGAGAGAAGAATTAAAAGAAAAGATGGAAGGAAGGATGAAGGGATGGAAAGAAGAAAACAAACAAAAGAAATGAAAGATGGAAGATGCTAGGAATGAAACTGTCTAAAAACAATAATAATAATAAAATAAAGGATGGAAGAAGTAAAAACGGTGCGAGAGAGGTGCCCTTGATCAACTTTCTTGTGTAAAGATATACAGACCATGTATGAGTGCGTACCAAAGAGGGAGGGTGGGGGAGGTAGAAGAAGTGAAGAAGGAAGAAAATTCAACGGGAGGAAGGAAATAGTGTATGGGATAGATGATAAAGCAAGAAAAAGAGAAAGGAATTGAAAAGAAGAATGGACGGATGGAGGCAGAGAGGGAGGGAAGGAAGACTGTCCAGACGTTGAACCAAAATATTGTCTTGTGATCCTGACCTTTGATAAAAGAAAAAAATCACATCATTTCTTCCCAGCCCCACATAGATTATGTTTGCGAATATTTATGCAATTCCGGTCAGGCATTTGCCAGATAATTGGAGATCCAGAACTTTGACCTTAACTCATTAACGTACGTTTGACCTTTGACTATCTAGAAACCGACTTAGTCCCAATTGCTACGCCTTCGGTGTCGTTAGAGAGTGCATGACAAAACAAAGACTGACAGAGGGAATGAATGAAAAAAGCCAGTGCTTGCAAGATGCACATAAGCATAAATCTTGTGTAACGATACAGAGGCCATTCCTCCCACCAACCTTCAAACCCCGATCATTACCAAGACAACACACTTTCTCATGAGGCATTATGGCAAGACAGCGGAGAAGCCAGATTATTCCTACTTGAATAAAATATTATACTTTTGCCTTCTTGTGTTAAATGTTCGCATTTTCTGTCTTCCAGGAGGGAAACTGTATTTTAGGGAGACTCTCCCTCTCTCTAGATAGATAGATAGATAGATAGATAGATGGATAGATGGATGGATAGATTGATAGATAGATAGACAGATATAGATAGATATATGTAGATACATGTATATATATATATATATATATATATATATATATATATATATATATATATATATATATATATATATATATTCGACCATTGCAAGTCACTGATGAACAAAGGGCTTGCCCAGCCTCTTCCACGAATTGTATGACTGAGCCAATTTCTGCCAGGTTATGCCCGCAAACTTCCCCATCCCATCTCTCAACCTCCTGTCTGGCCTTGTTCTGCTACGCTTGTAGTCTCTTGGAGTCCCGTCAATCAGCCTCATGCTCCATCAGTTATCCCTTATTTGTACTCATGACCTTCCCTCCATTTATTTTATACATGTATATATGTATAGGCAGATAGACTTATAGAGCTTATTACTTCAAATGAAATTTGCTACCGGGATAGAAAATGTTCCATTTAATTCCTGCCAATCACTTATCAGATTATACAAAATTACACAGTAATTGAACTATTTGTAATAATGGAAAAGGTTTTAGTGAGAGTTCAGGCTTTTTTTGAATAAAAAAGACCTAGGGTAATCAAATTGGAAGGAAATGTTCTTACAATACTTAGCCAATGAAGTACGTGTATCAGTAATTTTTTTAGCTATAATAACTCAGTTACGAATTATATTTCCATGATTCATGCTATGACCCAAATGTACTATGGGCCACAAAAGTATCGGTGCACAATGTGCTCGAAACATTTGAGACCACAGAACGAAGATCACTGAAGTCCAGTCAGTCAGCTTCTCGCTCCATCGGTTATCCTTTATTGGTACTCATGACCTGGCCACTTCCGTTTATTTTATACATGTGTATATGTATAGATAGATAGATAGTTAGATAGATAGACGGATAGATGGATTATTACTTCATATTAAATTTTGCTGCCGAGATAATAAATGTTCAGTTTAATTACTACCAATCATCTATCAAAATATACACAATAACACAGTAATGTATTTATTCGTAATAATGGAAAAGTTTCTAGTGACAATTTAGGCTTTTGTTTCATATAAACTACCTACAATGATGTATTATGAACTGGAAGGAATTTAATGTTCTTACACTACTTTGCTGAAGAAAAGTGTATCAGTAGTTTTTTTTTTTTTTTTTTTTTTTCCAATTATAATAACTCAGTTACGAAATATATTCCCATGATCCATGTACTCGTATTGATCCAACTGTACTATGAGTCAAGGTAAAGAGAATGAAAGGTAGTTTCATGGGGGGATGAGGGGGAGCTAAAATGCGTCTCGGTCTGCGATGACGTCATAGTTAATACAGACTGCAGCTCATCGTGCTCAACACACGTCAGTCACACACACACCTGCCTGTGGATAGGTACTCCGTTTTCTTTTTTTAGGGGTGGCTATGGCAATACAGATAATTTTGTGAACATGCCAACAATTTGTATAGTTCGTGGATGCAAATCCATTCATGTGAAAGGTGACAAGTGAATACATTTTCATGCACTGCCGAAAGATGAAGAACTTAGAAAAAAATGGATTGAATTATGTGACACAAAGAAAAATCGGTCATCTGGTTTTGTATGCAGCCGTCATTTTGAGAGTACTGCCTTTGAACGCAACCTTAAGTATGAATTGCTTGGTTTACCAGTGCCTCCAGGACAAAGGAAATTCAAGAAAGGAGCAGTGCCTACTCTTCAACTACCGAGTTTTACAAGTAAGTTCCTTTACTGTGTAACAAGTAAAATATGGAGGTCAAGTGTTGCCATTTAACATGTGTGTTTTGTAGAGCAAGAACTTTATTATATGATATTAGTTTTTAATATCAACACAACATTTTTTTTCATTTGTTTTTAATTTTTTAGTATTGTCTTACAACTTGTATATGATACTTTTATGCACCAAGCACTCGCACTTGTGTCATAAAACAAATGTTGTTATTACAGTATCTTCTATCTATATACCTAGGCTGCTTCCCCCAAGGAAAGGGAGCTAGCCGAGACAGGACGACACACTCCCCATTTACTCATCCATTCAAACACGTTCATTCGCATCTTAGCCCCAAGGGGAGAACGGACAGATCCTCACCACACCACACCGCTCAAGGGTCAACTGCGCAATGCAATCAGTGACATCCGCAGCAGGGCCCGACAATAGAGCTGGTTTACCCCTGCCACATCATAACAGACCCATCCCCTTACCCGCATCTGACCTGACTAGCTGATCAGACCAAATGCGGGAGAATATCCCCTCAGGGCTGCGTCATCACTTATTCATTCACAATTTCTCTCCATTTATTTCTGTCACGCACAGCCACTCTTCCTTGCTCAACAGACATCCCTCTCGCATCCAGTGCTCTCTTCACACTGTTCATCCATCCTATTCGTGGTCTTCCTCTCAGCCTTACACCTCTCACATCAGATCTAGTTATCTTTTTCACCAATCGCTCATTATCCATTCTCTCCATATGCCCAAACCATCGCAACACCCTCTGCTCAACTCTACTTATCTCCCGAACAACTCCAGTTCTCCTTCGCACTTCATCATTTCGCACTCGATCCATGCGCGTCACTCCACACATACTCCTCAGACACCTCATTTCCATTACATTCAAACTTTTCCTCTCTGCTACACCCATATTCCATGTTTCAGCCCCATATAATGCAGTCGGTACCACAACACCCTCATACAACCTTCTCTTTACATCCATTCTAAGTGAACGACATCTAAACACTTTTTTAATTCCTCCCAGCACCTTTCCTACTTCATTTATTCTAAACTTCACTTCTGCATCTATTCTTCCATCATCAGCAACATGTGACCCTAGATATTTAAAACACTCTACCTCCTCAAGCAACTCGCCATTCAAAGATATATTCATCCCCCTACCATCTACCAACCTCATACACTTCACTTTACTCTTATCCTCATTTACTTTCAATTTCCTCCTTTCACACACCCTTCCAAACTCCTCTACCAACTGTCTCAATCTCTCCTCTGAATCAGCCACCAGTGCAGTATCATCTGCAAACAGCAGCTGCTTCAGATTCCACTCACCACCATCAACATTCACCAGACTCAGACCTCCACCTAAAACTCTTGCATTCACCTCCCTTACAGCACCATCCATGTAAATATTAAACAACCAAGGCGACATCACACATCCCTGTCGCAGCCCCACTCTCACAGGAAACCAGTCACTCACAGCATTTCCCACTCTTACACACGCTCTACTATTTACATAAAAACTTTTCACCCCTTTTAGTAACCTACCATCAAGTCCATACAATCCTAAAACAGTCCACAAAGCCTCCCTATCAATTCTATCATACGCATTCTCTAAATCCATGAATGCCCAAAACACATCCTTGCCTTTCGCTAAATACTTTTCACACACTTGTCTCACAGCAAAGACCTGATCCACACATCCCATCCCTCTCCTAAAGCCACACTGCTCTTCACCAATCACTCCCTCTGTACCCTCTCTAACTCTCATAATTAACACTCTACCATAAACCTTAACTACAACACTCAACAGACTTATACCCCTAAAGCTAGTACATTCATACTTATCACCCTTGCCTTTATACAACTGGACCACACAAGCACTTGCCCAGTCAATTGGCACCATACCTTTCACAAAGCACACATTCAACAATCTTACTAACCAGTCAACAATGGTCACTCCACCACCTTTCAGGCATTCCACAGCACACCCATCCATACCTGCAGCTTTCCCTGTTTTTATCTCCTTTACTGCCTTCTCCACACATATACCAAACATATACCAAAAGGTATCCAGTCCTCTTTGTGGTTTATGAATTAATATGCATAAAGATGTCTTGTGTACCAATATTGTATAAATGCAACAAGAGAAATTATTAACATTCTTTCTTGTCAATAATTAGGATGAAGAGAGACCCTAGAGTATAAAAACTACTGAAATAATTACGTGTGTAGTTAGGTGTTGCTGAAGTCGATTTCGATATTTAAATAAAGCAAAAGTAAAATATTGAATTGATCCTTAATTGTGACATGCTTATCCAGTTCTCTCTCTCTCTCTCTCTCTCTCTCTCTCTCTCTCTCTCTCTCTCTCTCTCTCATATATATATATATATATATATATATATATATATATATATATATATATATCTATATATATATCATGGGACATTGTAAATGTGTATTTTTTAGATCAAGTGAAGGCTATCTATAACACAACTGTTAAATAAGGAAAATTCAGGATTGAAATATCATGTGCTTTGTGTACCCACTCAGATATATAAATAATGTTCCATGAATTCTGCAGCTTCATCTCAGCCAGCAAGTGACGAGCGGCCAGGGGCAACATAGACACTCCCTCCTGAGGATGAGCCACTTAATCAAGGTGCGTTGACTCCCCCCATCGCTGGACCTACAGGTGTCAAAGGTAAATAATAAACCCTCACAGCATCCCTACGTCAAGTGGGGTTGGTGGAGGATTAGTGCCCCTCCCTGTAAAACAATTAACTCTAAGCCCTTGGCTACCCCGTCCGGGATACATGGCGTCTGGCAATGAATGAATGAATGAATATATCAAGTTAACGATTCGTCCTCCATTTAATCTTTCCATATACACAAACCATGTCAAAGCAGTTTCCTTTACTCAATAATCCAGTGACTTTCGAACACTACATGATAACAAATACACATGTAAGGTTTTATCTTAATAAAATGTTAATTAACTATTGTGTCTTTAATTTTGCAGCTTCCTCTCAGCCAGCAAGTGACGAGCGGCCAGGGACAACACAGACACTCCCTCCTGGGGATGAGCCACATTATCAAGGTGCAGGCGCACCCTCTGTACCCCAGGAAAACAAGTTGCTTAAGTTCATTCAACGCATGTCTTCCTATAATAATGATCTTCATAAAAAAAACTTAGGTCAGTCACTAAAGAGAGAGACTATTTACGTGCCTTAAACATTAAATATCAAGAATTGTTAGTTTCCTTAAGGAATGAATTAGAGAATGTTAAAAGCCAATGCCAACAAGATGTTTCCAAAGCTTTAAGTAGAACTTTTACATCAAATCAGACTCAGTATTTTTTATCATCTAACCACGTAGGAAAGTGGCAGGAAGAGGCCATTAGTAAAGCTCTGACTCTAAGAACCTTAAGTCCTAAAGCCTATCGTTTTTTAAGGGAACAGTGGAAATTTCCTCTGCCTTCTTCTGCCACAATCAGTCGGTGGGTGTCCAAATTTGCTGTGAAGCCGAGAATTTTGTTTTCTGTAATTAACTTTTTGCATCATCAAGCTTCTACTATGTCTGAGTATGAGCGACTATGTGTTCTTCCTTTTGATGAGACTGCAGTTGCTCAGGATTGGTCATATGACATTGGAAATGACACTTTATTTGCCCCAAAACGTAGTGTCCAATGTGCCATGATTAGAGGACTGATAAAGCCATGGAAACAGCTTGTGATATTGGAGGCAAGAATGATAGTACAGTATCCTCCACTGTCCAAAAAGGGGAATTAGAGGAATGCATAAAAACTGAAGACCTAAGGTATGTTGGTGGGTTTATTGCCCACAAATTTCAAATATATTCATACCTTGGAACAAATGTTAAACTTGATGATAGGACCTGGATAGGAGAGGTTTGTAGGAATAAAGGCAAGCTGCTGACACCATCAAATGAATTGTTTGAACAGCTGAAAATAATGGAAAAAATATTTGAATGTTATCATGGGAAGAAATCACTTAGATCTGGAAGGAAATGCATGAAAAACTTAACCAGATTAATATGTAAACATGTTAATTTGCCTGAAGATGTTGTACACTACTTTGTTAGATGCAGATTATATTTTAGAATAAGGATTCTGAATAGAGAGGTTTAGAAGAGTAAAAAATTGAAATCCAAACTAAGAAAGCATGTCAGGTAAGGGATACAAGTATTGTAAATAAAGAATAAGACATTATGTGAATTACTTATATTTTTCCCCTTAACTGATTGCAAGGCAAAAAATGATATTGGTATGTTTTGCTGAATGTAAGCTTGTGAGAGATGCAAGTGTACTATCTCCACCCAACAGTTAAGGTATATAATTAAGGGTTACAAGTAACAGCCGCACTTGAGGTGGGAATCTTAAGTCTCCCTATAGCCTAAAGGGAAATCACAAAGGGAAAAAAATGAAAACATTCTTGCAAAGCCTTCAGGTGTCTCCTCAGGATTGGGCTCCAATTCTGCTTCCAGGTTCTTGTGTAACTTTCAACTCTGGATGTTTTCCATAATCATCTTCCTGCTCAAGCTGTATTTACTTGCTATCCCTTTTGATATATCATCATTATGTAGTTTACCTATTATAATTATAGATCAATGAAACAAAATTTTCGTAATTCTCCTCCAGTCACATGTCCCAGATAATGATGACGTGAGGAATATACATAAGTTGTGAGTGTGTTGAGTAGCGACCCGTGTGAACATTCATAATACAAAAGCATACCATACATACAGATGATTTTCTGTCACGCTCCCGTTTTCTTCCACCACCCCCACCTCTCTCTCTCTCTCTCTCTCTCTCTCTCTCTTATAAACTTTGACGTCACAGAATCTGCGCGGCTCGGGGGTGCTGTACTTACGTCTCAGTATACTCTTCTCTTTATCTTGCTATGAGTCACAAAAGTATCGGTGACCAACATGCTCGAAACATTTGGGACACAGAACGAAGGTCACTGAAATACTGTATTAGTGTCCGACCTACCGCACGTTGGTAGCCACGATGTTGGGAGTTGTCATATATCGCCAACTAGCAATATCCTCTTGCAAACATATAGCTAAATGTTATGTTTATATAAACATTGTTCAGACACAATGAGACGTTGGTAAACACCAGAAGTTGTTCGAATAATTTTGGTAGGCATTGGACCTCCCGTGCACCGATACTTTGTGACTCCACTGTACAGTTGGTGGCATGGTAAGACAAATACTGATACACGTACAGTCAAGCCAAAACAGTATAGTGTTACGTCCGCACCCCACACTGCCACAGGCTCCAACAGCAGTAGTAGGCTACAGTGTAGGAAGGATGTTACCCAGTGAGTTGCTCTTCCTATGGTCAACCTCTCGGTGTACAGCACACAAGATCAGCTGAGGCGAAGATAAACACTGGCTTCTTAAGTTCGCTGTCTTTATTTTCCAAGAAATTAATTACACTTATGTTTTTTAACTTCACTGTTCTCACAAGCACTGGAGCTATTCAAACTTTACTAGCTGCAATTGCATTTAATGCTTGACAACACTTCATTATTTTCACAAGTACCGATGATATACACACTTCAGTAACCCTTCACTGTTCTCACAAGTTCCAAAAATATACAAACTTCACTGCACTGACACTGCACTACACTCAAACTGAACTGAAAACCGACTAAACCCGTTCTAGTCTCTTATCCACCCTTATACAAGGTGTTACTGAACGGCACAGACAAACTTTGAGGATCAGTTGTATGGTGGAAAATAGTATAATATTATTCTATACCCTTTTCACTAGAAATGCCTAATTACGGAGAGAGACGTCTAATAATAAATATAGCGCAACAGAGTAGCCATGACAGCGCTAACCATCAAACACATGACGTAACAGTTGCACTGTGAAATAATACACAGTAGTGGTATCATGAGTACCTATTTCCATGTTCTGAATCATTTTATGCATGTGTGTTACGATATGTTGCTGATATAATACGTTTAGCAGGAATTTACCACGTGCCTGAGCGAACGCAGCGAGAGACAATGTCGATCATTTGCAACACTGTTCACTGATCGTATTACTGAAGGCAAAGTCTGTGTCAGGTGTCCGAACACTGCAGGTTGTCGGTCGATTGGTCATGGAGCATGGTTGAGCAGCTGTAGTTTTCATTCAGGTGTTGCTCGTTCAAGTACGATTTTGCACAAATAAATACACATACTGTTGTTCACACACTTGCAATAATACGAACCAAAGACATACAGTCCTTAGACATTCGAGCGGATTCGACCAGAAACTGAAGCACTGAAACATAAGTCTACCCACACAGAAACTACTTTGAAGGGAATATGCAATAATACAATAACACAGCGTAAACTGGTAAGACGTATCGGGTATGACATGTATATTAAAATTTATGAGTCGGTGTCTATATTAGGGTGTGAGTAAAATTGTGTGAGTGTGTATGGTTGATATAGGGTTGTGATTATAGGGGTGACTGGGGAGGTGTGTGTGTGTGTGTGTGTGTGTGTGTGTGTGTGTGTGTGCTGGGGTTGTTACTATGGGTGTGTGGGGAGGTGGTGTGTATGCGTGTCGGTTTTGGCGTATCATTGTGTGTGTGTGTGTGTGTGTGTGTGTGTGTGTGTGTGTGTGTGCTGGGGTTGTTACTATGGGTGTGTGGGGAGGTGGTGTGTATGTGTGTCGGTCTTGGTGTATCAGAGTGTGTGTGTGTGTGTGTGTGTGTGTGTGTGTGTGTGTGTGTGTTAACGAGATTTGTATCCACACGAGTATATGGTAACGAATGCCAGCAAACTTGGCTAAAGCCTTCTTGATCATTCATATATCAGTGTGCTATGTGCATGTAAGGTTTGATGTATGTGTACATTTTACAATGCACTACACTATCATTCAGCTGATTTAGGTCATAACGTTGAGAATTTTACCTTTAACCAGCATGTTACACGTGTGCACTATTGTAAACGTAACCCACTATCAAGAACGGTAACAATAAAGCAACTCTTATTCACATAACTGGCCGACCTATTTTATCGCGTGTGATAAAGCCTTGAAGCCAGATGATTATTCTGGCTTTTCTTCACTAATGCCAAAACTTCGAGCTGATAACGCAGCACTATTTTATTACAGCTGCAAAATCTGTCCATTGCGTGAGAGCTAAAGATACAATATTCTTCTTTACGTTGTCTTGCTGATCGGATTATCATGGTTCCCCCAGGTTAACAGGATGCAGCAGTACTCGTATATGGAGCTGGCAAATATGCACCTGACCTATGGTTCTGCTCACGGAAATGGTAGGGAAGCTGCCCGTCTTTATGCAGAATGATCCCCCCAGTGGCAGCATCAACATCACACTACAATCCCATCCATAGACAGAAGGCTGAGGGAGACAGGAAACTTTAGGTGCAATCTGTCAGAAACATGACTACAACGCTTTGTTCGCACACCCCAGCTTGAAGAGAGGATCCTTGAGGCAGTTGCAACGAATCCACAAGCAAGCACTCACGGTGTGGCAAGTGATGTGGGGGTCAGTCATTTTACCGTAGGGAATGTACTTCACGAACAGCTCCTTCACCCCTACCACTTACAGAGAGTTCAGCATTTACTCCCAGAGAACTTTCCACGACGCTCAAACTTCGGTGAGTGGTTTCTAACCAAATCCCACTCGATCCAGATTTTTCTAGCATGATGCTGATTTTTCTAGCATGATGCTGTTCACACGCTCAAACTTCTATGAGTGGTTTTTAGACCAAACAGCACTCGCTCCAGATTTTTCTAGCATGATGCTGTTCACAGATGAGGCATCTTTCACAAGAACAGGGATGTTTAACAATCACAACATGCATGCTTGGGATGAGGCCAATCTCCATATTACATGGCGGAGAGGATATCAGCATCGCTTTTCTATAATTGAATAGTGCAGCATAATTAGTGATTGTATCAGAGGTCCACATGTACTTCCTGATCGCCTAAGAGGCCCTATGTATTGTGATTTCTTAGAGCATGATTTACCGTCATTACGGTAAGGCGCAGGAGGATGTGATACATGCACGGCGGTGCACCTTTGCATTTCAGCATGACTGTACGGGAATACCTCGATGTCCAGTATCGCAACAGGTGGAGAGGAAATGGCTGTCCCATTTCCTGGCCAGCACGGTCCCCTGACCTAATTCCCAATGATTTTAACCTGTGGGGCCACTAACATCAGAGTTTATGAAACGTCTGTTGACACCATGGATGAACTACTCCCACGAATACAGGCTACATGCGATCGTGTACATACCTCACCACGTGCATTTGAGCGTGTGCGGCAGTCTATGATTCGGTGATGCCGTGTATGTACTGAAGGTGGAGGAATACAGGTGGAACACCTGTTGTAATATATGTACATGAGTCTGTTTTGGATTGTTAAATTACCCTGATGTCGTACATTATGATACAGTTAACAAAATCATTCCTCAGTGACAGATACTGAGACTGCAAGAAGCACCGACTGTTATTTTTCATAATCATAATCCATTTATTTTGCTACCATACTGAATGTTATGCTGATATCAGAAAGCTTAGAGTTAATGTGGAAATTATAGCATATCTGCATCGGTGACTGGGTCATAACTGTGTGCTGTATACTATACCAAGATTTATTACAATCATTTTAATGGCCATGTAATTAATGTTTTACAGTATTAAATAAACTGTTCAAGGACACAATGTTTCATTTCTTATACACCACCATAAACATTATGTACAGTATTATCATCATTCGACCATACCTATGGACAGTACGCCAATATAACCTAAGTCTACTAATACCAAGTCAGATCACTTCCTTCTAAAACAACTCCAAGCTCACGCAGGGGGCGAAGCATCGGAGTGACGTCGACTGGCTCTGGCATGAAACCCCAGTGTTCAGTTGACTCCTGACCATGAGGGTGAGTGTATACTTGCTCCACTTATCAATGACATATTTTCAGTCCGGAGAAGTGAGGGAAGGGACTGAAATGTGTAAGGGAAAGTGTAGGGGTGTGAGGGAATCTACTGCTATATTATAGGGTTAAACGAGTCCACACTTCTTCCCCTTCTTCATTTTCCCTTATCATAAATGTTTAATTTGAGTCTGCTGTTTAATACATTTTCTGTTATTTAAGCCAGCTGACGACACACAAGCCACGCCTCCCTGCGTGCTGATGGAAAGTGAACCAACTTGGTATTAGTAGACTTAGGATATAACAAGAGGAAAGGGGAGGGGGAGACGGGGTGAAGGAGGAGGCGCCAGTATTTGGATTGGTACAGAGTATCCCTAGGCTCAGCTTAGGACAGCACTCACTGTTTTCAGTTCACGTCCTGCATCTTATCATTGGCTCATTTTTTTTGGATATCATTATAGAATAACGTGATTTTGTTTTTCAATAAGGGATTTATTCTTTAAGTTTGTTGGTGCTGTTTAATAACACCCTGGCTTCTTAAGTTCACTCTAGCAATGGTTGCATTGCTTGAGAAACTTATAGCACAAACTTGAGGCAACAGTTAACAGTTACCAACTAAGAGACATCAAAACATGCCAGATTTTTTTTTACATTACATAACACTATAAATTATTTAGCATCCAAACTTAGATTAAATTTCACATCTTAAAGCAAGAAATCACTTAAATATAACATTATTGAGAAAAAGAGCACACAAAATTAATGCATAAATTACGAAGTAACTACGCTCACAAACAGCAGGCAAACTGGCAACACTGACTCATACTGAAACTACTGTAAACGTCGAGAAACCTCGAGATCCTCCTCGACTACCTAACTGGCAAATCTCGCTTCTTGACACTACCCCCTTCCTAGTTTTTGTTATCCCAACAAAGCTACACAGTATATCCTATACAAACATAAACCTTAATCCTAAAGAAACCTCTAACTATACACAAAATATTCCTTCAACTTATCAGGTCTTCCTCTATTCCATTTCCGATGGCGTCCTTGCTCCTCCACACAGTCCACTTCTCCAGGAATGTCTTGGTCCTCTTCTTGATTCGCTTCTTCTCTTGCGAAACTGTCACCATCCTCTTGCACTTCAGTTCCTTGGTCCTCCTCAACATCCTAGGCTGCAGGAGAGCATGATCCCTCGGAGATGTCCCAGCTATGCTGTCCTGGCCCATGGTACTGCCACAGACGGTTCACGTGTACCATCTTTGGATGAGACTTGCTGCCTCCCCGAATCCAATATGTTACATCTGATTGGTGGTCCAACACAGTGTAAGGCCTGTCCCATGGGCTCTGCAGCTTCAGTGACTGTCCCTTCTTTCGCTGAGGATTGTATAACCAAACTTGTCCACCATCCTGGAAGCTCACCTCACTTGCCTTGGCATCATACTTGCACTTCATCACCTCTCCTGAAAACTTGAGGGCTCCTCACACTTGAAGATGTACCTCAGCCAGCCTTTCCTGAAGGTGCTTCGCATAGCCAGTTGTGTCTGTAGGCAGCTCTTCACCAGGTGGTCTTCCCATTAACAAGTCAACAGGTATGCATAACACATGGCCCAACATCAGTTTTGCAGGAGTGTAGCCGGTAGCCTCATATAGACTCACAGGATGAAGACCGATATGTCATCAGCAATGCAGATAATTTTTGGTCCCATTCTGTTTGTCCAGCTATGCAGTACTTGGCCAGTTTTTGACCTAGGATCCAGTTGAAATTCTCCACCATCCCATCTGCCTGTGGCCTTAGTGGGGTCGTCCTATTCTTCTTGATCCCCAGTAACTTGCAGCATTCACGGAACACAGCAGACTTGAAGTTTCTATTCTGGTCTGAGTGTAACTCATGTGGCATCCCAAAACGACAGAAAAATTGATCAACTAACACCTGAGCAACCATCGCAGCCTTTTCATCACGGATAGCATAGGCTTAGGGTCATTTTGTGAAGTAGTCAGTGACAACACATATATACCGGTTTCCTCTCTCAGTGAGTGGCAGAGGTCCAGCAATGTCCACTATGACTCTTTCCATCAGTGCACCCACTTGGTACTGCTGAAGAGAGACGCAACCACGTTTCTTGGGTCCCTACTTGGCACAACACGCATCACAGACCCAACACCACTCTTCAACATCCTGATGCATGCCAATCCAGTAGAACCTGTGTTGCAGCCGGCTTAGAGTTTTCTTCACTCTCAGGTGCCCACTAGTGATCTGGTTATAGGACTCATCCAAGATCTTGGACCTCATCTTCTTCGGAACCACCAGTTGCCAATGCTTGCAGAGGCCATCGGCTGTCTCCCACTGACGCTCCAGTAATCCGTTGCAATGAAGAAGGTCCCACTGACTCCAGTAGCTCTTGGTCACAGGGCTTAACCTGGAAACTTCTTCCCAAGATGGTTGCACTGTATTCAGCTGCAGCCACTCTAGCAATGGTTGTAAATCTGCATCCTCCCTTTGCATTCTCTACTTTACTGACATCTGGCCCATTTCCAATGCAGCACCCTAGAGGCTAGTAGTAAGCTGCATTGCCCTCTCATAATTCTGCTGCTCTAGCTTGGCATCTACTTCCTCCTCAAGCTTTTGTTCTTCCTTCATTTCCCCCATGAAAGCATCTAGCTGTCCTTGTATCCTCAGTTGTAATTCCCTCTGTTGCTCCTCTGATACCTCTTGATATTGCTCATATCGTCCTTTTTGTTCTTCACATTGTGCCTCTAGTTGTTCCCTATGTGCCCTCAATATTACAGTTCATGCCTGTAATAGTTCTTTGAGTTCTTTCTGTCCTTCAGTAAGTGCCTGTAGTTGGACACTTCGTGCTTCCAATACCTTCATGAAGGTTAGACTCACTGCAGCCCTGAAGAATCCACACTCCTGACACCAGTGTTATGTCCGCACCCCACACTGCCACAGGCTCCAACAGCAGTAGTACAATATAGGAAGGACGTTGCCCACTGAGTTGCTCTTGGTTTGGTCAGCCTTTCGGTGTACAGCACACAAAATCAGCTGAGGCAAAAATAAACACTGGCTTCTTAAATTCACTGTCTTTACTTTCCAAGTAATTACACTTATGTTTTCCAGCTTCATTTCACTGTTCTCATAAGCATTGGAGCTAAACAAACTTTACGAACTTCAATTGCACTTAATGTTTGACAACACTTCACTATTTTTACAAGTACCGATGCTATAGAAACTTCAGTAGCCATTCACTGTTCTTACAAGTACCGAAAATATACAAACTTCACTTCACTGACACTTCACTACACTCAAACTGAACTGAAAACCGACTGAACCCATTCTAATCTCTTATCCATCCTTATATAAGCTTGCATTGCTTGAGAAACTTCTAGCACAGACTTGATGAGGCAACAGTTAACAATTACCAACTAAGAGACATCAAAACATGCCAGAGTTTTCTTACATTACATAACACTGTATATTATTTAGCATACAAACTTACATTAAATTACATAATTTAACAAGCAGTCACATAAGGGGGTATGCGACCCCTGGGGGGGGGGTCATGGGGTCATAAGAATAACATATTATAAAATTCATATAAATATTACAAAACCTATCTCAAAATGTTCCTAAACTATCATTACATATTACCCGACCAGTATTTCCCCTCCGGCACCAAATTTAAATGCCCGGGTGAGAGTTTAAAGAGACAAAGGTTGGAAGCATGTGGAGTAAATGGACCAAGTGTACACAGATAATTAAGGCAAATTTTCACTGAATTCTCGCACCAGATGTGTTGTTTTTATTCTGTGTTCATGATAGCCTTTAGCAACTCTAGCCAAATAAAATGAGCAACCACGCGGCCGTACTCAGTGCGGACGAACGTTCAGAGTGTAAGTACGCTTGTCTATTTCCTGAGTCTGGCTTGCTTTACCAGCTTTGTTATACCGTCCGTGTTGTTTTCACCCTTTGTGTGTTACCACTACATTCATTAAACAAGAAAGTAACAATTGAAGGAACTGAAAGGGAAAAATAAACATACACCACCGCCACAACCATCAGCTGACACTTCCCCACTCCCAGTACCACCGACATCACCACCACAAATCACAACTTCACCACCACACATTTCTACCAGCAGCTCCTCATCTATGACAGCTTCAGGAAGAAACCTGAATATCAGTGCCCAAATGGAACACAGTGAATGTGGAAATCAATGTGAATTCATGCTGGTAGAGAAAAACAGCTTTTTGCAGTGGATAAATTCCTTTGCCCAATGCGAGTGTGGTGAAATGATGACAGTGAAAGTGAAAAGTGAATGTGGAATGGCAAAGATATTTGAAGTAAAATACGAAATGTGCTCTGAAAAAAGTACATGGTGCACTTCTGCTAGTAGAGGGAAAGAAGGATATGAGGTGCATCATAGGGTGGTGGTGCATGCATGCATTGTGGTGATGGATTTGTGGCTGTTGAGAAGTTCTGTAAGGCATTGAATGTGAAGATGAAGCATCATAAAACCTACTATAAGTATCAAAATGTTATTCAAGAAATCAACAAAAGAAAAGGATCAAGGCTATACAGGAAGAAGAGAGAAAGAAGCGAGCAGAAGGTAGGACGTATGAGGCAGGAGGTGCACCATTACATCCTGGACATAATGGTGAGGGATGTCTAATGAGGAAAGAGAAGGCACCCACTGCTGGTTAAAATAAACCTCTTTCCAATGATTTAGGCACTCTGAGGACCCCCAGCAGCGAGGTTTGATTTAAACAAAAAAAAAAAAAGTCAAAGGTGCAAAAACAGATTTTTTGGATGGTGCCACATTTGTGATGCATATTGTAAGTATTCCTACAGTATATAGCACTTATTATTAGAATATTCATACTACTTATTATTAGAATATTTAGATGATTTGTAGCGTACATTATCTCTGTATGTTAATAAGTAAGACATGCAAATATCATTCATATCAGGAAAGAAGTAAGACACACAACCATTTCAAAATTTAAAAGGCCATATCTCCGTGTAATAAATTTTGTCAAAAAAAAAAAAAATCACAGAAATTCGAAAATCAATCAGATTTACTTGGGACTACCAGGGAATATTAGTTTTGATAGGAGCTAGCCACCTATGTTAAGACATTATCGAAAATGTGAAGGATTTAAGTACAGTAGGGGAAGAAAGTCACCAAAAACCCGGATTTTACATTCCGTTCAGCACACA
Organism: Coenobita brevimanus; assembly: GCF_032717465.1. Taxonomy (NCBI): domain Eukaryota; kingdom Metazoa; phylum Arthropoda; class Malacostraca; order Decapoda; family Coenobitidae; genus Coenobita; species Coenobita brevimanus. The sequence goes on from NC_136972.1 coordinate 15,159,646, forward strand.
TGAAATATGACATGGCGTCATTCCATGATGTATGGGAAATTTTTTATAGAACTTTTGCATATTGTGATAAAGATATCAAATGACTATTCGCAGCCAAATAATGAAGAGAATTGGTTGAGTATTAATCCCGGTACGAAATGTAAAGATTCAGTATATGTATATGCGTATATGTATTCATATATGTATATGTATATCGTTCGTGTTCACTCACAGTGTAGGTAATATAAGTGCTTATTCATCTGGGAAGTTTCAAGTCTTAACTCCAAATAGTTTAGATTTTTTTGCCAAGTGTTCTGTCAACCCCATAAATAAAACATTATTGAGAAAAGGAGCACAAAGAAATTAATGCATAACTTACGAAATAACTACGCTTACAAACAGCAGGAAGACTGGCAACACTGACTCGTACCGAAACAACTGTAAACGTCGAGAAACGTCGAGATGCTCCATGACTACCTTACTGGCAAATCTCGCTTCTTAACAGTAGGAAGTATAAGATTTTTAGTTTTGTGATTATGTATTGTTTTGATGCAATGACCCCTAATAATGTGCCTTGTTTCAACTTTATTGCAAGTGATCATGTTATACTTGATTAAGACAGGAGACACTGAGAAGAGTGGGACGTTAATGGTACTGTGTACAGTATTTAATGTCATACCCGTAAGTTGACACCTCGCTATCTTAAATGCTGAGATCTAACAGGAGATTAACACTAGAAGATGGTACAAATTATGATAAAAAGCTAGAGAAAGGATGTAAAGCAGCAGTATTGTCTTATACTGCAATTGAGGTAAGTGAATAAACTACAATGAGACAAAAGTCTGAGCCAAATTAAACGAGTATAACAACATCCCAAAGGCCTCCCAGACAGTACAATTATTACTGATGGCATTTCTATAACAAAAGAAGTTACAATTTGATGAACGAAGTTATAGTGGCCTTGGTAGTTAATTTACTCCTAGAATGTAATAGGACTGCTGCCACAACGACTCCATTAAACTTACCCATATCCTATTCCTGATTTCATGATTTTTTTTTTTTCTCATTTCTTACATTGATCGTTTCGACTACATAACGCCAACTATTACTCTATGGGCATATGTTTTCATCCTCGTCTCCTCTCTTTCATACCCCTTCTTAATTCTTCTCCTACTACATATCTTTCTCTTTCTCACTTTCTCCCCGTTCCTTTTGTTCTCCCTTTAAAGCTTTATGGTATAATTGTCATTACCCCTTTTCCATTTAGTTTCAATTTCTTTCTCATCTTCATTTTTTCCTGTATTTCTTTTCCAATCCCCTTTATAGTCTATCAAGTATTTGCAACTTCGTTTTCTTATTATTATTCAATTTCTCGCTGTTATTTATTCTTTCCATCTGCTTTTCCCTACAATCTTCCTCTTTTTTCTCCTTCACTCTCTTTAATGTTCTCCTTATCTGTTATATTTCCTCATACTTATTTTTTTTCCACTATATTCCACCTTCCGTCTTTCTCTTTCGCCTTTTTTTTTTTCATCATTCCTTATCACCCTTCGTCTTTCCTCCTCCTCTTTTCAGTTTTCTCGCCTGTCTCCGTCTTTCTGCATCTTCCTTTGTCATTCTCACACATGTCCAACTTCATTGTGATATATTTAACATTACCTCAATTTTTTATTCCCTCCTATTTCTATTAACGCCGTCTTCTGCCCACTTTGTCTCATTCACCATCCTCCTCTCTTTTTTTTTCTTTTTTTTTTTTCGTACTCTCTCTCTCTCTCTCTCTCTCTCTCTCGTTTTTTTCTACACTTTCACGTCACACATTTTAGAGGATATTACCACCCATGTTTTCTAAAACTAGGAACTTTTTTTTTTTTTTTCACGTACTCCTACATGTAAGTAAAATTCTTTTCATATTTTTTTTTGTCAGTACGATAATAGCATTTATATCAACATCATCAACAGCAACAGCATCATCATCACCACCTCAAACATCATCATCATTATTATTATTACTATTATTAATACCATTATTATTATTATTATTATTATTATATCTTAGCCATTCCCGAGCGTTTCCAAAAATGTGTTAGATTGTAGAGATTTAGGATAGAATGTTCACGTTGTTCTTGTCGTGGATGGCAGGAGAAAGATAAAGATGAGTCTGGGGTTTGACTGCAGTTTTATTCTCCAGATGAAGTATCTTCACAAGAGCAGTACTGAGCGAGAGTGGTTTATGCTTACTAACTCCGTGCCCTTTCCTCCTGGTTTTCCCACCATGCCTCTTCTTTCTCCTAACCCCTTCTGTCCTGTCTCTCCAATTTTCCCTGTATATGACTGATTGGGTCATGCACGAGGGCATGTGTCAAGGAACTTTCCACGACTGTGGAAGTTTCTCATCCGGTGTCATACTGTGCTGTGTGCGAAATTCCCTATCTAGAATATGCATTGCTGTTTCCTCCAGATCTCTCGAGCTTGGGCACGACTTTCTTCCAACCTTTATAGTACATATTAACAGTATATACATTAATAGCTATTATGTAGTGTGTTATGATATTTTAGTGTCCTGACATCACTCAGTCACGCCCAGCTGATTTACCTTCAACAGCAGGTATTAACAATGTATATACATGCCCTGTCATAACCTATTAATAAATGGTATGCATCACAAAATAGAATAAACACAATAATATTGTAGAACCATACAACACTATATGGAGTAAGTACATAGTAGTAAAAAACTGAACACAGAACATTGCATTGTAGTGATAATGTATACTTATATGCAATTATACAATGGTAATGGTATGGCAGTACCATCCCAAGACTATAGTAAGAATCATTTATAATGTAATGTACCTATTAATATATATATATATATATATATATATATATATATATATATATATCTATGTATATATGAGACATATTAATATTGTTATATAAAATGGATATATGTATATCAGTTTATCATTTATGCATAGTTAGATTAATATTATATAATCCGTTATCCCATAATTTTCCTAGTTTTTTTTTCTTTGTACATATAATTACAATATTTACATAGCATAAACATTTTACTCAGCGGGTCTCACTGGAGTGATTATTGATCCTCCCGTAAATACTTATTCCAAATTTGCACTCCTTCGTTGCATTCTGTGCATAGCCAATAGAAATATACTACATACAATGGAGAAGATTATTAAGACAACTGAAGCTGGGCTATACACATAATATGGATTGAACATACTTATACTTAATTCTTCCCAGGGTTTCATTGTTTGATTGATTAACCCCTCCGTGCACGATGATGCGTTTGTCATCATATGGGTGTGGCTGCGACTATACTCGTTGACACTTTTGGCGTCATTATAGCATAAAAACTTTCGTCAGAGGAAAAGTTTTCGGCCGATCAGCATCATTTTTGGAGGCGTCACAGCTTCCCTGGTCCTCGTCAAAAGTAATGAGTTGGCAACTGTGGGTCCCAATACCAGCAAGAGAGCGGACAGGTTGTTCAGTACCAAATGAGCTGTGAGTGGGGAAGGTACTGCACTGCTCTGTCCCTTTAAATTTCCACTCTTACCTCTGTCCTGGCTGTGCAACACATTTCACAATACCAGTAGTGCTTGCGTATAGTGTTTGGGCACTGTTGTGATTAGATTTGGTGTTTGCAATAGGAAACTTGGTGTTTGTGAAGCAATCTTGGTCATTATCAGCCACTGGCCCAATGAAGATTGTGCTTCTGTTTCTAATCAACTATACTGCCTCTAACCTGCACCAAATGTGAGTATTCAGCTATAATAATAGTGACAGTGAATCATGTAAATAGAGTGTGCATATCTAGTGTAAAAAAAAAAGGTGAAATATGTGCAGTAGCCTAGAGGAAGGCAGGAAACTGTCCTACGGTCACAACACGCCATGGGTGCACCGTAATTTTTTGCATTTTTCTTGAAAACCATGAGGCCTAGGATCAATGTTGTGGGCTCAAATAAAAGTCAATTAAATTCTGCATAGGATGATAAAATAAAAACATGACAATGGCAAAAGAAGTTTTTCACTAGAGCTCCCTGAATAAAAAAATCTGTTGTCCGTCGGAAATGGGTTTTACTTTTTCACTTATTACTCGAACACCATACCTTGTATCAAACTGGGACCTCTGGCATTCGAAAGCTAATAAAATTCTCTTTCCAATGATGTATAACGTGTAGAGATTGATTAGTAAACATTCGACTTCTGATGTTGGAAAGTGAAATGTATGCTCTTGAAAGTTTATTCACACGGCCCTAACGTACGTATTGTGTGTTTTTTTGTGTGTGTGTTTTTGCTTATCATGTTGAAAAAACATCGACAAATAGGAATCTGTGGGTTTTGTGACAAAATAAATATGACTGGGCAGTGAAAATAAGCCGAGAATACACATTTTTGGAGCATGAGGCAGGCAGTGGGGGAGGAGAGAAAAGCTGGCGCGTCATGTCCCATGAAACTTAAAAAAAAACAAAAGTCCATGCAGATCTGCATAGAATCGCCTGAGCTTACGTATATCCAAGGGGTGGTTGAGGTTTATTGCTAACGTAATGCCACTCAGGGATAAGTGAGGTTGTTCATTTTCATCTTAAATGTTAGGACCAACTTGCCTAGCCCCAGGCTCCTATGCTCCTCATGGTGCAATGTTGCATTAGATGATCGATATATATATATATATATATATATATATATATATATATATATATATATGTAGTATGTATAGAGAGAGAGAGAGACAAAGAATTATTGCTTATATACTGCAGTTAGGTTCGATATTAAGTATGAACATACAGTAATCCTTGTTTCATTATCTTTTATTTTCATTGTCAAATTATTGTATATAATTATTTTATTTCATTACCTTATTACCACCACTACTACTACTACTACTACTACTACTACTAGTAGTAGTAGTATGATGATGATGATGATGAAGATTATTATTATTATTATTATTATCATCATCAAGATTTTAACTATTTTTTTTTCTATTTAATATCATCCAAAACTATAAAGGTCCATTTCCCTTCCGATTTCTGTTTATGTTTAGGTTTGATATCAGGCAGTTTTGTGTGTTTACCATAGCTCTGCATAATATTTTCATTGTTTATCTAATTATTCCCTGGACTATTTACTATTTATGTTTTGTCATACTTTTTGCTCGTTTTAGTTTTCTCTTTTTCTGTTTTTATTTTCTAATTTTTCCTTTCCTTTCCTTTCCTTTCCTGTGTGTAGTATTATCATCTTTATTCTTAGTGTGTTATGTCTTATCCAGTTAAGTTCCTTACTACATTCTGTATTTTGTCCAACTATCGTAGAAGTTTCTGACAGGCTCATTCCGTTCCTCCTTCTCCCTTTTTATTCATTACTGTTTTCCCTTCCTAGTTATGTTTTATTTTTGGTCCAGTCAGTTTTCTGTATTCCCTTTGTGCCTCAGTAATGTCATCCAAAAAAGTACAAAATACGCTCTTGTTTAACCCGCCCCGTCCAGTCGACGTATGGGTACGTTGCAACGATTTGCATTTGCCAGTCCCGGCGACGTACCAGTACGTCGTGCAATTGCAATTTGCATAATTTCGACAATTTTCAAAATTCGCGCTTCATTTGCGGTACGTACCCTCGCATGACTTTCCTCTACCTGCCACCAGGCGGGGACACTCGGCAGCCCCGCGCGACCCGCGCTAGCCCACCACTCGTCCACTCACCTGGTAGCCACGGTCCTGCTCAGACATGGCTAAGAGAGGTCTCTCAGACAGCGAAATTCAAGTCGCCCTGGACACCTTTACCGGCGACAGTGATTCCCCACTGGATGACGAGGATATTGACAAGGATTATGTGCAGCCAGAGGAGGAAGAAACCACCAGCAGTGACGAGGAAGTTCCGTCTCCCAGGAAGCGGCAGTACATGACTTACCGTGCTGCTAGAGAGGGGCAGGAGGCAAAGAAGGCACGTGCAATATCCTATCCCTATCCGCAGCGTGATTTGGAACCAGAATTCGAAGACGAGGATGAGGATGGAGCCGTGGGACGTGCTGCCACCTGGTATGGACGGTAGGTGATTACACATCGTGGCCCAGAACGCACGCCACGTCGTGTGAGCAGGTATGGGCCTAGCATTTTGTTTGGGGAGCTAGGAAGTCAAGTGGAGGGAGTGGGGAGTGAAAGGGAAAGTCCAGGGAGGATTAGGGAAAGTGAGAGTGACGTGAGTGAGTCATTGCTCTCCATACGTAGTGTGAGGTGGCGTAGTGGATCACGTGGGCCAGTGCGGGTGCGTTCCTTATCACGTGGGGTTGTGAGGGAGGGGGAAGGTGGGGAGGAACCACTCCAAAGCACGTCTTATGCTCCCCAATATCCCCTAACACGTGGTCGAGCTAGGTTGCGTGAAAGAGCACGTGGTGTTGTAATGGAGGGGGAAGGTGGGGAGGAACCACTCCCCAGCACATCTTATGCTCCCCAATATCCCCTAACACGTGGTCGAGCTAGGGTGCGTGAGAAAGCACGTGGTGTTGTAATGGAGGGGGAAGGTGGGGAGGAACCACTCTCCAGCACGTCTTCTGCTCCCCAATATTCCCCTATTTCATCCCCACAGCCCCCTAATGTTCCTCAAGACCGTAAGGGTAAGGGAAAGGGAAAGGGTAAAGGCAGAGGGAAGAGGAGTGACAGTGGGGAAGCCCTCCACACTCCTTCTCCCCCACCTCCCCAACCAGGATCTCCTCCCCACCCAGACGAAGGCGGTGATGGGGCTGATGGGGACGAGGGATTTGTGTCGTGGGATTGGGAGGATGGGAGCGATTTTTCTCCCCTCATTCACCCCTTCACTGAGCAGGGGCGATCTTGCTGCATTGCACCAGGAATTCACCGTAATTCCACCAGGTTGGATTTTTTCCACCTGTTTTTCAGTGAGGCATTTGTTGATCAGATTGTATACCAAACAAACCTGTTTGCAAGCGCCCAGCGCCTAGAGAGTGAAAGACTGGGAACAAGGAGTAGGCATTCTATGATCTATGATTACCCTGTCTCCCTTCCAGAAATGTTCTTATTTGTTGCCCTGGTCCTTTTGATGGGTATTATAAGAAAGAATAGAATTCCTGCTTACTGGACTAGGGACCCTGTTATGTTTACCCCCATATTTGGTCAAGTGATGAGCCGTAATCGGTTTCAACAAATTCTAAGTCGCCTCCATTTCTATGATGCTCATGACCCTGCAAATGCAAACAACACTGATAAAATGAGGCGAATTAGGTTGGTCTTTGATCACCTCAGGCAAACCTTTCGTTCCTCATTCTATCCCTATAGAGACCTCGTCATAGACGAGAGTCTCGTGTTGTGGAGAGGCAATATTTCATTCAGACAGTATATACCCAGCAAAAGGCACCGTTTTGGGTTCAAGATCTTTGTTATGTGTGACTGTAGGACTGGATACGTGCAAGACATAGTCTTGTACACCGGTGCACAGACAGACATAATAGAAGATCGGAGTATTGGACTGTCGGGAGCAGTGATAAAGACGATGATAGAAGACTACCTTCATCGTGGTCACGTTCTCTACCTCGACAATTGGTACACTAGCCCTCTTCTCGCTCGTTATCTTCACACACATGAAACGGGAGTCTGTGGAACCGTAAAGGTGAACCGGCGTCACATGACCAAGGTAGGGCAGAAACTTGCAAGGAATGAGGTTGTCTTCTTCAAAGCCAACAACATCCTTGCAACAATGTGGAACCACAACAGAGAAGTAAGCCTCTTGTCCACGGTTCACCGCCCCTTGATGCACCGTACTGATTCAGTAGATTACCGTAGCGAGAGCAGGTGTCGTGTTTGGAAACCTGGGTGTGTTATGGATTACAATATAAACATGCGCCTCGTGGACCAGTCAGACTCCATGATATCGACGGTAGAGTGTGCCAGGACCACGATGAAGTGGTATAAAAAACTGTTCTTTCACTTGCTAGATATCACTGCTCTGAATTGCCACTACCTTCACGCCATGACCACAGGAGTTCAGGAAACATTTGAAGGGTTTGTGAGGGAGCTCACGAGAGAAATCTTTGTAAAGTATGCTGTTGAAAGGCCCCAACATCGCACCCGCACTGCCCATATTGCCCAAACTCCCCAGAGAATATCCGGCCGCCATTTTCCCACTCCTATCCCTCCCCAGCCAAACAGACCTAGGCCCCAACGCAGGTGTCACGTGTGCAGTAATTCCCAGGTGAGACTCACGACACAGAGGAAGGACACCCGCTATGAGTGCGTGCAGTGTGACGTGGGTCTCTGTATTCACCCATGTTTTAGTGAATATCACACGTTGATGCAATTTTAGTACGGTGTGAATCCGAAAGGACGCTGAAATTATGAGGTAAATGCGACAGACAGACGCTCAGTGAAATTATCAGTCATGTTGATCTCCAAATATTAGTATAAAGTGCATACAGGTAGAACATAAGTGGAAACATTGTATGTAAGTATATAAATCTGCTCTAAGTTGAAACTTACATAGCGAGGGTTTTATGATGCGATATTCTGTCGCTCAGTGCAATAAATACGGCCCGTAATTATATAATTATTATTATGGGAAATTCTTACTGGTATAATATAAGTTCAAATTATTGTAAGTGATGATATATATTCTAAGTCAAATATTCACAGCGTGTGTATAGAGATGCGATTTCCTGACGCTCAGTTGAATGAATAAGGCACGTATTGGTCAAAATAAAAGTCAGCAAGTGATAAAGTGAATAATTAGTATATAAGTGTGTGAATGAATTAGTATATAAGTGTGTGAGTATTATGTGTGTCGAAACATTCCTTGCGAGGGTATTTTCAGGCGATATTCTCACGCTCACTTGAATAAATAATGGCAGTAAGTACGTACAGTGCATTATAGGGGTGTAAACGTGTGTAATGTAAGTGGGAAATTATAAGTGGAGTGAATAAATAAAGTAGATGATGAAACACGAGTGTTTGAGATCGTGGTTGCTACGTGAATATGCGCTAGCATATCGCTAAATGCCCTCGTAATGAATGAAAATAATTGAAAACCTTTACAGTGGTGGAGGAAAGGTTCTATGTAAAGGGGAAAATAATTGGAAAGTGATAAAACAATTTGGTATGTTGAAATACGAGTCATAGCGAGTGCGCTTACTAAGCTGATGTGCGCTATACTTATGCTGCATGTCATCATAATGAATGAAAACATCTGAAAACACTTACAAACAGTTGTAATTGGTAAAATGTCATTGAAACAGAAATATACAAGTAGAAAAAATGATAGGTTGACTCATACCAGACACTTAGCATATAGCATGTTACGACTCGGACCAAACTCGCTATGCTCGTGCGATGGTACAATGCTTATTCTTCATATATATATATATATATATATATATATATATATATATATATATATATATATATATATATATATATATATGTCTGAAATCCATTATATTGTTACTGTTATTGTTTATTAGTTCAAATTCAATAAATATAGAGGTGTTGTGTGTTGTTTCTCCCATTATTCCTTACCATAGAAAACGTAAACGCATATCCAGCCCATTACAGAACACCATGCCTGCGGGGGGGAACCGCGCATGTACGGACCACTTATAGACCGCGGGAACCACTCTCTTTGTGATTTTCCTTCGTTTCTCGACCTAAACGGAAGTTTTAGCATAAAAAATTTTTTTCCAAAAAGGCTCGGGACTGGGGGATGTCATAGGTGCAGAAAACCTCGGGACGTGACGGGTTAAGGATTGCACATTTGAGGAGATTTTTTTTTTCTCTCTCATTTTCGGAAGTGATAACTTTTTTATATTTTTTCCATTATTTACCAGTTCTTCATCGTCTACAGTACCTTTTTTTTTTTCTTCTGTTTTATATTCTTTATTTTTTCTATTCTAGCATCCATCTTCTTTTCTTCTTCTGCTTCTTCTTCTTCCATACAGCTACCACCTTTCTTCCACTATCTAGCCACAATCTTTTTTTTCTTTTCCTTTGCAGCGTCCACATCTTTTTAATTACTTTCCAACCCATGCCATCTTTTTTTGTTTTTTCATTTCTTTCGTTTAGAACCCATTCTTTCCCTTTCTTTTTTCTTTTTCTTTTTTTTTATTTTTTACCATCAGTATTGTCTCCTCTTTTCCACCAATCCTCCCCATTTTTTTTCCCCATCCAGCATCCTTGTCCATCTCCTTTTTTTTTTTTAATTCTAGTTTTCCTATTTCTTTGTTTCCTAGGAAGACAGCTTTTCCACCACCTTCCCCCTGTGGGCAGCCACCTTGTCGTGGTAGTGGGGCTTGCATGCCCCAGTGATCCCATGGATGTAACGACATCTGGCAGGGTCTCCCGTGCGGGTGGGGTTGTGGATGATGGGTCTGACTAAGTGCTGCCCGAAACATAAGTTACCTGTATGGGTCATCGGTGCCGCCTGCCACAGGGGTCACCTTTGTGATGTCCTGAGTTGGATGGTTGGGTGTCTGGGCTGGGGGTGTTGGAGATGGGGGTCTTTGCACTGGAGGGAGTGAACTTTCACATCACAGGGTGTCCTTTTTGGGTCACCCTGTAAGGACGAGGTACCCCGCTCCCATCAGACCGTGCTCCCTGGTAGGTGGTTTCCCTTGGCTCCCGGTGCCATTTTATCTCTCACTAATATACATATGGATACGTCAAACACATCTACAACCACTCGTGTGGTTGGTGATCAGCCACACTAGTCAGCATCACCTGGTCACTCTCTGGCTGACAACCCTGTACCTCCTAGGTTATCTGCCCAAACTGCGAATTCAGATGTCCCTTCTGTCGAGCTGTTACCTGGTGTCTTTGTGAAACACTCTTATACAAAGTACATAGTACTCAAAACAGCTGATGGTACTTCCTTCTGGAACCTGAACTGTTTTCATATTCACAGTGGGCTAGTTCCAGCATGTGGATTTATCCCTAAGGTCTCCTTACAGGGCGATGGTTCTCTATTGCTAGAAGCCAGGAATGAAGAGGAGAGTTCACATATCCAGTCTCTTACTATGGTTGCCGGTTATTCAGTATCTATCTCTTGTCACTTGGTCCTAAATCAGTCCCGTGGGGTTGTGTACTTTCGTACTTGGTCTCATATTCTGATTCTTCCCTCCTGGAAGGGCTGGCTTCTCAGGGAGTTGTAGCAGTACAGAGAATTATGAAGAAAGTCGGTGGGGTTTTAACCCCAATGCCCACTCTTACCTTGATGTTTGATCGCCTTACTTTGCCGGAGGTTGTCACTGCTTCATGGTGGAAACTTAAGGTTAAAACTTGTATTCACCGACCTAGAAGGTGCTATTATTGTCAAAGGTTTGATCATGTTTGCCGTTCTTGCAGGCGGGAAGCATCTGGCCTTCCTAAGATCTTTGGAAATTGTGGTGGAGTTTCTCATGGTATAGTTGATTGTTTTCAACCCTCTAAATGTTTGAACTGTGGAGGAGCTCCTCAAGGGATTGCAGAGTAAACTAGTTTGAGTATGGGAATATTTCTGTCTGAACGAAGGAAAAATTTCCTTTCCTGATGCAAAGGCCAGGTCAAGAGAGAGGTTCTTTCGCCCTGGGGTTACCTTTGCTGCTGCCTTGTCTCTCCCTAAAGCTACCCAGCAGATGCCCCTGCTATCACACAATGCCCCATCAAACTCTTAGGTTCTACTTCCCGGCCTTCTTGGCCAGGGGGTTCCACTGCAGGAGTGCAGCTTGTGAGCGGCTGTGCATCCTCTGGGGAGGTGTCTCCTATCTCTGAGGGTGTCCCCTCTGGGGTGATGCTTCATGCATCTGGGAGTGCCTCTCCCATCCCAGTTCCTCCAGTTTCCCCTGTGACAAACACCCGTGTCAATGCTGCACCTTGCTTTGACACATCCAAAACTCCCGATGTCCCTCCCGTGCATGTTAAGCATCGCTGTGGCTCCTCAGAGTGCTCAGATCAAAACATTGCTACCAAAGATCTCAGCAGTGGAGCCCACTATTCCTCCAGCTCGGGATGCTCAGGGGTTGGGGCGAGTGCAGGCTGGTGATCGTGTTTCGCTGACAACCCAGCCACCACCAGACGGTGATACCCAGGTTGTCGATGCTCCTGCTCAGCTGCATGAGGCCTTGCTCTCTCAGGGTTCCAGTAGTGTGGGATGTGCTGCAGATCGGTCTCCTTCTCGTGGTGGCACTGCCGGCTGTATTGTGGCTAGGGCAGCTTGCAGTGCCCCTGCCAAGCCATCTCTTGCTCCACCACACAAGAAGAGTATTGTCTGGTCCTCATCTTCTTGCTTCAGGTTATCTTCAGCTGGGCGGCACATTATACACCATAACGGTGCCAAGTAGTCCTTTTCTAAGGGCAGTTCTAAGCAGCAATCTAAATCTGGTTGCTTGTCAGGGGCAAAACTGTCTCGTTCCTTAAACTGATTATTCCTTCACTGTGGGTACTATGGCGTTCTCAGCCAGTATACTGCAATGGAATTGTCGAGGGCTGCGTGGTAATTGGGAGGAGCTATGGACACTCTTATTCCCCTCTGTGCGTGTGTCTCCAGGAAACTCTTGTAGGGTTTGCCACTCCTCATGCACCACCTGGGTACAATGCTTTTCCTTCAGCACAAACCCAGGGTCCTGTTAGAGGTAGTGCTGTTATGGTGAGAGCTAACATCCCTCATCAGCCAGCCCGCCTTCAGTCTGGCCTCCAGTGTGTTGTTGTGCGGTTGTATGCCCGCTGCTGGTATACAGTTTGTTCCGTCTATTTACCGCCCAACACAGCAGTCGGAAGGGTGGAACTTGAGAACCTTCTTGGTCAGTTACCTATGCAATTTCTTCTTTGGGGGGGACTTTAATGGTTGCCACCCTTTCTCTGGCGACTCTCTTATTAACCATTGTGGGAGTTCGTTGTCATCCTTATTAGAGGACGAGAAACTTGCCATATTCAATACTGGGGCGTTTACCCATTTTCACCCCCAAACTGGTTCAGCAATTGACCTCTCTGTCTGGTCTCCTGACTATCTCCTAGACTTTACCTGGGAGGTTATGGAAGCTCTCCACAGAAGTGATCATTTTCCCATCCTCCTTACTGCAGCAGCATTTAGTCCCTGTTCCCATCTACTGAGGTGGAGATTGGATAAGGCAGACTGGTCCCTTTCCTCTTCTCTGATTTCTTTTGATGTCTCAGTTGAAGCCTTTCCGCATATTGATGATGCTGTTTCGTTATTTACATCCATTCTGTATTCTGCTGGACTTCAGGCTGTTCTTAAAACCTCTGACACATATCACTATCGGCCTGTCCCATGGTAGAATAAGAGTTGCAGTGCTGCTGTATGTAATAAGAACTTAGCATCCTCCCACTGTCGAAGATGCAGGACTGAGCATTATCTTGTCGGGTTCAGAAGGGTGCGGACTAAGTCTCGTCAGGTACTCAAACAAGCTAAGAGGGACTCTTGGATGGCCTATGTGTCATCTGTAAACTCAAAGACGCCAGTGTCTCAGGTGTGGAAGAGGGTGCGAAAGGTCTCAGGAAAATTCACTCAAGTCAGGTCCCCCGTGCTGATGTCCAATGGTGAGCCTATTGGTGACCCTGCAGCTGTGGCTGAACATCAGCCTTTGCGGTGGTAGTCATAGAGATACTAGCTCACCAATTTTTACCAGACAGCGGGGGATAGAGGAGGCAAGGGTGCTGGACTTCTGTTTAGGGAATGTGGAGTACTACAACCTTCCTTTCTCATATCACGAACTCCAGTCTGCCCTTTCCCTCTGTCATGACACCTCACCACGGCTGGATGATATTCCCTGCGCAATGATTTGACACCTGGATGATGATGCACTGTCTTATCTCCTCAGCCTTTTTTAACAGAATCTGTAGGGAATCTTCTCTTTCCACATCTTGGTGTTAGGCTACTGTCCTGCCATTCCAAAAGCTGGGGAAAGCAGGTTACAGTCCCCTGGAGTATCGGACAATTGTCTTAACATCTTGCTTGTGCAAATTATTTGAGAAAATGATCAACATGTGCCTAATATATTTCCTTGAAAGGAATGAATGTCTCTCTGTGTCAGTCTGGTTTTCGAAAATGTCGCTCAACAACAGATACACTTGTCCATCTTGAGGCTGCAGCATGTGATGCTTTTGCTAGACAGCAGCATCTGGTGTTTGTTTTCTTTGACCTTGAAAAAGCATATGATACTACATGGCGATATGATATCTTCCAACAGCTCCATTTTTTTGGCGTACGTGGCAAGCTACCCCTATTTATATTAAATTTTCTGCGTGACTGTTCATTCAGGGTCAGGGTTGGTTTCACCCTGTCTCCTTCATACTCTCAGGAGGAATGTGTGCCTCAATGAAGTGTCCTCAGTGTGACTCGTTTTGCTATAGCACTGGGCAGTATTGTGTCCTCTATTCCAGAGGGGGTGTTGGCCTCACTGTATGGCGATGATTTGGCTCTATGGTATGCTGCTTCCTGAGTGTCCATGGCTGAACATCACATGCAGCTTGCTCTAGACAGGGTCTCTCGGTGGGCCACCATGCATGGCTTCCATTTCTCCCCAACAAGTGGTCTTGCATTTCTGCAGCTTGGGAGGAGTTCACTCTGACCCAGACCTTCAGTTATATGGCCGCAGGGTGTGATGTGTGGACAAGACAAGGTTTCTTGGCCTTGTTTTTGACAGGAGACTGATGTGGGTACCTCATAGCCATTCATTACGACTATCTTGCCTCCATGCCCTATCTCTCCTACAGACCCTATCTCACTTGTCTTGGGGCGCTGACAGAACCATCCTGCTCTGACTTTACCGTGCCTTAGTAAGGAGCAAATTGGACTATGGGTATGTGGTATACTCTTCTGCTACTGAGGCACGGTTGAAGCCACTAAATTTATTTCATCATCCTGGGATTCATTTGTCAGCTGGGGCTTTCTGGTCTTCCTCGATTGAAAGTCTGTTGATTGATGTGAACTAACTTCCACTGGATCTCCACTGGTAGTCCTTGATGATGCAGTATTGGCACCACCTTCACTGTCTTCCGGCCTCACTGAGCTGTAAGGATTCTCTTAGGTCGCTTTTCTCCCCTTTTATAACACCCACCCTCGCAATCCACACCCTATTTGGGTACAGAGCAAAGGCTGCCATCGGGGAGTTGGGTGTCCAGTCCTCTCCGTTTGCCCGATGCGTGTCCCTCGAGTGGCTCCTTGGCTTCTCCAAGAGGTACAAACATGTGTTTACTTGCAGGAGAGGAAGGCCTCTCTTTCCTCACAGGCAGCTTTGTATTATTTTTAAGAACATGCCTCTGCTCGCAGTGACTCGATCCCCGTAAATACTGATGGCTCTAAATCCTGCATGGGGACAGGCTTTGGTGTCACTTTTCGTGATTTTAGCGATGGTGAGAGTCTCCCTCCTTCTGCATATGTTTTTACTGCTGAACTTACTGCCATTTTAGTCGCGGTTGAATTGATGTTTAGTTTTCCTTCAGCTTCTTTTACAATTTTTAGCGACTCAGCCAGTGCTCTACAAGCTTTGTCTCTTGGCTCCCCATCACATCCCCTAGTCCTGTCTGTCTTGGAGTGGCTTTTCTTATTATGTAGGCGAGGATACTCTTTACAACTGTGTTGGGTCCCTGCACATAAGGGGGCATGGGCAATGAGCATGCAGACTCTGGCTAGAGCTGCTGCCTCTCGCCCTTCCTCTCCTCATTACCGTGTTCCATCCAAGGATTTATGTACTGCCACTGTGGAGGCTGTCCGTTTCTGCTGGCAGAGGAGGTGGGATGCAGCAGGGGTGAACAAACTCCACAGCATTTGTTGGAACCTGGGCGATGGGGGGTACGTGGGGCTGTCCCAACAGTGGGAAACAGCTTTGGTCCATCATCGGATTGGCCACACGAGGCTGACTCATGGTTTTTTAATGGAGAGGGCACCCCCTTCCTATTGTGATGACTGTCTGGTTCCGTTGACTGTGTGGCATCTCCTTGTTGAATGCCCCAGTCTTGGGGACCTTCGTCGGCGGTACCTTTCCGGGTGCCGAGCCAGCAACGGATCATACCTTCTCTCGTTGATGCTTGGGGAAGAGGCCTGTGCTATGAATGGAGGCACCTTTTCCTTTGTGTTAAGTTCTGGCCTTCTCCACAAGCTGTAGGGCTTTACCATGTTTTAGTTTGTGTTTTAATGACAATGTTCTAGTTTTAACCTCTATCTTTCCACCATGTTTTGAGTTTTGGTTGTTTCTTTTATACTGTTAGTTTGTTTTATGCATCGTTTCTCTTTGTTTTTTATCGTTTTTTTCTTATTTATTCTAACTACCTTTTAATGTTTATGTTCGGCGTCTATGACCTCTGCTGTTGCGCCGTCATGTCACATTTTCGTTCATTCATTCATTTACTCATTCCACCTTCTGTATTTTTTCCTCTCCTCTCCAGCATCAACTGATATTTCTTTTCCTTTCCACCACTTACTTCTATTTCTCTTTCCTTTTCAGCATAAACTTCTTTATGTTTTTGTTTTCTTTCCACAAATCCCTTTTTTTTTAATCTTCGTACGATCTTTATTTCCTTTCCATTGCCCCTATTTTTCCATTTCCATGTCCACATATATTTTTCCAGCTTCCTGTCTCATTTTTCATTTCTTTCAGCATTCCATTAATTTATTTATTTCTAATTCCTTTCCGCAACCATCTCAATATTTCTTTCAAGATCTAACAATTCTGTTTCAGTTGCCGGGATTCCTCTCCCTTTTTTCCTCTTTCTATTTCTGCATCTGAGTATTTTCCATTGTCATTTACAGCATCCACTTTTGTTTTTTTCCTTTCCTTCTCAACATCACGTCTATTTCCCTTGTGGTTTTTATTTTTATGTTTTCAATTATCTTCCTGTTTTGATTGTTTTGCAGCGCTTGTCTCATGATTTTCCTCTCCAGCAACAACCTTATCAAAATTCCTTTCCATCATGCATTTCCTTGTCTTTTCATCCCGGACATTACTCTCTGTCTGTCTGTCTGTCTGTCTGTCTCTGTCTCTCTCTCTCTCTCTCTCTCTCTCTCTCTCTCTCTCTCTCTCTCAGGTTTCTTTAACTTACTCTTGGCTGAATAAAATCATCTTGCACAAACAGGAATATTGTACTAGATAATACGCGATTGATGACAGAGGTTATATCTATCTTGCATGAAGTATTCAGCATTTCTATTCAGTAATTAATTTCGTTTATTTACTTCAGCGTTTATTTACTCTATTTTCTCGTTTTGTTACTCTCACCCGCTACACGTAATAGTTCGATTGAGAGCGGATGATGATGATGATGATGATGATAATGATTTTTCCTTATTTTTCTACGAGTATGTCACCCGCAACATGTAATAGTTCGAAACAGATAGGATGATGATGATGATAATGATTTTTCCTTATTTCTACGGGTATGTGTGAGCTAGAACAGACGAATATTTGGGCATCGAAGGTAATCACTTAATTACCGAGAAGATAATACTTGTTCAGTAAGTCCGGTGTTTCAGTATCTTTTCTTTAATTTCAACCAATCGGTAAAAGAACGTATTTTTACCTCGCCCTGACGGAGTCCGACGAGGTATTGTTATTAGTAGTTTCTTTGTTTCTTAATTTCTTTGTTTATTAGCAGCATTATGGAAAAACGGCTAAAAGAAATTACATGAAACATACAGGATATGTGGGTACTGGTCCCCCCGAAAAGTGATTACAATTCGGAGACAATCGAGTGACCCCTGAAAGGTCAAAATAAAAGTCATAGATTTTCAGAAGGCTATAACTTGAAGCCGGTTGAAGATGGAGATATTTACCATCATCAGTATTAAGGAACTCCCATATGGGCTTTCATTTGGCACCAAGACCTGTGACCTTGAATCACCAAACTCAAGGCTACGGATATTCAGGGGACTATAACGCGAAACTGGTTGAAGATAGAAATATATACAACACCATTTCACATAACACTTCAGACAGGTCAACGAAATTCAAGACATGTTATTCCATCTTTTGACATTCCCCTGCACTGAAGTGATGCTGTAACAAAATGGTTTGACAGATGATTTGATCATATAATAATTGACTAAGCACTGAATAAATTGACAGTGACAATACAAGAATGGATAGTGTGTAATGTGTCAACCTGCAGCATGTACAATCTCAAACATTAAGCAGACAGTCGGTGTGGTGTTTAATTCGTTCAATCTCATAACATATGTCAGTCATTTTTGTTAGGTTGTTAGAATAGATATGTGAGAGTGTCACTCGATAAATGTTCTCTCATTCAGTTTTGAGGTATGTCATGTAGGTATACAACTATATCTCAACAAGTTTTTATTTTTGTGAGGAAAAAGGAACCAAAGGCCGCAAGCCCGCAAAATTGTTCCTGCCAAGAGAAAAACAAAATACAAGAGAGAGCCAAATTCAAGATCCGATCATTTCGAGATGCATGGACACACTGCGTTTGAAAGACTGGAGATCACAGGAAGCAGGAAATACAGACAGAGGGAGACAGTTCCAGAGTTGACCTGTTGCATAAATGAAGGACTGGGAGTAACAGTTAATTCTTGCATTAGAGAGTTGGACAGAAAAGAGATGAGAGTTTGCTGCTAGACGGGTGCTACGCGCCCATCGCAGAGATGGAGGAATGCATGCAGACAGTTCAGAGGAGCAGTGACCATTGAATTAGCGATAGAAAAGAGATAAAGATGCAACAGTTCGGCAAAGAGACAGAGGTTGAAGGGGGTCAGTATGAGAAAGAGAGTTATTGAGATGAAAAGCCTTTGACACCACCCTATTGAGAAGAGCTGTATGTGGGGAGCCTCCCCACACATGAGAGTTGTACTCCACACAGGAGCGGGTAAATCCCCTGTATAGAGTCAACAATTGTGCAGGGGTAAAGAAGGAACGGAGTCGGCTTAGCACACCTAATCTCTTGGAAGCAGATTTTATAAAAGATGTTACAAAAGATGTAACATGATCTTTCCAGGATAAGTCCAGAGTAAATGAAACCCCAAGCATGTTCAAGGATGATGCAGGATTTAGCTGAATATTATTAAACATTAGTGGGTATACCTGTGGAAGATTTTGTCGGGTTGATAGGTGTAAAAACTGAGTCTTTGATGCATTAACCCGCCCCATCTCGACGTTTTCTGGGCAGTGGTACGTCCCAGTCCCGACATTTTTGGACCTTTTTTTTTTTGGGCTCAAACATCCGCTTTTGGTGAGAAACATCGAAAATTCATAGAGAAATCGCTCACCTGAGGTTTAAAATACTCGATCTAGGTACGAGTACCTCCTTACCTGACTGGGTTTTCTAACAGGCTGGCACCAAAGAAAACGAGTTCTATGGGAGGGCAACCATTTTATCCACTCATAAACAGTATTTATTTATTTACTTGGTATGAATTTATATATAGTACAAGAGTATATTGGTTTTCATACAATAATATAGGCATTATAAGCATTGTTTCACTCACTAACTCATCACCATTCATGACCTTTTTTTCCCACATTACCTGATCATCATTTCTGACTGTTTCTTCATCTAATGCTATGTAAACTTTGTCCTCCACATTGTCATCGATCGGGGAATCACTCTGGCCCTGAATGTCTTTATTGGCAAGGTCACCTGTAACAGGTGAATTGCTGAGACAATGGCGTGCACGGGGGGGGGGAAAGGTTATGCGGTGTAAGGCATTGTCCCTGCTTGGCATCTTGTAGAGGAATTGAGGAAGGTGTCCCGTGTATACATGCCAAAAATCACTCACAAAAATTGAAAATTGTGCAAATTAGGTACCTTGCAATGTTGCCGCGTTAATTCACGTCCCCGGCATATGAGTGCACATCATGTGAGGACAGTGAATTCACGTCTCCGGGACTCGGCGGGTTAAAAACAACCAGATTATTTTTACCCCAGTCAGAGATACGAGCCAAGTCAGACATTAGGTGTGTCATAGCCTCATTCCTTGTTTGCTGAAGTAACTGTTGAGATGGAAGTTGCGGGAACCAAATGGAAAGGTGAAGGGTGGAGTCATCAGCGTATGAGTGGATAGGGTTAGATGTACAGTTCAAAGGTCATTGATGAATAAAAGGAAGAGAGTTGGTGATAGGACTGAGCCCTGAGAAACACCACTGTTAATAGATCTAGGAGAAGAATGATGGCCGTCTACAACAGCAGCTATCGAACGACCAGAAAGGAAGCTAGAGATGAAGGCACAGATAAAAGGATAGAAACCGTAAGAGGGCAGTTTGGAAATTAAAGATTTTTGCCAGACTCGATCAAAAGCCTTTGATATGTCAAGTGCAATGGCAAAGCTTTTGCCAAAGTCCCGAAAGGAGGATGACCAGGAGTCTGAAAGATAGGTGAGAAGATCGCCAGTGGAGCGTCCCTGACGGAACCCATACTGATGATCAGAAAGAAGGTTGTGATAGGAAAGATGATTTAAATTTTTGCTTTTAAGAACTGACTCGAAAACTTTTTGAGATAATGGATGTTAAAGCAATTGGACGATAGTTAGAGGGTTGGGAATGGTCACCCTTCTTTGGGACTGGCTAAATGAGAACAAACTTCCAGCAAGAAGGAAAGGCACAACTTGATAGATAAAGGCAAAAGAGTTTGCCTAGGCAGGGTGTAAGCACAGAAGCACAGTTCTTGAGAACAACTGGAGGGATTCCATTAGGCCCATAAGCCTTATTAATATCGAAGCCTGTGATGGCAGAAAATACATCAGCTGAAAAAATTTTAATGTCAGCCATGAGGAAGTCAGAGGGGGGAAGTGATGGAGGAACAGCACCGGAATCGTCTGAGGTGGAATTGGAGGAGAAAGTCTAAGCGAAGAGATCCTCTTTATCAGTAGAAGACATAGTTACAGAGCCATCAGAGTAGAGAAGAGGAGGGAAGTATGATGAGGTAAAGTTGTTAGAAAGGTTTTTGTCAAGGTGCCTGAAGGAAAGGGAAGAATTCGAGTTGGAGAGTTGAGAACATTTAGTGCAGATGAAATTATTTTCAGCAGAGCGAACAGACTTAGCACGATTCTGGGCAGAAACATATAAAAGATGTGATTCAAGGGTGGGTTGGCTCCAGTACCTTTTATAGGCCCTCTCCTTGTTGCGGACAGCATTAGAACAAGCGTGATTAAACCAAGGCTTTTTTGCATTAGTCAAAGGATATGAGAAAGGAATGTATGCTTCCATGCCCGAGAGAATAACCTGTGCAATGCGCAAGGCACATTCAGATGGCTCCCGGCCGTTGATGCAATAATCATCCAGGGAAAATCAAAGAAGTACTGCCTGAGGGCCTCCCAATCCGCAGGTCCAAAGTGCCACAGACAACGTTTGTTTGGAGGGTCCACAGGCCGTACTGGAACGATAGGGTAGGTTTAGGTGATAAGGTTGTGATCAGAGGAACCCAACTGAGAGAAAAGATTAACAGAATAAGCAGAAGGATTAGTTGTAAGGAAAAGGTCAAGTATGTTGGAGCTCTCTCCAAGGCAGTCAGGGATACGGGTAGGATGCTGTACATGCAGCTCGAGGTCATTAAGGATAGAAAAGATGTAGGCTTGTTCACCAGGAGGATCTGTGAAAGGAGAAGAGAGCCAAAGGTGGTGGTTAACATTGAAATCTCCTAGAATGGAGATTTCAGAGGAAGGAGAAATGGATAGAATGTGTTCCATCGTAGAAGTAAGGGAGTCAAAGTATGTGAAAAGGTATATTATCAAGATATTAGAAATTTCATATGGATTTTCATTTGGCACCATGACTTTTGAACTTGAATTATCTTGAAAGGTCAGATGCAAGAGTACAGATTTTCAGAGGGTTATAACTTGAAAACGGTTTAAAATATGACAACTGCCTTTGGGCGAGGTTTGTTGTGCCTGGCACCACTTGTTCATTTTGATTTCCTTACCACCAGATTATTTTGATTCAACTTGGGCGAAAGCTGAAATAGGAATGAGATGAATAAACACTACATCAGACTCAGTCGCTTCCTGATATTTTCCTACAAATACAATTACTGAAAGGTATTCTGAGAATCTCTTCATTTTGTGCTGATAATTACCTAAGTGAATTCGGCGACGTTCTTTGTGTTTTTTTTTTTTCTATTCCAAGATAATTTTCTTTAATGAAGGGAGCTCAACATAGGTTACACTGTTTATGCTGTAAAAATGTTTGCTAAGATGAAGAAAATGGTCTACAGGCAGTATAAATTAACCAATAGGGAATAAATAACTGGACTGAAAGGGCTAATATACATATGGACACCACATTCACTTCTTCAGTGATGGGTCAGTGCAACCATTTAAAATTTATGGCGAGAATATTAGAGGAGGTGGTGGCGAAGTGGATGGAGTGGTGGGCTGGTTGATTACAGGTTGCACTGCAGCTTGTTATAGGTAAGTGTTTGTGGATGCGCGTTCGATAATATTATCATGTTCACTGGTCCTTCATTTAGCTGCACCGACACAGCATGAAAACACCCCAACTAGTACCTTAACACTAGATCTGAATGTGCCATATCGTGGCATAGCACACTACGGTGCTCAGTGATGTGTGATGGCTACAAGGTTCATCTCCCTGTTGGTTTGTTGTACGTGGGCAGTTGGACTGCGCGAACGTGCTTCCTAGCCATGTCTGGAGTCGAATCCATGAAAAAAATAGTACACAGTGCTTACTTGCCCATTACAAAAACATGCCATAATATGCCTTGCATATACCCTGGTTACATGGCAAAAATATTCCTGTTATCTGCTCTTCCTGTATAATTCATGTATAATTCTGTAGTACCAGCAGTATATCTATTAACTAGAAACATTATTGGTACCATAAATTAATCATATTCTGCTATGACATATCGTGTTGCAATGTGATATGTCTGACTGAAATATCACAGATAGCCTACGGTGCCAATTACGCCAGTATAGTTTTTTGGGCCTTTGCTTATGTGCTTGTGATTCATTAAAACCCGTGTACCAGTGTGTTCATTTATTAACTAACACATTTGTTTCAGGCCATTCCTTCAGCCGGAACACTAAAATGACCCCCTGTGTATTAAACACTACGGGAACAGCAGTCACGTTAAGCATAACCTAACGATGAATCACGCACAATGATGAATTTTTTCCATAAAAAATATGGAGGCCATGGACATTGCATTGAGAGAGAGAGAGAGAGAGAGAGAGAGAGAGAGAGAGAGAGAGAGAGAGAGAGAGAGAGACAGAGAGAGAGAGACAGACAGACAGACAGACAGAGGGAAAAAAAATATAGTGTGTGTGTATGTGTGTGTGTCACTGGTGGGATTTTTTTTTTTTTTTTCCTGACAGACTTATGATTATGAGGCAAATATTCGGCACCCTGCATTTTCGACAACAGAGAGAGACAGAGGGGGGAGGAGAGTTAGGGGAGGGAAAGGAAAGGGGGGGAGATTGATAAATCGTCCATACTTTTTGTGCTGCTACAGAAAAAACATGCTCCAGCTGTCTACATTTTTGCTAGATATGTATTTGAATCAACAGACTAGTTAATTATTTGCTTCAATAGATTAGCTAGTTATTTTAGTCAGCCAACTAGTTAGTCACTTGATTCAACAGAGAACATAGTTACTGAAAGCCAGTATAGTCTCACAGAAGACAGCCCAACACCCCTAGGAAGAGCCTACGGAGGGGCAGATAGAGCGCGACCTGACTCTGGGCGACAGGGACATAAGTCCGCCCGGGCCGCGTGCCCCTATGACCCGGAGCTCACCCGCCACCACCATAGCAGGAAAGCGAGACTACCTTCCGGGCGAGCCGACCACCAACAACCATGGGATGGGGCTATTACTCTAGCTACAGTCAGCACTCCTAAGACAGCCGATAGCCACTCTACCTTCCTTCAGGAAACGGCCTGCAACCACTCTGGAGGTAATAAGGAGACAGCCTGTAGCCGCTCCTGCCTTCGTTAGGAGACAGCCAGAGGCCACTCTGAAGGTGCCCTTAAAGAGATGGTCTGTGGCCGCTCGATCCTCCTACAGGAGACGGCCAGTAGCCGCTCCCGCCTTCGTCAGGAGACTGCCGGTAGCCACTCTGGAGGTAATAAGGAGACGGCCGGTAGCCGCTTCGAAGGTGCCCTAACAGAGACGGCCTGTAGTCGCTGGACCCTCCTGCAGGAGACGGCTGGTAGCCGCTCCTGAGGTAACCAGGAGATGGCCGATAGCCACTCCCGCCTTCATCAGGAGATGGCTGGTAGCTGCTCTGAAGGTGCCCTCGAGTCGGCCTGTAGCCGCTTCCTTCCCCAGGCCATGGCCAGTAGCTGGACCATTGCAACAGCCGATAGCCGTGCCCCTAGAAGGCCACGGCCAGTAGCCGGGCCCTATGGCAGGAGAAGGCCAGTAGCCACTCCTCCGTCGGGTGCTGACTCCCCTACACAGGACTACGACCCAGAGGGAGGCCCCACCCTGGAGGACTACTGGAGAGGCCCCGTTACCACCACCGGAGACTGCAGCCCATGGGACCTCCGGACCGCCCCCAGGAGCCCTGGATGGGACATCCCTACACCTAGACCCTCGTCCTCCGTCAGACACCTGAACGAGAGATTCAGGTAGCTATTCGGCCCCAGCCCAGAGGGCCAGACTCCTACCCTGAGCCCTGAGAGCGCGGGACCCTTCACCACCAGCAGCCCCGGATGGGAGATGACACCCCTACGCGTGATCCCATAGCCCCTGAATACGGAGGCCCCCGACGGCACTCATCCCCGTCAGTAGTTAGGCTGAGTTGTTCCCGCTGCCCTTGTACCTGACCGCCACTACACCCAGTCCCAAAGGTGAATGACTGTGAAACCACAGTGAAAGTGATGCAGTGAAGTAAGGGCAGAACAGTGAATTATCAGATTATGGGAAGTCAGAAATAAAAGCGTCAGTGTTAGTGTAAAGGAAAGGTGGAATAAGTAAAGCAACAGTGAGATGGTGATTATGGCCGGGCAGTGAAATAGGCGTCTGTCTAAGTAAACACGCTACCATATAGTGATATAGCCTCACATTAAAATCATACGGAGGCCACAGTGTAAGAACAATATTTAACGACACGACGGACAAACCAGTTAGACTGCCAACAGTGAAAAACAGTGCCACAAACTCCACCTGATAGACAAAACCTAGACTTCCCCAAGTAATAGCGTCTGGCCTCACTGCCCTAAGACTCTTGATTAGATTGCTATTCACTTCACCCGACCTTGTCCCAAGCAGTATCCTGCGTGATACTAACACCAATAATCTAGGCCTAAGGTTTATAATTGTTCAGTATAATTACTCCTGTGACATCTACCCATTCCACTTGTAGAATTTAGCAAAACACATGTAAGGTCATTGCCTTGAGTTTTTTTGTCCTGCCTCTCTCTTGTTTGTCTAAGCTCTGGTCAAGGAAGAGAACCCAGCTACACACTAGGCTTTAGAGGGAGGGGAAGCCGATCCTAAAACACCTAGCATTACAGTTACTGATTCAACAAACTTTACCTTTTTTACCTTAACCTGGACTAAAATTACCATATCTGAATCCTCAGTACTCAATTGCAGCAATAGATTAGCGCTAGATTCTGATGCTGTTCCTTTTAAGTGTGCTGGACAAGATGTAGAAGCAGCACTGTCTTCTTCTTGCACTAAGCTATGTGAACTAAATTGCAAACGGACAAAAATCTGAGCCAGGTTAAGGTAAATCGACAACAGTCTGTTAATTGATTCAGCAGATTAGATAGTTACTTGATTCAACAGACTAGTTATGGCCTGCCTTGAAAATGTTTTTTTTGCCCGCGCGCGCGCGTGTGCGTGTGCGTGTGTGTGTGTGTGTGTGTGTGTGTGTGTGTGTGTGTGTGTGTGTGTTCCCATTATATTCCATGAACGGCTTGAGCTATCAACATGAAACCTTCAGGGTATCAAGATATGGCCAAAACGTTGGATGAATTCTAAAATGGGCACTCGGGGTCAAGGTCAAGGTTATCAAAATGGCTGCCAAAGGTCAACTAGTTTTTATCGCCCACCTTCAGCACCATAGTACCTCATGAACGGCTTGAGCTATCAACATGAAACCTTCAGGGTATCAGGTTATGGCCAAAATATTGGACTTGGCCAACAGCATATTCTGGCGGGTGATTAGACTTCGGCTCCTGAATGTTTTTCTTTCATTAGTTACTTGATTGAGCAAACTAGTTTGTTGCTTGATTCAACAGACCAGGTACTTGATTCAACAGACTAGTTTGTTGCCTGATTCAACAGCCTAGTTTGTTACTTGATTCAACAACCTTGTTTGTTACTTGATTCAACAGATTAGTTACTTACTTGATTCAATAGACTGGTTAGTTACTTGATTCAATAGACTACTTACTTGATTCTACAGACTAGTTTGTTACTTGATTCAGCAGCCTAGTTTGTTACTTGATTCAGCAGACTACAGTTAAAAGACCCTTATCTTTTAGTATGTAGAGTATGGTACGGACAATATTTTTGTTCCATTTTTTCGATGAATGTTGACAAAACCCTTACTTGAAAATCTGGAAACCTTGTTGGGCCCCGAATTACTTCTCTCTTCGTCTCAAAAAACACTGATCACTGCCTAGGTATTTATCATTAAGGAATAGATCGGTATTTATGTTCATAACCGTACATTTGACCACGGAAGTCTTGTCTCACCTTCTGCATCTCACTGCCTGAACTTTTTAGAGGCAGTATTGAAAAGATGTCGATTGACTGAGTTGCCTTATTCTGCAATTATTTTTGCCGAGGGATTAACACTAGAATATGTTGCTAGTCACGAAGAATGCTATGGAAAGAAAGTAGAGGTGTAGTGATGTATTTCTGCCATCTGGCTGTGGCAAGAGATTAACCCTAAAATAAGGACGTAAATCTCCACCAGGTTAAGTGGAAGTAACTATAGTTTGCTGACCATTCTCTTTCATTTTCTTTACTTTGCTTGAACTGCGACTTCCTTGAGTTATTAGGACGACAAGTTACAATATATAACCTCGCTTAACCCCTTCGGTATGATGACACGTTTTAATGCTAGCTGCCTGCAGATGATTTTGTTAAGTTTTGAAGGTAGCGTTTGTTGTGACAGGGATAGAAACAGCCTCTATTAACCCTCTTCACAACCTGATTTCTCTCCATAAGCTTAATAATATCATATAAAAATAGCAATGATAAATAATACGATATTTGGTATGAATGCTCTGTTTCATTCACAGCCTGAAATATACAAAGGAATTATAGACCTTAAGAAGTATTTATAAAGAATGTGAACCAATATATAGTATTAATATGTCTTCATTGCAGCAAATTTTTATTACAGATAATTTTATTTGTGATAAAAATTTGCTGCAGTGGAGACATATACAGTAATGATGGATGAGAAACAGGGGTTGTAGAAGAAGCAGAGAGACGGAAGAGGTGAAAAGATTAAAAGCGAGAGTAGGAAGAGAGTGGATGAGGAATTTGGAAGGAACTTGAGTGTAAAGTGGAGTGAATATAAGAAAATGTTCTGGAAAGAGGTAAAGAGAGTTAGATAGGGCGCCAAAGAAGCTAGTTGAGGAATGAAAAATCAAAACGGTAGATTACTAATGGAGAGGGGAGAAAAAGTGAGCAGATGGAGAGAACACTTTAAGGAATTGTTGAATACAGAGAATGAAAGTAATGCAAGTATAAGTTGCTGGGGAATGGCTGAGAGAAGGAGGGAGGTGAGAAGACAGGAAGAAATAGCAGGATGGAAGTCGTGAAAGTAATGACAACAATAAAATGGGGAAAGCCCCAGGAATTGATGGAGTGTGTGGTGAAATGCAGAAGCATGGGGGAGAGGTAGTAGTAGAATGGATGTGGAAGATGTGCAAATTGGCCTGGGAGGAAGGTAGAGTCCCGGAGGATTGGAAGTCAGGTATAATTATTCCCCTGTACAAAGGAAAAGGGGAAAAAGAAGTGTGTGGTAATCATACAGGCATTTGTCTTTTTAGTGTAATAGGAAAAGTATATGGTAGGATATTTATTGACACAGTTAGGAAAATAACAGAGGAATCAGTTGAAGAAGAACGGGGAGGTTTTAAGAAGGGAAGAGGTTGTGTAAATCAGATATTCATTCTTAGAGCTTTAGTGAAAAAGTTTCTACAGAAGCAAAAGAAGTTGTATGTGGCCTTCATGGATTTCGAGAAAGCATATGACAGGGTGGATAGACAAGGATTGTGGAAAGTATTAAGAATATATGGAGTAGATGGGAAGTTGTTGAAGGCCGTGAAGAGTATGTATGAAGGTGATAATCCTGCAGTGCATGTGGATAGCGAACTGAGTGAGTTTTTCAATTTGAAGGTTGGAATGAAAGAAGGATGTGTCATGTCTCCATGGTTGTTCAATGCGTATATGGATGGGGTTATGAAAGAGATACAAGGTAGGGCAGTGAATGTTGGAGCGGCCCTAATGAGAGAGGGCAGTATTTGGTAACTCCCCGTACTGTTGTTTTGCAGATGATACTGTTCTGTTAAGTGAAGACGAAGGGAAGCTGCAAGGCTTGGTGGATGAGTTAGGGAGAGTGTGTAAGAAACGGAATCTAAAGGTGAATGTAGGGAAGAGTAAAGTTATAGTCTTCGAGAGAAGTAAAGTCACTGAATGTACAGTGAGGCTGGATGAGGAGGAATTGGAAAATGTGAGTGCGTTTAAGTACTTGGGTAGTGTGATGAGTAAGGATGAAAGTTTAGAGGGTGAAGTGCTTGAAAGGGTACAACAAGGAAGAAAGGTTGCTGGTTCCTTGAAAGCAGTGATAAGAAACAGGGAAGTGAGCATGGATGTGAAAATGCTACTACATGACAGTATTGTGATACCAACTCTAACGTATGGAAGTGAAGCTTGGACCTTGCTGGAGGAACAGACGTCAAGAGTGAGAGCAGTGGAAATGAGTTATTTGAGAGGTGCCTGTGGAGTCACATGGAGAGACAGACTGACAAATGAGGAAGTGAAGGAGCGTTGTGGTGTGGACGTGATCTGATAGGAAGCGTTAGGATAAATACCCTGAGGTGGTTTGGTTATGTGAAGAGGATGGAGAGCGAAAGACTGACGAGGAGAGTGTATGTGAGTGAGGTGGTGGGGGGGGGAGAGGGAGGAGGAGGCCAAGGATGAGATGGAGGGATGGAGTGGAGAGGTATATTAGAAAGGAGTGTGTGAGCTGGGAGCAGGGTAAAGAAATGGCAGGGGACAGTGCGACATGGGGGCGATTTATTTGTGGCCACCCCTTACGTGATTACGGCGTCTGGCAATAGACAAAGATAATTTCATTTTTTCGTATATCGTCAATTAAAAAAAAAAAAAATATTAATTGCGTAGTGTTTGACAGCCGTGTAAGTGAAGGCATAATAGTTAAAAAAAAAAAAAAAAATCTTATAGAAGTCTTCTTCACGCCAGTCACCTTTTGTTTTATTCGTTTTACCTCCAGACGAAGTTATTGATTTAGGTGGCAATACCCTGCATTGAAAGGGTTAGGAATCTCTCCAGTATTAAAAATTCTTTGCTTATATGAAAGAAATACCTGTAAATAGAAGGAATATAGTGTAAAAGTAAGTCAAGGGAGTGAAGAGAGCTCGAATAAAAAATTAAAATATTATCACTTCTGTACGCAATGTTTGGTGCAGATTAGGGACTTTTTTTTTTTTTTTTTTCTTACCATACCCTTTCATTACATTTGATTACTCGGCTGCTGCATGGTGTTTAGTCCAGGCTGACTTCCTTAACTTGATTGTTTCATACCGCATCGTTGTCTGCAGGTTTTAGTTTCCATTTTCCAGGTACATTTTTCGTACTTGTCATTTTCCTAAAGGCATTTTGTAACCTTTTCTTAGTAAACTTATTTCCAGTTATATCTGAATATATTTTTAGGCTTATATGATTCACCTAGGTCAGATGATATGTATAAATGTATCTTGCATTATGTTTTAGTTTTATTAGGCAATGAGTTTTTTTTTATTTCATTCTTTTACCACTACTACTACTATTATTTTTTATTATTATTATATTATTATACTAATTATTATTATTATTATTATTATTATTATTAATTTTATTATTATTATTATTACACTCCAGCTTCAGTCTTTCTTTCCTTCATTTTTTCCACATCCTACTGGCTTTGGTGACTCTGCACTGAGTGGAATGACAAGCATATGGTTTCCTGTACTCCATGAAACCATTCATTACGCTCGGTGGTAACCATAAAATCAAATTATGGCGCCTGGTGGTTTAATGGGTGATTAAGGCGCTCCAGTCGGATTGAGCATGTGTAGGTTTATATCGAAGGAGTGGTTGGTGTTTATTGTTCACGTGATGCCAATCAGGAATGTGTGAGGCTGGTCACTCACATCATAAATGTCAGGACCAACTGCCAAGCCCCGGGCTCCTAAGCTCCTCATGGGGCAACACAGGATTAGATGATGAATGAAAAGATTATTATTATTATTATTATTATTATTATTACTGTTGCTGTTGTTCTGATTATTATTGATATTATCATCATCATAATCATTGTTATTGTCTTCGCCATCTTCATTCAGTTTTCCACAATGCAGTGTTACCAGCATTTTTATATCATTGCCTTTATATTCTAAATATTTGAATTATAAATATTTATTCGTATTGTTTTAGTCTCTAAAATAGCATTTTTCTCTCTGAATAATTATTCTGTAATTTGCATGTATTGTACATGTTACTGTAGCTATCTAACATAATTTTCCCACATATTTTTTTTTTCTATTCTTTCTTCGTCAGTGATATGTTACTGACTCCATTCTTCTATAAATAATGATATAAAAATCTAACAAGCTTTTTTGCCTCCTTATGCAATGTTATGTGTTGTATTATTATTCTCTTTTTTGCATGAATTATTTTCCTTCAATCAATATTCTAACCCCATTTTTTATATCATATCAGCCTAAAATGTAAAGACTCCTCCGAATTCTCTTATGTGTAGGCTTGATATCAGCCGATTTTGCATGTTTTATCATACAGGTAGCTATGCATTATTTTTTCCATCATTTATCAAACTATTTCCTGGGTTATTTACTTTAATGTTATTTGTTTGATTTTGTCATACAGTTTTTGTTTCATTTATAGTTCACTTCTCTCTATTTCTTTATTCTTGGGATTCCATTTTTTTTAAGTAACAGACCAGAGGAAGGAAAAACAAATGAAAAAAAATAAATAATCCATACACCAGATTACTGGTGTCCTTCATTGGCAAAAAAATATTTTAAATGGAACAGCTGTAGGTTGAAGTTTGGGGGGAAGCAACTCTGGGAAAGTGAGTTTCAAAAAGATACAGTTCGGTGAAAGATTTCTAATAGGCGGAAGTTCTGCAATATGACAATGTGACATTCAAGTCATAAGCGCTACCAAATGCCCGTGTAGCACAGAGGAAGGCATGGAAAGGTGACACAATGGATGCAACTTTGTCTGAGCATTTGCCATAAAAGTATCTGTAAAATAATGCAAGGGAGGCAACATTCCTTCTTACCTGTAGGGGAGGTAGTTTATTACTAATTCTAACAGCTTTGTTCTGAATATTGTCTAGTTGTTTTAATGCAACCTCTCCACATCCCTTTCACAAGGGTGAGCAATTACAATAGCTGTAAGGAAAGAGGACGATGTCTGAATTATTGAAAGGACTACTCCTTCTTCCATTTCGCTTAATAAAATATGGGATACATTTCCTTAACCATATTTCAGGAGATGAGAGGCAGTAACGCTTTGCCGGATTCCACGTTAATGTAATATGTAATTCATAATTTTTCCAGTATACCAGTAATTACCGAGGACATTGCTAGTTCAGCCTCTAGTCACATTACAATCGACTTGTGAGATATTTATAATAATGCACATAAACCAAACACTGATACGTTGTACCATTACCAGTGTAAAAAACGTGGTTCGTTCAACACTGATCGTCATTTCCTATATATATATATATATATATATATATATATATATATATATATATATATACACACACACACACACACACACACACACACACACACACACAATAGCGTATTTATGCGACTAATTCATATCACATGGTTAAAATTGATGGAAATTACAAGGTGAACATAAGCATTTCAGTACACTGACATCCCTTTTCGCAAAAATATTTTACTACCGTCAGACGATATCATTAGGCTATACTAGGGAAAGATCTCCCGTACTTAAGGGGTTAATGAAGTCTGAAACAAATTCAGCTATTTCAGAGAACTTTCCTAACTGAAGAAAGTGATTTGGGGATTGCAAAATTGGATTTTAAAGACGTCCTCGGGTAAGATGGGTAAATATTTTTAATCTCTTAATCTCTAACTGTAGAAAGATACCTGTTTTCCAAAAAGATCAAAGAATAACGAGTTAAAACTTGTTCACCTGTAATTCCTCTCTCTCTCTCTCTATGCATATATATATATATATATATATATATATATATATATATATATATATATATATAAGTAATCCCTCCAATATCCGACGTAAAAGAGCCATAGGCATGTCCGGATAGTGATCCTGTCCGGATATTGGGCCCCAGCCTCCTGGACTTGTACTTATAGACCCCAACTCAGAAAAACACCTATACAACTCCCTCTGGACATGCACTGCACCTATTTAAGACGCAAATCACACCAATAAGGGACATAAAAGACTGAAATAAATGCAAAAGAACCATAAAATTAGGTTTTAGAGGTGAGTTTATACAATATTAAACATTCTGGATACTTACAAATCCCTGGCTCCTGGACTGGTTTGAACCGCCAGTTTGCAGTCCACAGTTAATTCTCTGCACTCTAAATTCTAATTTCTTAACACTGCACAACACTGTAAATTCCCGTGTGTTCTAGTGGCGAGGTATTGCAGTTTATTCACTGTTTATTCACAAATAACAAGCACCTGTGGCTTGCACTGCTATTAGCATCTCCTCTCAATCGGAGTTAGGCTGTGACTGTTGATGATGGTGGGGTAACAGAGTTACCAGATCGCAACAGCCACATTACCAATCTCCTCAACTTTCATTACCAAATTTAACTTTTCATTACCAAATTCGTAAAGCTAGCATTTATTCTTCACTAATTATATATACAAGTGGATATACATGTAATCACTCATCTTATAATTAACACCATGTTGATTATTTTCACGCTATGTAGGGTAGCAGATTAATCAGAGAGAGCAAACAATCCACCATCTCCATCCTGTGTATCCTCATACATGTGAAAAATCCATTTGGTAATGCATTATTCTGATTCATTACCAAACGAATTTTTCATTACCAAATTGGCCCACACTTGGTAATGAAAAATACCAAATGGCAACCCTGACAGGGGAGGGGGGAGGGGGGAGGAAGGAAGAGGTGAAGGGACTATGGTGTAACAGCTGTTCGGCACCACGCGGCAATTTCAAATTCCAGGTGGGAATAAACTAAGATTTTTTTTTTATTTTTTTGCGGTTTTTGGCCCATTTTGGGAATATTGGATCCCGGGACAATTATCTCCGGTTAGTGGGGATGTTCTGATATTGGGCGTTCGGATATTAGAGGGATTACTTATAATTTTTTTATTTTTTTTTTTTTTATAAATAACAGAACGGAGGAAGGAAAAACAAATGGGTGAAAAAAAATAATCCATACACCAGATTACTGGTGTCCTCCGTTCATAAAATATCTGTAACAGTTAGACTTGAACAGTTGTGGGTTGAAATTTGGAGGAAAACAACTCTGGGGAAGCGAGTTCCAGAGAGATGCAGTTCGGGGAATGAAAGAATTCTGATAGGCAGAAGTTCTGCAATATGGTTGAGTGACATTCCAGTCATGAGCGCTACTAGATGCCCGTGTAGCACGAGGCAAGACATGGAGAGGTGGCACCATGGACGCAACTTCGTCTGAGAATTTGCCAAAAAAATATCTGTAAAATAATGCAAGGGAGGCAACATTCCTTCTTACTTGCAGGGGAGGTAGTTTATATGTAATGGCAGGGTTGTTAATGATTCTAACAGCTTTATTCTGAATTTTGTCTAGTTGTCTTAATGCAACCTCTCCACAACCATTCCACAAGGTTGAGCAATATTCAAGCTGAGAGCGCACATGACTCTTATAAATTATAGCTAACTGCTCATCGGCGAAGAAGTTACGGACTCTGTACAATAATCCAAGTTTCTTTGAGGCGGTTTTAGCAAGTGATCTGACATGAGAGGTCCAGCTGAGGGCACTGTTAAGTGAGACACCAAGAATTTCAATATTTTTTGAGATGGGAATATTAGCAGCACTGAAGGCAATGTACGAATCCGGCAATATCTGTCTATTAGTAAACTGTATATATTTAGTTTTACTAGCATTAAAAGAGACAAGGTTGATTTGTCCCCATTCACTGATTGTAGATAGATCTTGATTTATGGAGATGGCTGTACTGAGTTGAGAGGTAGAGATATTAGACTTTGTGAATGGATGTCTGAGTGTGAATGAACTATGTAGTGCTGAGTCATCTGCATATGAGTGAATGGGATTGTGAGTGACAGATAAGAGATCATTAATATGAACCAGAAATAGGGTTGGCGCCAGAACTGATCCCTGCGGCACGCCGGCGTTAATTGAGTGGAAATTCGAATATACGTCATCTACTTTTACTCTTATTTTCCTCTCACTAAGATAAGAAGAAATCAAAGGAACAAAAGACGTTAGTCCATAGCAAGGGAGTTTGGACAGCAGGGAACGGTGCCACACTCTGTCGAAAGCTTTAGAGATATCAAGAGCTACTGCATGAGTTTCTCCAAAAAGATCAATTGATTGATGGATAGTATGAGCCAAGAGATTGAGCATGTCAATGGTGGATCTCTCGTGGCGAAAACCGTATTGTCTATCACTAACTAAGTTGTTGGATTCAAGATGTTTAACAATATGCTTATTAATTAAAGTTTCAAATACCTTACCAAGAGAAGATGTGACAGCTATTGGTCTGTAATTGGAGGGGTCAGGCGAACTTCCTTTCTTATATATATATAACTTCCTTTCTTATATATATA